>NC_041397.2:113129767-113729767 GCF_900747795.2 Erpetoichthys calabaricus
TAAGCAAGGATCGTTTCCATCTGCAAAAGGACTGAACTGGCCAAATGTTCCATTCTAGCTTTACAAAGAAAACTAGAGGGGTGGGAATTCTCATACATAGAACAGTCCCATTTGTAGCATCAGATGTAGTATCTGATCCGGAAGGGAGATATGTGATGGTCATGGGCAACTTATTTAACTGTAAAATGATTTTGATAAATTTTTATGCACCTAATGTCGATGATAAGGAATTCATACAAAACGTATTTGCATCCATCCCCAATGTGAACACTCATAAAATTATAATGGCCGAGGACTTTAATTGTGTTTTAAATCCACTCTTAGATAGGACTCCTGTCACAGGGGAGATGACATCTAACACTGCAAAGATAATTACACAGTTTGTAACTGACCACAACTTATCAGACCCATGGAGGTTTCTAAACCAAAACTCAAGAACATATTCTTTCTACTCACCAGTACATCATTGCTACTCAAGAACAGATTATTTCTTTATAGACAATAATTTCTTGCCTATGATTAAATCTTGCAAGTATGATGCTATTGTTATTTCCGACCATGCACCTCTGATCTTGGAGCTAAAATCACTATGCCCCACACACTCACCTCGTAAATGGCGTCTTAACCTACTTCTATTAGCAGACGAGAACTGTACAGAATTTATATTCAAACAAATCAGTTTCTTCCTAGAGACAAACACATCCTCAGAGGTCTCTACAGGAATACTCTGGGAAACTCTAAAGGCCTTCTTAAGAGGACAGATTATTTCATATCTTTCCCACAGGAATAAATTAGAAACCAAGAAAGTATCAGAACTAAAAAGCGAAATTACTAGAATAGATGAAGAATATGCCAGGCTTCCAAGCGAGGCTCTACATAGGAAAAGGCAGGCTCTGCATTCAGAATTCAACCTCTTGACAACTAAAGAAACTAAACAACTAAATTTATAAATCCAGACATCATTACTATGAACACGGAGAGAAAGCTAATAAGCTTTTAGCTCAACAAATCCACAAGCAAGAAGTTCGCAATGCAATCCCAGTAATCACCAACACGAACGGAGACGAAATCATTGACCATAAAAATATAATGCACACATTTAGAGACTACCATAAATCCTTAAATTCTACTGAATTCAAAGAAGACAACACATAATCTAATGCATTTCTGGATACATTACAGTTACCACAAATAGATACTTTTAGTGCGGAGGAACTGGATAAACCTCTGGCGCTATCAGAATTAATAGATGATATAAAGTCACTTCAAGGCGGGAAAGCAGCAGGCCCTGATGGCTACCCTGCAGAATTTTATAAGAAATTCTCCGCTCAGCTAGCTCCCCTCCTATTAGCAACATTTACAGAAGCTAGAGACAATCAAATTCTACCTGAAACAAAATAAGGACTTATTACAATGTGCATCATACAGACCAATTTCACTTCTGAATAATGATGTTAAGATACTCTCAAAAATCATAGCTAGAAGGATGGAGAAAGTGCTGCCTTTGGTAATATCACAAGATCAAACTGGATTTATCAAGGGTCGACACTTATCCTCCAATCTTCGACGCCTGTTTAATGTAATATACTCACCAACAAAGTCAAACACCCCAGAAATATTATTATCATTGAATGCAGAAAAAGCATTTGACATGATTGAATGGAAATACCTTTTCACTACGTTAGAGAAATTTGGGTTTTGTACGAACATTTGTGCATGGATCAAACTACTGTATACCAATCCAGAAGCTTCAGTTTGTATTAACAACATTTGTTCAGACTACTTTAAATTAGAATGTGGTACCAGACAAGCATGCCCCTTGTCACCACTGCTATTTGCAATCGCCATTGAACCACTGGCAGTTCATTGTAGAAATACTGATCAGATAAATGGGATTATCAGAGAAGGACTGGAACAGAAAATTTCTCTATATGCAGATGATATGGTACTGTATATATCAGACCCACAAAATTCTGTGCCTGCAGTCTTAACAGTACTTACAGAATTTCAAAAGATCTCTGGTCTCAGAATTAATTTGAATAAAAGTGTACTCTTTCCAGTGAATTCTCAAGCACACAATATTAGATTGGACACCTTCCCTTTTATCATTGCAGAACAGTTTAAATACCTAGGGTTAAACATCACAAGTAAACACAAAGCCCTTTATCAACAAAATGTAGCCATCTGTATGGAAAAAATTAAGTAAGACTTGCATAGATGGTCAACCCTTCATCTCACTCTAGCTGGAAGAATTAACGTTAAGATGAATATTTTTCCTAAGCTTCTTTTTTTATTTCAAAACATTCCAATATACATCAATAAATATTTTTTTAAGCAATTAGATTCAACAATAACCTCACTTATTTGGAACTCAAAACATCCACGTATCAAAAGAGCGACCCTACAAAGACCTAAGGCAGAAGGTGGCATGGCTCTACCTAACTTTCAGTTTTATTACTAGGCAGCAAACATACAAGCTATAAAAACCTGGACACAAATAGATGAACATACACAGGCCTGGTCTGCAATAGAAGTACAGTGATCCCTCGCTATATCGCGCTTTGCCTTTCGCGGCTTCACTCCATCGCGGATTTTATATGTAAGCATATTTAAATATATATCGCGGATTTTTCGCTGCTTCGCGGGTTTCTGCGGACAATAGGTCTTTTAATTTCTGGTACATGCTTCCTCAGTTGGTTTGCCCAGTTGATTTCATACAAGGGACGATATTGGCAGATGGCTGAGAAGCTACCCAGCTTACTTTCTCTCTCTCTCTCTCTCTCTTGCGCTGACTAGGGGGGTGTGAGCAGGGGGGCTGTGTGCAGCTGCTTCCTGAAAGGACATGCTGCACGGAGCTTCGCATACTTAAAAGCTCAAAGGGCACGTATTGATTTTTTATCTCTCTCTCTATCTCTCTCTAACTCTCTCTCTGCTCCTGACAGAGGGGGTGTGAGCTGCTGCCTTCAACAGCTTTGTACCGGCAGTGCTTCGCATATTTAAAAGCCAAAAAGCCCTATTGATTTTTTTTTTGACTGCTTGCTTTGCACTCCTTTGAAAAGGAAGATATGTTTGCATTCTTTTAATTGTGAGACAGAACTGTCATCTCTGTCTTGTCATGGAGCACAGTTTAAACTTTTGAAAAAGAGACAAATGTTTGTTTGCAGTGTTTGAATAACGTTCCTGTCTCTCTACAACCTCCTGTGTTTCTGCGCAAATCTGTGACCCAAGCATGACATTCTAAAAATAACCATATAAACATATGGTTTCTACTTCGCGGATTTTCCTACTTCGCGGGTGGCTCTGGAACGCAACCCCCGCGATGGAGGAGGGATTACTGTAAAATCCTGCAGTACTTCTTTATATTCCCTGCTTTGTGCCCCAATAAATGCAAGGTATCGGCAGTATACTAATAACCCAATTGTGCTTCACTCCCCCAGAATATGGAACCAATGTAGAAAGCATTTTAAGATGGAGAAGCTTTCATCTGTGACACCTCTGCAAGAGAACCACCTCTTTCAACCCTCACAAACATATGCAGTTTTTAATATCTGGAAAATATTTGGGATTAAATTGCTCAGAGATATTTATATAGACAACGTCTTTGCATCCTACAAACAATTGCATTCCAAATTTAACTTTCCAGCTACACATTTCTTTCACTATCTTCAAATTAGGAACTTTGTTAAACAGAACCTGCCCGATTTTCCTCATCTTGCACCCTCATCCACGCTGGAAAAAATATTGCTCAGTTTCAAGGACTTGAACACCATCTCTGCAATATATACAATTATTTTACAGTCCCTCCCTTTCAAAGATCCAAGGGGACAATGGGAATTATATCTCTTAATCAATATATCAGAAAAGGAATGGAACACAGCAATGCAGAGACTTCACTCGAGCTCCATATGCGCAAAGCATACAATTATTCAACTCAAAATTATATATAGTGCACATCTGTCTCGCCTAAAACTATCCAAAATGTTTCCAGGGCAAGATCCAACCTGTGAACGCTGCAGTCAATTCCCAGCCTCACTGGGTCACATGTTTTGGGCCTGCACCAAATTAACATAATTTTGGACCAAAATTTTTAAGTGCCTTTCAGACAGCCTTCATGTCACAATCCCTCCTAACCCATTAACAGCTGTGTTTGGTGTTCTTCCAGATGGGTTTAAAGTGGAGAAGGACAAACAAACTGTGATTGCATTCAGTACACTTTTGGCACACAGACTTATTTTGCTAAACTGGAAGAATCCTAACTCTTCTCTTTTAAGTCAGTGGGTAACCGATGTTTTATACTATTTGAAATTGGAAAAAAAATCAAATATACAGTTAGAGGTTCTGTACAGAATTTTTAAAAAACCTGGCAGGATATAATCAATAAAATTTTAGAATAAGCTCTTAAAGCACAGAGGAAGCAATTATGTCCACATCTCTTTTTCCTCTCCATTCATCTCTACTGGCCTATTAAACTCCTCAATTTAAGTATGTCTACAAGCCTTAAGTTTTACTCTGTTGGCCATGCTCTCTCTCTCAGGGGTGGGGGTCGACTTGTTTTTTTTTTTTTTCAATCCTATTATTTGTAAAAATTGATTGATTTGTATGAATGATTACAATAAAATTAATTAAATAAAAAAAATGCAAGCATGAAGGGCAAAATATCACTTATACTGCATATTATAAAAAGTGAATTGAAGAGGAAAGGAGCCCTCTAAGCATGGCTCAAAAAGCTGTTGTGCAAACAGTGAATTAGTATTTACTTGAATTTAACATTACACTTAAAACAACCTCACAGATTCATCATCTGCAAATTATGATTTCATGTTTCTCTCAAGCGTTAAATTATTAGCAAACTGCCACAAAGACCTGGTATCTTTCAGGGTCAGCTTCAGCCAACAATTTTAGCCCAGAACTTCAACGTATATTTTAACTCTCAATTCAGTATGTCTTTGAAAAGTTTAATGTTTATGAAATGTGAACTACAATCTGCCATAAACCCTGCACAAGCAAAAACAAACAATAGTACAGAAAATGTAATTTTTATATCATTGAGGTTGGAATCTTGTGTGTATAAAAGCTTTTTTTAGCCACCACAAGTCTATTTGGTCTCAGTTTTTAACTACATGAAATTATAAAGTGCTGTTTAATACATGTATTTAATATACTCTATTAATATATATAATTATGTTTTAAATGTTACTCTTATGTGAATATGACGTATTATTACAAAAACATTTAATAAACAATAAACACATGAAAAAATGTCACCAAGATGTAAATCTATAATAATAAAAGGCAAAGCCCTCACTGACTGACTGACTGACTCACTCACTCACTGACTGACTGACTCACTCATCACTAATTGTCCAACTTCCCGTGTAAGTGGAAGGCTGAAATTTGGCAGGCTCATTCCTTACAGCTTACTTACAAAAGTTAGGCAGGTTTCATTTCAAAATTATACGCGTAATGGTCATAACTGGAACCTCTTTTTTGTCCATATACTGTAATGGAAGGCAGCAAGATGGCCGTAGGAGACTGAGTTGCGTGTCGCGTCATCACGCCTCCCACGTAATCACGTGAACTGACTGTGAACTCAGTACGTAGAAAAGAAGGAGGAGCCCCAAAGAGCGCTGAAGAAAACACTCATTACACAATTGACAAGGCAGCGAAACAATAAGAAGCGAGTGAGTGACGCATACAAGCATCTTCATAAGACACGAGGTATAAAAAAGCACGGTGTAAACCGTAAGTCTAAATTAACTTTATAGAAATGCTCCCGCTGCCGTTTGCAATGCCATATTCGCGAGATACAAGTTTAATGAGAAGACACGAGGTATAAACGAGAGTTTGCATCACTTTGTAACAGAGTTAAAATTGCTGTAGCGAGAAACTTTTAACTGCCGGGTCTTAGCTAACATTAAATAAACCCGTGGACATCGCAACATCACACAAGAGAGCGGCTCACGTTAAGTGACTGAACGCAGCAGGAGTGATCACTTCCATGAATCAAACCTGTTCAAAAAACACATTACACAATTGATAAAGTAGGAAAAGAATATGAAACAAAGCACGGTATAAACCGTAACTTCAAATTAAGTTTATAGAAACGCTGCCGTTTGTAATACCATATTCGCCCCTGCGAAGCGCGGTGATTTTGCTATATATATTAAACTATTTCAACCATTGTATGATCTGCTTCTCGCAACTGAAAGAGGGCACCGTAGCAGAAGTTAGCCGACTTGCTCACCAACCACAAGCGTTACCTGGTAGGTAACCACCCATACAATCAGATTGTGAATCAGACTACGAATGCCTGCAATGTAATTACCCCGATCTACATGCTGTCAAATGAACGAACCACACGCCGTAGCACAACGTTAGGGGCTTCGCCTCTACGTCCGAGGATCGATTCCAGTAAGGGAGTGCAGTGACTGTGTACTCCTAATGAGCCCACAATTACGGCGAAACACGTGTCGCATACTATGCATCTTCAAAGCACGGTGTAAACAGTAAGTTTAAATTGAGTTTATAGAAACGCTCCCGCTGCCGTTTGCAATACCATATTAGATGACTTTGTAACAGAGTTAAAATTGCTGGAGCGATAAATTTTTAACTGCCGGGTCATGTTGCATGTTCTTGGGTAGGTACACCAAAAAATGTATACATTTATGCATGTAATGGGCAAACAAAAAATGTACTATACCCGAAAGCACTACAGTAGTACTCAATGTATCTTTACTTCTTAAATGTTAATGTTTTACTTTTTAATAATTTATACGCTTCTTATATGTTATTCGGATTCTTTTATCAAAATACCAGTAACAGCGCACTGCACGATAACGTGGAGTGAATATACTTGACATGACCATTCATAGTATTTATCCTCTTTCTCTGTACGTTTACCATTCGTTTGCTCAGAGGTTGATGCGCTTGCTGCTTAATGAGCAGCTCTTCACCCTAGCGTCCCGCTGCTTCTCTTCTTTCGTCAGCATCTTTTCCCGTTAAAACTGATTTTTTTTAAAACTTAGTATGTTTTCTTTAATTTTTCAGTTAAGCTGGCACTTAAGTCTTCAATCTGCCTCAAGAATGATTAGCGGAGGTGGTAGACAATGAAAACGTCAGCCGTACGCATCCGCCACGCACGCACTGGTGCGCGCAGCTGTGAGTTGACTCTACAATAAAATAAAATAAAGATAAAAAGAGCAATAACTTGCAGCACCGCTATTCAATTACACTTGCCTAACGCCTCTCCTAAGGGGAAATACTGTGGGATCTGGGCATCCGTCAAAGCAGTAATCACAAGCCCGATTAGAAAGCGGGAAGCTGTGATTTGTCCTCTCCCTCCCATGTAACAATCGCAGCCCGTGTTGCAACGCACTATGTATGTATATGTATATATGTGTATGTGTGTGTATATGTATGTGTGTATATATATATATATATATATATATATATATATATATATATATATATATATATATTTGTTCATATGTGTGGGAAAGCGAATAGTAGACGTGACGTAGTATATGTGTACCAAATTTCAAGTCAATAGGTGAAACGGTTTGCGAGCTACAGGTGATTTAAAATCCTGGACAGACAAACGAATAGCCACGGTAGCGTATTATAGAAGAACATTTTACTGTTTAATAATTTATATTTATATGCAATGTGCTTCTTATATATTACTTCATATTCTCATATGATAATGATGTTAATGTTGTTTATATTGATTTCTATGTTATTGTAAGTGCCCTTTATTTGTGGAAAAATAAATTTGGCAATTAAACTTATTTTATACATACATTTTATTTTTTTCTCTTGCACTCAGTGAGCGAATCCACTGGGTAATCAGCTATATATATATATATATATATATATATATATATATATATATATATATATATAGATAGATATGTATGTATGTATGTATGTGTATATATATATATATAGATAGATAGATATATGTGTATGTATGTAGATAGATATGTATGTATATGTATATATGTGTATATATATGTAGATATACAAATATGTATATGTATATATGTGTATATATATATGTAGATATACAAATATGTATATGTATATATGTGTCTGTATGTGTATATATATGTTGATATATGTATATATATATATGTGGATGTGTATATGTATATATATATATGTATATATGTTTATGTATATATATGTTTACATAACCTCTTTAACACACTACTTCTCCGCTGCGAAGCGCGGGTATTTTGCTAGTTCAATAATATGATCTGAATAGGTCACAGGCAACTTTCATTTTCTACCTCGTTTTAAAAGAAAATACTCCTGCTGCAACATTAGACAATATCATGTGTTTTGATTGATAGATAGATAGATAGATAGATAGATAGATAGATAGATAGATAGATAGATAGATAGATAGATAGATAGATAGATAGATAGATAGATAGATAGATAGATAGATAGATAGTGTGGACGCTAGAGGTCGCTCTTGCCCTGTGAAACCCAACAGACAGATGTTCAGGACACACGTTTAAAAGCACCAAGCAGAATTTTAATTCTTTTTTTAAATATAGTTCCCCAAAGCACCACAATCACCATAATTCACAATAATCAATAATCACCAATAATCACAATACTACAATTCTCCTCCCAACAGCTCCGTCACAATTCCTCCCAACTCCGGCTCTCTCTCTGCTGGGTCTTGACCAGTCCTTTATATTCCTTCACCCGGAAGTGCTCCTCCTCTTCTTCCGGGTCAAATGACACCTCATCAGTTCTTAAGCAGCCCGGAAGTTCTGTGGGCTTCTGTCCTCCTGACTCTGAATTACTTCCGGGTTGTAAGAAAAGTAGGAGTCCCCAGGTCCTTTATGAGCTCCCCCTGGCAGCACCCACGGCACCCAACAGGGCTGAGGAAACGGACTCCATGTCCAAGGATGCCCTGAGGAAATCCGGGGTACAGCTACTGTCCAGGGGAGCTGCCACCTAGCGTTCTGGGTGAGGCAATGTCCTGAAAATTCTGCCTTCCTCCATTCTTTCAGTTCAGGGATGTCCCAGCCGGATTGAGCTGCTGGCTGTTTATCACAATAGATAAATAGATAGAACTTTGTTTGTCCCCGGTGAGAAAGAAAAGAAAGCTTCTGATTTGGCAGTCCTAGTCACAGTGAGCCATTATGCAGACGTATTGCTATTGGTATGTGGGAATCCCAGTAGTGTTTATTGACACACTTCTGCTGAATAATTACTAAGGCCGAAAGTCCTCAGTGTTAGTGTGTCAGAGAGAGGATGTGCAGTATTGTTCATAATGACACTCAGTTTTGTTTGAATTGTCTCCTTTGCTACCACCTCCAGGGTGTCCAGATTGTATCCTACAACTGAACTTGCCCTTTTAATTAGCTCTTTGATTTGGTGGGCCTCTTTTGAAGTGATGTTACTACCCCAGCACATCACAGGGTAGAAAATTGCACTGGCCATCATAGAGTTGTAGAAAATGTGAAGCATGTCTCTTCTCACATTAAACGAACGCAGTCTCCTAAGGAAAAAGAGCCTGCTCTGCGCTTTCTTATATAGTTCCTCTGTATTCTAAGACCAGTCCAGCCTGACATTAATGTGGACCCTCAAGTACTTGTAAGAGTGGACCATCGCCACATCCCCTCCTTGAATAGTGACTGCACATAGGGACCCTATGGTGCGCGCAAAAGTCAATAACCAGTTTCATGATTTTGCTGTTCTTAAGTTCCAGACAATTATTTCTGCACCAAGAAACAAAGTTCTCGACTTGACTTCTATACTCTGTCTCATCCCCCTTATCAACATGCCCATTAAGTGCAGAGTTATCTGAGAATTTTTGCATGTGATATGACCTGGTGTTATATTTATTGTCTGCGGTGTACAGAGTGAAGAGAAGAGGAGACAGGACTGTTCCTTGAGGTGCTCCAGTGTTGCTCACATCCATATCAGAAACAGTCCTTGAGTCTCATAAACTGCGGTCTTTCTGACAGATAGTCCATTATCTAGGACACTGTAGGCAGGAAACAGCCAGAAACATACACACTAACACAATGCATGTTAAATAAATCCAACAGCAATAAAAGGGGTGTCACAACACAAGAACAAACACAGAAAAATGAAAGAAAAATGATAGCAACAGAGTAAGTAAATCCAAATTGTATAAGTTCAATGTGGAAACCTCACAATAACTGTTCTAGAAAGGTCACTTAAAAAAGGTTATAGCAGGACATTTTCAAATCTGTTTAACCCAATTTAGGATTGGGAGGAAGAGAGAAATTCAATTTGATCGAAGTATGTTGAAGGCCTGCCAAAGCTCTTTTTATAGAAGATGAATCAATACATATTTAGAAGCTGCCAAATATTCTTTTCTGAATTAATTTTTTAAAAACATGCAACTAGCAAGATCACATCTTTATAATATGTGATTAAATTTATTTTAGAGAATTCTCAGATACAGAAACAGTCAAATGAGTTGAAATATCCGAAACAATACCAATCTTAACAAAATATAACAGGTGAATAAGGGAGTAGTGGTAAGTACAAACAACATTATGAAATCCTGTCATCTGAGTATTCACTGATTTCCCCTTTATTAACTAACTGCTATACTAAATAACTAATTTGTATAGTGGCTTGTCTACTTACCTTCTAGGAAAAATCAAACACTGCACTCCTGTCACTTCTCGCTCTCTATTTTTCATTCTCTCTATCTAACAC
Source organism: Erpetoichthys calabaricus (assembly GCF_900747795.2). Classification (NCBI taxonomy): domain Eukaryota; kingdom Metazoa; phylum Chordata; class Cladistia; order Polypteriformes; family Polypteridae; genus Erpetoichthys; species Erpetoichthys calabaricus. The sequence continues at coordinate 113,140,484 of NC_041397.2, forward strand.
TCTAGTGACACTATGAAGAATCACATCTGGAGTCTTTGATATTCCCTAATGTTTCTCGTCATCTTAATAGAATGTTCTCTGACTATGCCTGGTTCCAGTTCAATCTTGAAGCCTTTTTAAAGAGCCAAACTTCTTTCTAAGCTATTTAACATTCAGTTTAGGAACATGATTTTGATTTCACATTTTTGCCATTAATAGATAATATCTATAACCTTTACTTTTTAAAGGCCTCATATATAAGTTTATCTATATTTTAAAAAGGTCTTCATTTAATAAAGTTGTCTCTGATTATTTGGTATGACTTATTAGACCTATTTCTGGCCATCACACTAGCAATTGGAAAGACATACTAAACTCTCATACAGTTAATCTCTTCTTTATCAATGAAAGAATTAATTTGCTACAGCACTTGTATAGACTCATACTTTATGAATGGAATGACATGCCATTTATATATTGCAGCGGCCTACTTGGAGGGTGGTCCTTCTAGTTTTACTAACATCACTGCACTAAATCACAATTAAGATACTATGAAGTTTATAGGAAATATAATTTATGCTCATTCTCCACTGACTTTATAAAATCACTTGTACGCCTTTTACTGATAGCTAATACTATGCTAGGAAAATAACACATTGTGATTAACAGTGCATATAAACAGGATTAATTTAATGATGTGAGGAATTCAGCTGTAACTATCTGGGTTTTCATAGCAGTAGTTGTGTACTGTGAAATAATGAGAGAACTACAGAATGAGAGGTGCTACTGCAAATAAATAAATATCTGTCAGTAGAAACCTTAAGAAAGATAATCTTTGCCTTCCAATAAGTGAGGGAAAAGGGAATGAAATTCAGCTTGGCACATTTTTAAAAAAGTAAAAATTTCTTTCGTTCTTTAATTGTCTAAATGTCTACTGTGCCACTCAGACTGTCCGTACCATTCTACCTGTTAGTAAACAGCAGATTTGAAAAGTGTTCAGACACTTTCATTTTCTGTGTACTTTATTGTGTTGTAGATTATGGAAAATTTTGCCATTTTTGCCAATCAATCTACACTCAATAGCACATAATGACAGAGTGAAAATAGGTTTTCAGAAAGATTTGCAAACTTACAAATGAAAAGAGAAATCTCTGATTATAAAAGTATTAAGACTCTTTGTTGTGGCTTTCCAAATTGTGGTCAAGTGCATCCCGTTTACTTTAATTATCTTTGAGATGTTTCTAGAACTTGACTGAGTCCTCCTGTGGAAAATACAATTGATTGGACATCATTCTGGAAGGTCACACTTGTGAATATAAAGTCCCACCAATCACTCTGCATGTCAGGACAAAAACCAAGTGATGAACTCCAAGGAACTCTCTGTAGGCCTCTGCTATACAATTGTGATGAGGCACAGATCACGGAGACAGGATCAACCCATTTTTAAAGCTCTGAGCATTCACAGGAGTGCACTGACCTCAATAACAGTAAAGAATCACCAAGGGCCTCATGCATAACGCCGTGCGTAGAATTCACACTATAACATGACGTAAGCACAAAAGCCGAAATGTGCTTACGCACAGAAAAATCCAGATGCAGGAATCTGTGCGTATGCCAACTTCCGCGTTCTTCCACTACATAAATCCCGCTCAGCATGGAAATAAATGCACGTGCACACGCTTGCTGTCCCGCCCCAACTCCTCCCAGAATTACGCCTCTTTGAATATGCAAATCAATATAAATAGCCCTTAAGCCCAGCATTCTGTGAAAAGGCAATGACAAAAGTACGAGGAAAAATTGAAGAATTTCAACGAATACCAAATAGAGGCAAAGAAAAACGTACTATTTGTTGGTTTAAACAGTTATATAAGCAACAAAAGGAAGTTGATCGAGTGACATAGCGTGTCGGAGAAACTCGAAAGCTCAAGTTCACAAAGTCGCACAGTGCCCGAAATAAAAAAGTTGTCACATATCAAAGTTGGCGTGAACAGGCGACTCGTAGCCCACCGTCTGAGTGTCATATGAAAGCTTATTAGGGTACAGTGGAAAAAAAAGGCACACATTGTGAAAAAAGAATGAAATGTCAACTTTAATCTTGAAATTTCCACTTTAATCACGTAGTTTATTTTGTCATTAAAGTAGAACATCATAAACTTCATCTTAAAATCGTTTAATTTACTAGTTTCTCAAATCCCATCATAACTAAAGTAGCACGTTAAATGCTTTGTTATGTATTTGATCTTATATGTGCCTGAATCACTACGTGCTCTTCCTCCGACAGGACACAGAATCCATTACGTTCGTAATATTACAGCTCTCTGAGTAATTAAAATACTGAGAAGTATACGTGATATCATTTTCATGATGATATGAGTTAAAGCATGTTATTAAACATGGGAACACGGTGGCGCAGTGATTGTTCATGTCTTACAGCAAGATGCTTGCTGCGCCATGTGCGACCTTCATTGAAATGCTTTTTTACAGAAGTACTGTCTTTTTCAAACGTACTAACCCCCAATTCCTGTCCTTACTTTTCTTTCTCCAAATACCCAATCGCCACACAATCAGCTCTGTAATAGACGTTAAGCCATCTGTAAGCTTAGAACGTGATTCTTCAAAACTTTTAAGGAACAACGAAATATCTTCGTAATGTTTAATTATTCTATCCTTCCAGTGTCACGCCAGCCACAGCATGAAAACAGCACGAGCCAGGAACAAACCGTGAACGAAGCTCAAGCTTGCTAGCGCTGCGGCACCGTGTAGTTAAAGTTAAAGTTTTATCTGTATAATATAATCAACACATTTTTCTGCATTTCATCTTAAAAATGATACCGTCATCATATGTAAATACGCACTTTATAAAGTGGCTCAGGATGTGCAATATTATAACTGTATCATAAGTACAATTACCTCACGGTAACTTGCAAGTACAAACAGTTCTACAAGGAGCACTTGAGCCGCTGTCGTGGATGTGGATCTAAGAAAGGGTAACCACACAGGAACAGTAGCACTGCTTTGACGCTGGGTGCCGCCAGTCTGCAAAACCTAACGGAGAACTTGCATACGACAGGGTATGAGGTACCGTGGAAAAGTGCGTGGCTTTACGTCAAGTGTAGGTTTTATACATCGCGATTTGAACGTGGAAACGTTCTTACGCAACATTTCTGTGCGTATGCACCGTTTATACATGAGGACCCAGGACTCTTCGTAGATTTGACCTTCAAAAGTCCTCTGACAAGATGAGGGAACCTGTCAGAACGATGAGCATCTCAGCAGGACTACATGAATCAGGTGTTTATAGTAGAGTGGCCAGACAGAAACCAGTCAAGTAAAAGGTATATGACAGCCTGATTGGAGTTTACCAGATAGTATTAAAAAGATTCCCAGTTTTGATGAGACAACTCATTGGGTATTGCTGCAAGCACTATGTGTGACTTAGACCAGGCACTGCTCCTCACCAGCTTGATACCATACCTACAGTGAACCGTGGTGGTGGCAGCAGCATCATGCTATGGGGGAACTTCTCAACAGTAGAGACAGGGGCACAGGCCAGAATTGATGAAAGTATGGATGCAGTCAAATACAGAGCTGTCCTTGAAGAAAACATGCTCCAAAGTACACATGACTTCAGACTGGGACAATAGTTCACCTTTCAGCACAACAATGACCCAAAGTATACAGCCAAGAAAATGCTGGAGTGACTTTAGGAGAAGTCTCTGACTTTCCTTCAGTGGACCAGCCAAAGTCCAGACTTAAACCCCTAGAATCAATTTAGAGGGACTGGAAGATGGCAGATGCAACCCATTCAATCTAATGGAGTTTAAGATGATCTGCCAGGAAGAATGGGATAAACTACCTAAATCCAGATGTGCAAACCTTGTAGCAACTTACCCAAGAAGTCTCAGAGAAGTAAAGAATGCCAAGGGGGATTCTACAAAATGCTGAATTATGGCTCTGAATACACCATTTAGAGAAGAACAAATGAAGCCAAATACAGAGAGGTCATTAAGGAATGCCTGCTCCAGAGTGCACTTGATCTCAGACTGGGACAACGAGTCACCTTTCAGCAGGACAATGACTCAAAGCATAAAGCCATGAAAATACTAGAATGGCTTTGGGACAAGTCTCTGACTGTACATGTATGCCCCAGCCAAAGCTCAGAGTTGAACATCTATGGAGAGACCTGAAGATGGCAGTTTAGAGACACTACCTGTTCATTCTCAATGGAGGTTGAGAGAATCTACCAGGAAACATGATATAAACTGCTCAAATACAAGTATGCAAAGGTTGTAGGGACTCATAAAGAGGACTCCAAGCTGTAATTGCTGCCAAAGAGGCTTCTAAATAAAGTACAAAATTAGGGTCTGAATACTTAACATGAATTAGAGGTTTCAGTTTTTGATTTTTAATAAATTTGCAAACCTTTCTAAAAACATATTTTCACTTTGTCTTTATGGATTATTGGGTGTAGATTAAAGTGCAAAAATAACAATTTTATCCTTTTAAAATTAAAATTGCAACACAATAAAGTGTGTAAGAAAGTGAAGGGGTCTGAGTACTTTCTGAATCCACTCTATGTATACAACTAAGTTATTCATTCACTATAACATTTTTTGTTTTTATTTTTTCCCATTACAAGACAAACAAGGAGTCACCCACTCACTATCAATTTAAGACACACAGACACAATCAATCTAACAGTATTTCCACACCACTTATCCAAATACACAGGAATTTACTTTTACTTTTTCATTTTGTTACAATTTGTTATTAATTTTTGTTTACTGTTTTATTGTTCTTTAAATTATGTGTTGCAGCACTTTGTGTAACACTGCATTAAAGAAGATGGTGACATGCAGGGATAAGGTGTCAGAACCTTGTCTCAGTCACAGGAAAAGCCTTCTTTAGAGACTTAGCACTCAAACAACAAACAAAAAATAAGAAACAATTTTTGGCTCATAGTTTGTTTTGTGGTTTGAATTCTGGTATCATCCTAGTTATTAGTTACTAAGATTACCAATGATTTCTGTGTAACCAATGAAAGAACTTAAACAATCTTGACTATTGTCTACAATTTTTGTTTCTTGGGACTTCTTGTTTGTTCTACTAACATCATAGGTATACCCAAAGAAAACATGAGACAAACAGACAAATGGCAGGTTCCTGGAGCTGGGAGGGAGAAGTTTTACAAAATTGATAATGATAGAGGGAAAGATTCCAGCAAACTGTGAACCTAAAATGTAAAATGTTAGTTTGAAAATGCCTAGAAAGATGTAACATTATTTATGTGATCGTGATGCTTATTTTTCTGTTGTGCTTCACATACTTTCAACAATCTTCCAACAATCCTGAATTGATCAAACATGGTAAAAATAGCTGTATTGATTGATGCACTATCATTTGGATTTGAAATAGGAAGTGAACTATTTTGATATCATTTGCTTTTAATTGCCTTAAGTGGCAAAATATTTTACTCAGCACATTTGTTTAATAATATTAATGGTGGGTGCATGTATTGTATTAACTAAATAACCTCTTAGGTTATTTTTAAAATGGGGGCTAGTAAGACTTGTATAAAATGTATTATTAATATTAATATTATTTTTAAAATGAGCTATGCAGCTGCTACCTATCACCTCTACTGTGAGTCACTGTCTATCTCTTACAACGCAGCGTCTCAGTAATGTTAATAACAGTCAGACAAAGAAACAATGGCTTTTAAGAGTTCACCTAAATATGATGTTTATCTGCATTAAAACCATATAAAGCAATACAACTATACAATCTGGGTGGGTTTATACAGTTTTCATTCAGTCCAATTAGCAGCAGCAAAGACACAGATGGCACTTTTCAAAGGCAGTCCAGTGGAGAAGTGAAAACAAAAAGATTTCTTGCTGGACACAGAGGTCTTTGGAAAGTGCCCAAGAGCTAAGCAGCAGCAGATACTGAACTCCATAAAGTGTCTGTTTCAATTTTTACAAAGCAGTTGAGAAAAAGGGAGGCTCCGCAGCACTGTTCATTTTTTTACCAGGAAGCAAATTCATTTTTTACCAGGCAGCAAATGAACTGAGCTCTTTGCAAAAGCATAGGAAAGGCACTAACTGAGAAACTGTTGCCCATCAGCTGAGATAACTGTTGAGTTTCTTCTTTTTACAATAAAAAAATCATCTTCTTCTTCCCTTCTTGGACAAAAAATGAGCTTACACATAAAACACCAGGCTTACTTGTTTTCATCATGATTAGCTGAGTGTGCCGACATTTTACAGTTTCTCAAAACAGACAAAGATTTTCAGACATCATTATCACTGGGCTCAAGGTAATTTTTTCACAAGAATCAAAAGCAGCATGATCTAACTAAGTAAAATACTCTAAATCCTGCTTTGCCATTTAGCTTTCCCAGAACACATTGCACTCATGTTGAGCTTATTAAGACTTTCAGGCTAAGGCCTTTTGTCTGAGATCTGTGAGATGAAAGGAATAAAGTATCTCCTTACAAATAAAATGTTCTCTGATATTGTGTATACTTATAGTGGTAAGAAGATTTTAAACAGTTTGTAAATGTATTTTCTCAAAACATCAATAACTAGTAAGACATTTCAAAAGCAAGTGGAATGACCACACCCTTCTAGCAGCTGGTATGCTTGCACATTACAAATTGCATTATGAGTGTTCTGGTTAGTGTGCCACATTGAAGCGGGATGTTTGGCTGATGCTACAGGTGTGCAAGGTGTACACTAGCAGTCATGACACACGTTAGCATATAAAGTCAAACAAAATTTCTAATTTGATGTACACACAACGCAATAATGCAAAATAGAAACAAAAACAAAAAGGAAAAAGAATCTGGTCCAAGTGTTCTTCGCACTCCTCAGTTTTATATAGCCATACTCAGTGAGTAATCAAGTAATCAGTGAGACATTTCAACTCACTTTCCAACTCTAGATCCACTTTTTATATTTACTTCTTTGTGACAACACTTATAGGTAACCATGAATAATACTTTCTTGTAGGTAAAATATACATTACACACATTTAAATACAGCCTGAAAAAAAATTAACTTAGCAGTTAGCTACCATGCCTGCTTGGACTGTGGAGATTTACTAAGAATGGGTCAAGGAATTATTAAGAAGAATTTCTTCAAAACGATTTGTGAAGTGCATTCCTGGATAGGAGCTACCACTGTCTACAGCAGTAAGCAGCCTTTGTGTGTCGATTTATAAATAGCAGGCTTTTGCTCAGGTCAATCCATTGCATTTTAATATTGGTTCCTGCTTTTAGCTCTTAGGATGCTTTTGTTGCTGTAACATTTTTCAGCTGACACAGCCATCTCACATTCGTTTGAAATTAGATAATCTATAGCGGTTAAGGAGTATTGAAAATTATTATTTAGAACGCCTGCAAAATATATTATGAAGACTAGCACTTGGACACTGCAAACTATTCATTTTAGGTGGAATGAGAACTCTGAGTTTACAAAAAAAAAAAATAAAAAAAGATAAATAAGTTGACTGAACTGAAAAGTGAACTATTTTGCAGCTTTGGAAGTTTACCTCATCTGCGAAGTTGAGAGCTTATAAATTTAATAAAAGCCTAATCCACCAAATAAATCGGATCACTAAGTCACTTGCTGAAAAAAAATCCAATTTAATATCTGTTATATAACAACGGAGATGAATAAATGGATCCAGCCATCCAGTTATAAGGTTTGTGAAGGTAAGGTAATGAAACTTTGCTTGCTGAACTGCAGAATGACTCACTGCATGCCCATAACTAAAGAGAGATGATTTGTTATTACAGACCAATAATTTCTGGCCTCCACCCTGGTAACCCTAAGCCTTCAACACCATTCTAAAACAGATAATAGAATAGAATACTTGTTCATTGGCCTGTTCGCACTTATCCCAATGCATGCTTCTTAGAAACATGGGTAGTGATGCATATAGTAGCTTCATGGGAAAGTGTAGCAATCCTGTTAGTACAACAGATATCTCAATCTGTATAAACACATTATTGGACAACATTTCTTTTTAAATAACATTTAAATAGGAGTCTTAAAAAAGTGGACTATTTGGTATAATTGAACACAATAAATATTATCTGATCTTTGTTTCTCTTACATTTTAATATATCCTATGTTTTAATATTTTTTGTGTGGATAGGAGCTTGGTTGGCCTCCCATACAACGTCAGAGTTTGCATTCAGAGAGGCCATATTTGATGTGTCCTACAGTAATGAGAGGTGAAACCCTTCAATAACCATAACTGATGTGGACAATGGAGAGCTAATTGAGGTCACTCATATCATTAACCTCTTCCTTTATTCACATTTTAGCAATATCAAACCTACAATTTATTGGCCTTCTGGACTAACAGAACTGGCTGTAAAAGATAATTATTCTTGTGGTGTGCTTCCTCTGCATTGTTATAATTAAATATTTCTTCACCATAAATTGCAAATGAACTGGTAAAGATACATTATATATTTCTCAAACAAATTAAAGGAACACTTTGAAAACACATTAGATCTCAATGGGGAAAAAATCATGCTGGATATCTATACAGATATGGACTGGGTAATGTGTTAGGAACAAAAGGATGCCCCATTGTTTGATTGAAATGAAAATTTTCAACCTATAGAGGGCTAAATTCAAAGACACCCCGAAAATCAAAGTGAAAAAATGATGCAGCAGGCTAGTCCATACTGCCGAAATTTCATTGCAGCAACTGTAGTAGTAGGTTGTTGTACTGTGTTAATCATTACGAATGTAGTGACAAGTCAAGTAAAATGACACCTTTCATTGGATAACTACAAAAGATTACAATATGCAAGAATTTGAGACAACTCAGGTCCCTTCTTCAGGCAAGATGTAATCACAGGGCCCCAGTGGTGGACCTGCCAATTCTGGTATTCTATGGCAAATACTAATCAAGCTGTTTTACAATTTTAATGTTACTAACTACTACAAATATATCTCTAAAATGTTTCCACACAAATAAAATAATTGTGTAATTAATTTTGTAAAATGTATATTTTATTAATCAAATATCATAATTCTGGATTAACTAAGATGGTTTGTTAAAGGATTAACTAAGTTAATAGAGAGTAATTTGATCATGGTATTCCTGTATGGAATCCTTTTTATTAAGTGGTCAAGGACCATGAACTATGATGGCTGTCTATTTACTGCTTAATTTAATTTATTTATTCATTCATTCACTAATTTACTTATTTGTTTGTTTATTTTGCTCAAACAATTTAAGACAAAACCTCTTAAACAGCAATGGCTGTAGTCAAAAAACAAACATCAATGAGTTAATTGAAATTTTTGGTGTTCAGAACATGAATAATCACTTCTCCTAAATTGCTTGTCCAATTAAAACAACAGGTTACTATGTGAATCTTATGTCATGTTTTAAAAAGAAACTTAATGGATTATAATGGATAATTACAGTGGGAACATAAGGAATCAATACACAATTAAATATTTTGCACCTAACATGCATGTTCTATAAAAAGGAAATGAACATTGTTACTGCAGTTGCAGAGCTGTACCAAATCAAACTAAGTCAGAAAACCAGAACAAATAAAATATTTAGTTAAGGAGTCATTAGAGTATAGAAATGGGCACCTACTTGACTTGCAATATTAAGCATAGCCTTAAATCATGCTTCGATTAGCAAAGGGAGACAGCTAATCAGTTGGTCGTAACAACCAAGCAAACTACATGCACACAGTACAATAAATATAGATCATAAGACTGAAATGTATTAGCTAAATCATGCAAAACATGAGAGTACATATCTAATTTGAGTAAACATTTTTTACAAAAATTCTATTGGAATTTTCTATTCTTTCTTGTTTTATTCCTGTCTTCTTGAAAGTTTCATTTATTTAGGGTGACTAGGCAAATTGCTTTTAAATTACAGTTGATGGTAGGCTATTAAAATCATGCCAATCATTCTGTGCAATCTTCATGTTTGATTACTTTCTAAAATAAGTATTTTAGCTATAGAATGATGGAGCTATTTTTTTATCAGGATTAAATAGTTCATTCTGTATTTTTCATGATCTTTACTGCTAACTATATCTGGTAGGAAAATAAGTCTTTAGAATTTTTTAACAAGTTATAGTCCTCCCAGGATCTTTTCTCTGGCTTAAGTGTGTTGTTCATTTATTTACTCCCTTTATTATTATTGAGATATTATTTTGCATAATGCCTCATTAATTCTATCTTTGGCTTTGTTCTTTGTTTTTGTCACATTTCATTTATTTAATGTTGTCTTATTTATTAAAAATGTTGGAGTTTATATTATGGTCATATCATATGTATTAAATGTATTTTGTTTTCTGCACTGCCCCTTTTATTTAGAGTCTAAGTGGCCGAAGCCACCTGACAATGTAGATGGAGGATAATGGAAGAAATTGCACTTAACATTGCAGCTTCAGCATTTCTTGTTTTTGGATTCCTCTTTTTGATTTGTGATACTTTTAGTGGATATCCTGGTTTTGATCCCTTCTTCAATATATGGCACTCATTTTGAATTGTGATTTATTTGAATTTGTTTACTTTTTTTGTTGCTCCTTTTGTTGTTGCATTGTTTATTCTGTGCTAATTTGGGAACATTTAAAAACATTTCTTAAATATAAAGAAACATTCTGTTTATCCTGGACCAGAGATTTCCAGTGGTTTTCCTCTCTAATTTTTTATATCATTTTTGATATCTGAAACTCGTAAAGCATTGGCTTCACTTTACGGCTCGTACAGTTCAAATGCCTGCCATTTTAGTCAGGGGCTATGGTACAAGTGAGACTTATAAAGCCAACTTCTGGATCTTTGTGCTTGTTTGTTCCATAGTTCTTACTATACTTTATGGCTCTGGTAAAAATCCAGTGGCATCTAGGGCTAACTATACTTTTTCAATTGCCCTCTCCATGTAGTAACCTCTATAGGTCCTGCACAATTTCAGTGATGCTGATCATTTAATTTCACTTTAAATCACAGTTCTATTTTAAATTGCACATGTATTCACTCATGAATATTCCAATGTACATATTCCCACAGTGCCCATATGAAATTCTTTTGCAGCCTAAAACTGAGTATATTAATTTTTGTCTTTCTACTTTCACTATGCGCCCATGCAACTGGGATTTAGAGCAGAGATGCTAATTATTTTATAACTACTAACACGTTATAGCACTTGCTTGTAACTAAGAAGTAAGATTCGAAACTAAGAGGCATTGTATGATGCTAATGGCTCAAAATATATTGATATTCAAAGAACCTCAAACCACTAAATATATCTGCAACACGTCCCTTAAAACGGCTCTAGATAAAACAGCATTTATAGAAAAAAATAAAATAAAATTGCTTTTTCGTATTATGGAGAACAAAACTGTCACAGTACTCAAGATGAGGCCTTACTTCTTTCTTATTAATGAATGAAAAGGAGTACAGTGAATCTCTACATGTAAAAAGATCTGCAGAAAACGGGGAACAGAAACATCCAAAGCGAATGAAGGAAAGGTGTAAATAAAAGGATGTAGAGGTAGGGCAGGACTAGAACATCAGAATAAAAGGAACTGGAAACAAGGGAGCATAATGACAAATTCAGTCAGGAGCTAAACCCATTAAACATATTTTCAAGGAGGTTGTGTAAATTCTGCAAACTTACAGTATATATTTAATATATTGATGATCACCGATTTTGTTGGAATTTGTGGATTTATCAAAAACTGAATACAAGATGGAAGATGGTTCCAAATCTGAATTTGACTAACCTTGGCTGTACATAAAAGAAACAATAAAAGAAGACCTGCGGTGGGTTGGCACCCTGCCCGGGATTGGTTCCCTGCCTTGCGCCCTGTGTTGGCTGGGATTGGCTCCAGCAGACCCCCGTGACCCTGTGTTCGGATTTAGTGGGTTGGAAAATGGATGTATGGATGGATAAAGGAAGACACTGGATATTTAGAGGAAAGGTCATGGAATAAAAGGAACCCTGACTCCCAAGGAAAGATTGCAAAATGTACAAACACCTAGAGCAGAGCAATGCGGAAAAGAAATGGAATGCCTATGAATATTATTAAGAAAACACAATTTCAGCTTAAAATCCCAAGTGTGCTTCAATTTTCCAAAAAAACTTGTAGCATGTATTAGATGAAGTGGCACGCCCATCTTTACTGGATTCAACAGAAAGGTAAGAGGGGGTGAAGAGAGATGAAAATAACCAACGAGAGAGGGCATGGAAAACAAAGGCCTGATTGCAAAGTCTGAAATCAGAGAGGGACACTCCCCAATTCAGGAAGCAGCACCCTGCCATTAGTTTAGTTCAAGCCTAGGTCAAATGAACATACTGTAGATGCTGCATTACGGGATTGCACCATTGTTGAACAGTATGCTGTAGTGAGATTTTTTCAGGCAGAGGGAGTGAAACCTGCCTGAAATTCATTAAATTCACCCCAATCACTGAATCCCTTATTATCATTACTACTCTGTTTCCGGGGACCTGTTTTGATGTAACCCAATGGGGCTTCTCCTTCCTATGTATCACTTCAGAGTCACTGTTTAGTTGCAGAAGATCCTGCAAGCAGTTGTACACCTCCATGTCTAGGACTGATGCCCCGGATTGTGTAAAACTTTAACCTTACATTTACATTCAACTGTGAACGATTTGTTTCTGCCCAGGTGACAGAAAAAATAAGATACAGCCAATGACACTTGATATGGGCCCACTGGTTTATTTTGTAATTGTAGGTTTAGCTCTGAAAAACAAACATAGATTAATGCCAAGGAAATTTCTGTTGTGTTTGTGTATCTTTAAGTGTGAATGTGTGTTCATCAGTAAAAGTGTTAAGCTTTCGATAGATGTATAGTTGATCACATTGCCTCTTTTATAACAAAAGGAAATTGCTGAATTACAGTTTGAGCATTGTCATTTATTACAAAACATTTCAGAGCAATCTACACAACTAACCACTGTATATATTATCGTCATAGTATTGACACATAATTAATAATTAATCTAAAATAAAAACAGTAATACAAAATCTTTGAATTAAATTCAAGTAGAATTTGGGACTCATTCATTCTTGGCAGGTTGGGGAAGCGTTTTTTCTTTTATTTGTTTACATTTACTGCTGGCTAACATGTTATTCCAAGCTGTTTTTTGTGTGAGATGCAATTCACTTGTTCTTAAGTTTTAATCCTGTCGGCCATCTGTCAAGCACTGTCCTGTCATTCATTGTGGTTCCTTTGGACATTACTTTTTGTGCACTTTACAAAAAGCATAATTTTAAAACTGCCTGTAATTGTTTCCAGCTGCAGCGCAGTTTATGCTTGTCTTCTGGGCCTAATGAGAGAGTATGCCAAGATGGATTGAGACAGGATCAACAGTGCTTAACTAAATAAAGAAAAAGCAAGCAAAATGTCCGTTTTATGTGAGAGATATAGCTTGTGCAGAACAGAAACCTAACACATCAATGTTGTACATATAAATACAAAAATATGTCACACAAATGTCTGCAAATAGAATGAAAATTATATTTTTTGCAAAGGTGCATGTGCATCAGAGTGTTCTTTTCAGGTAAGACCAAAGAGTCACCTCTTTTTCCTTTCCTTTTAAGAGCCATCTTTCCTGCATTCTGTGTTCCTATGTGATCTAATGGCCAATGCAATAATCTATAAATGTTAAAGTATGTCAACAAATATATCATACTTAGATTTGTATGTTTGAGTTTCTGTTGTCATTGTGCACTGGGATGAAGATGACTGTGAAAAGGCATTATTTAAAATAAAGTTACTTTCCTTCTTTTGCTAATGCATAACACTTTAAAGTGTTTTCCACTCTTCATGTTGGCAGTTTTGTGCCTCAGTAATCCTCAATGCAATGTTTTCTGTAGATTGAGCCCCTGTTAGGGATAGCAATTGCAAATTAGTCTAATGGGGGGAGCCTGGCAAAGAAAAATCCATACCAAAACATAAATACAATAGTAAATGTAGCCATGCACGGTACAACCTCTGCTCGCAGTATTTCATGTGCGATTGACTAGGTTATGCGATTGGCTAGAAGAATAACCAAAAAGTGGCAGGTACCTTTTGATAATAAAATTGCTTCATTGTTAAAATCATTTTATAGGGAATTTTACAGCTACTAGATCACTTGCTATAGTGGAAAATTATATGTATATATTATATAGATATATTTGGAAAAATTTTTGAAGTGTATGTTCTAACTATATTGTATTTTACAGTATAAAAAGTTATAATGTTTTACACTTTCTCTGAACACTTGTTAACAGTGGAAAACACTTACTTTACAGAAGCCTCTTAATAGGAAATATAATATGGAATTGCCAGTCAAAGTAACTACATATCTAACCATGTAAAAAACCATCTAAATATTGTATACATGTATACAGTGTTGTTACTAAAAGTACTACTATTGCTATAATGTAGTTTATTTGCAAACATTGCCATAAATTTGACTTGTTCAGTTGTATGTTTTCAATGAGATGTTTAGCACTACAGTGGCTTAAATAGGGTTCAACTCTAGCATAAGGTAACTGTATTTCTCTTAACATTTTTTTTTTTAAATTAATGAACAAATAAGGATTTTTTAAAAATAAAACAGTGAATAATATGGCCAGTATTGATTTTTGGCTTTAACTTGTACTTACTATGATTAATCATTGACTTAATAACAAAGTCAATAACATTTAAAGTCTAATGAAAACTGAATTATAACAATGTTTCTGATATTAACTAGCAGAATGAGATTATTAATAACAACTCATATATTCGGTGATTGCATTTTGAAATATTGTTTTGTGTGTGTGATTATTTCCAATAACAGTGTTCTTATGACTGTATAGTACATTTTAGAAAAAGTTTAAACTTTATACTGTACATTTTATGAAGACCTGAGTATAAACATTATATTATCAGATTAAGTACATTACAACTATTACCCATTGTGATGTAAGCCACCAGATTAAAGACTCTAATGCATAACATATTTATGAAGATGATGAAATTTGGTTGAGTATATTTTCATAGAATATTTATTTACAATATTTATACTATCTACAGTGATGCATTTTATGGTTTAATCTTGTAATGTGCCCTTGAATGTTTTGGAAGGCACAATTAAATAAAATGGGATATTATTACTGTTTTTTATTTTTTTGCAAAATAAATTTACTTTGAATTTTCTCTGTGAGGGTATAAGCCTGAAAAACACCCATCACATTCACATATTACATAATAATTACAGTTAAAAACCAATGAAAGTCTAAACAATGTCTTACTTAAGTTCTATAATTTAAGAAAAGATTATTGGTGAACCTTGACCACAGGTCTTTAATGATAGCATGCCATTTCAACATTTCACTGCTCCACCTGATGGGCTTTCAAGCTTGTGCAGTCACACTGCTGAAAATTTCTTAAACAGTACGATTGTGTGCAGTGTGCTGCACACTGAAAAACAGCACAGTGTTTTTCACTCATTTTAATGGCTACATCTGTACAAATCCCAAATATTTAAGTATTAGAATTTCTTAGTGTAACAAGAAGCATCTGTTACTCATATAGTTTTGCTGCTTTTTTATTTTTTTTACATGAACTTTTCATTTTCAACATCAGTTCTAGAATGGGTTTGGTAATTTAAAAGTTGATTTGTATTATTTATATTTTCATCTCTTGGTCACTTTGCTTACAATAATGTTTGAAAATGGTATATGTCCTATGACAGCTAGGAACCAATGTCACATTTTTATCAACAAACTCTTGCAACTGAAGAAATAAAACTGGAGGGAAAAAAACACTAAATGAAAACTTCAGACAAGAAATATGTACAGTCAACTCCAGAAATTTTCTCACCTCTCAAAAAAGTGAACAAAAACATTAATATAATATAGATAATACTACAATTATTCTAAACTTTCTAAAATGTTTGGAGAAATTGTTGACTATTTATTTAATAGAAACAATTCTTGGAATAGTTTATCTTGTCAAAAACATATGTGGAAAAATTACTGACACCCTTGTAGAATACTATAAGTAAGACCAAATAAATTTGCATCTTTGGGGAAAAATGTTTCTTGATGTTTCTTTTGGTGTCTAGGAACTGTTGTCTATGGCCATTTCCTGTTTCACCGGGGTATAAATATGAGGTAACATACAGGTCAAATCCTTATGTCATCCACCAACAAGGGTAAAACTAAGGAGCTTTCAACTCAAATGAGAAAAAAAGTTGTTGAACTCCATAGATTGGTGAATGGCTTCAAATAAACAGGTTTTCAGTAAGTGCAATCAGGGTCATAGTTAAGAAGTTTGAAAAGAATGGGACTATTGAAAACTTTGCCACACAAAGTGAGGAAGATGCTAAGAGAGGAGAGCAAAGATCTTAATTTCACAGCTGCAAAGTTTACTTAAATCTTGGGGATTCACTGTTTCAAAGTCAACTGTGAGACGACAACTCCATGACCAGAAGCTTTATGGACGAGTGGAACAAAAGAAGCTTCTCCTGAGTCCAGGACACAAATCCCAATGTCTCAGCTTTGTAAAGCAACATTGGAGATACAGCTGGTCAGATGAGACCAAAATGGAGCTTTTTGGCCATGCAAACCATCACAATGTTTGGCTAGAAAAGGGAACTGCATACAAAGCAGGGCACCTCATACCCTCAGTAAAATATGGTGGTGGTTCTTTGATGCTTTGGGGCTGTTTTGTTGCCAGTGGTCCAAGGGCCCTTGTTAAGGTCAGTGGCATAAAGACTTCCATTAAATACCAGCACATTTTACCTGAAAATCTGGTTGCCTCTGTGAGAAGGTTGAAACAGGGCTGTGATTGGATCTTCCAACAAGATAATGATTTGAAGCACACATCAAAATCAATAAAGCATTGGTTGCAGAGGGTTTTCTAATGACTCTCTCAGTGTCCGCATTGGAACCAAAATGAAAATCTGTGTTCTCAATTGAAGACAGCAGTTCACAAGAGAAAACACAAGAGTCTGAAATTGAAAATATTCTGTGTGGAAGAGTGATCCAAGATCCCTCCACAAGTGTTTTCCAACCTTGTTAAACACTACAAGTAGAAGCTGAGTGGCATTCTTGCCAGGGGAGCCTCCACCAAATACTGACATTTGGGGTGCCAATAGTTTTGGAATCTGTCTTATTATGAAAATTTGTGTTACTAAAGGAAAAATGTATTTTGTTTCAAAAGTCTGTTTGACAATAAGGGCATGAGTATTACAGAATTGTTTAAGCATAAAATATCACTCACTGTATCTGTAATCCCTTTTACATATTAATTTTTGTAATTTTTCATGAAGGGTGCCAATATTTCTGAAGCTGACTATATAGAACTTCACCTGATTATGTCCCATGTCACATGGTTAGATGTATATATTATACAACTGAAGGCAACTGTGAATATATTTGGCTAAAATGTAAAGGGAAGCAATTAGTCAGTTCATTGAGTGTGACATTTCTAAAGCAACCTAGTGCCTCATGAAGGTGGAGCTTAAAGTGAAGGGGGTGATTTAAACAACAAAGATCAATGGTGCTCTTGCCAATGCCATCTGTCTGGAATCAAGTCTGAGGTTATAAAAAATACACTGTATATGGCTGAAAAGTGTCCCTTAACCACCCCTGTTAAGAATATACACATGCGTTGTGTGTGCAGAGAACACATTACATATGTTAAAAATAAACCTATTGCTTGGGGAAAAACTACTGGATAAAACCTGATTATACTTTGGCATTCCCAGATATCACTGGATTAGTGGTAAAAGTAAATGATTTACTGCCGCCAGTGTTATGTGACCTCTACAAATAAATTAGTCTAAATAAATGTGAGGTTCAAAGAATTGGCAGTTACGCCAATGAAAAGATGAACTCTTGAAATATGCATTTGAGCTGAAAGGTGGGCTATTACGTCCAGGCAAAAGGTGGTTCTTAAGTTTCAGCCAGGGTTCTCCCCGTGTCTGGCGTGCAAATACTATTTTTATGTCTATTGCATCCATAGTTTTTCTTACCACTGTTGGTTATTTCATTTCTTTATGCCATCGTGTATTGTGTTATGTTCCTTGTGTTTTGTGGGTGGTTCCCAAAAGGTGGGGCCATTTGCCTATGTGGTTCATTCCAATGCATTATGGAATGGCAAGTGTTTCTTGAGATTTTGCTGTGCCTTGTGCTTATTGTGATTTTCTGGATTTTTGACAATTTTGCTCTGTTTTTTGACTCGCCTTGGATTTCATATTAAGACCTTGTTTCGACCTTGTTCATATTTAAAATATCTTTATTATTACATGGAATTCCTTTTGCCCTTTGTTCTCCATTGAACTTTATTTTGTGTGTTTTTGTGAAAAATAAATCTTTTCATTTATAAAGATCTTATGTTTGCCCTTATATCTAGCTGGGGTTTCACGGTAAATCTCCCCTAGTGGACATTTTGAAGATCTGTAGGGTTCTCTTTATGATTTGGAACCCTAAGTTCATAGCAGCAGTGAAAATTAATTCTGTTAAGTGAGGTCTTCTTGCTGTAGAAAACAAAGAGCCACAGGAGATGAATATTTCTATATTCAATACACCTGAAACAGTAAACGTGCCTAACAAATCTGATAACTGCAGAACCAATTACGAGGCTGCATAGCATCCAATTTATTACTGCATGGCAAAATTAGTAACTAAAGGATGTTATAATTACTGTCTATTTGTAAATATCCAACATGCCATAATAGAATATACAGTGTATATATAGACCACAATAGTGAAATACATGTTATTTTAAAAATATCTGATTTGAAACATTGCCATTGTTATCTAAATAAATTCAATACATTTTGCTAGCCATCGAGATGCTACTTCACTTGTTTATTCTGTTGTACCCCAAATTTTTACAGTTCATGGATTGTATGAAATTGAATTTGGGTTTTTTAGAAAGATTCCCTATGGACATGACCTTTTCAGTGCCAAATTTCATGTCGTCTTCTATTAAGATTTTAGAAAGACATTCATGTACTGTATGTGTACTCTCGTTTTGATGATCATGTCTGGCCCCACAAGACTAGAATATCTCCAGTGCAGTAAGGATATTTTCATATATAGCATACATGGAATTTCAACTTAAAAAAAGCATATTGAAAGAAACATGTCTAAATAACTTCGAAAGAAGATATTTTTCCCAAATGAAGTATGAAGTAGATGTAGGCTGCTTGTAGGTTTTCTTTTTACAGTTTATATGTTCCTCAAGAAGACATGTTCTTTCTTCGAAGTTGCTATTTCTGCTGTACCCCATGTATCAAAGTCACAATTTACAGGCTAAAATGAGACAGTGTGGAAAATATCACAAGTACATGTGAAAGTAAAAACAGGCCAAGGTCTAACCCTAAGAATTAAAGATATTTCACCAAAACCAAAATGCAATCAAAAGTTCAGAGTCAAAAAAACAGGAAGAAATTCAATACCTGGAAAATTCAAAGAAAAAGGTCTTTTGCGCATCAGTTCAAAGGTTAATTTACCAAACTCAGATACTTCAGAATTGTCCAGGGCAACCTTTAAATTGTTGCCCTGCTGACGTCCCAAATATGCATGTCCTGGGAGATTCGGCTAATACAATATGGCAGCACCCATAGAGATAAACAAAGTGGCGTCACGGTAAAACATAATAGTAATTAAACAGTTTATACCAAAACAGGCTTCAAATTTAGAATCTGAGTTCTGAAATTCCATATTTAATATATGGTTAGCCTTAACTGTAACTAGAAAACATGCAATAAATGAATACAAGTCAGAGCTCCTAACACATACTCTCAGGTCAATACCACTACGTTTGCTCCATTATCCAGCCCAACATAAGAAACGTGAAAAATTAATTAACACATAGCTAAGTTGCAGCCAAGCCTATACAGTATCTATTTTAATTTATTAAAAATTCTAAGTGAATTCTAAATTCTGTGTTATTAGAGTTGAACAATAGTTGATCTAGTGCTTAGTTTTATTTCTTTCTTCACACAAGAACTAAACATGGATGTGAATTATTAATTTAAGGAATTTTCCCTAAACCACCTGAATGTTACACTATGCAAATATTTTTAAACTTGTTAAAGTTTGCCTCTGTTTTGAATGGCAAATCTTAATTGTCAGTGTTCAACCAAAAAAATTAAACTTTTGGGAGGTAGTTACAGTATGCATATTTGTATATTGTTTGGTTGTATCAAAATAAATCATTATATAATTTTCTGTTTTCCTTCTGATGGACACAGTTGTCTAATTTATTCTTATTAGTGATAAGCAGTTGAGTTTCATTTCACATACAGTTCAACGAAACTGATGCAATCCATTTCACAATTGTGACTTGTAAAACTCACTAAAAGAGTTTTATTTTATCTGCTCTATATATATATATATATATATAAAATCCTAAGCCTAAAAGTACAATTTTGTGCAATGATTTTATGTCATGTTTTTTGTCACGCTTTAAATCTGGCTTATTTTAAAACCTACATATATATGTTTGGCATCATTCTTTTCAGAATTTATTGAACTTTAATGTGATGTTGTTAGATTTTCAGATTCTTATTCCGTTTTTTAAATAATAAACTAAAAAAAATCAAGAACTCACGTCCCCCGAGACAAGACTTTGTCCCAAAAGATTTAACCACGCCCGGGGATAGAAATAAAAGACAAAAAGTAGGACAGCTGCTGTACAGGCTTTTAAACGTTCAAAACGCAGTGCGAGATGCAGATCATGCGGCACGGCAACAGCAGCAAGCCAGAAGCCAATCGAGCAAAGAGGAGGTAAAAAAAAAACTGTATTTGTTTCCCATTGTATCACCGTTTAAGAGGGGGTTTCGGAGGAGCAGCTACATCTCCTTGGGGTGTGTTCAGCCCCCCTCTTCACAATGCGAGCAGCAGAGACGTGAAGTGGCTGGTGTGTAGCGCAGGCCGGGGGAGTTGGCAAGTGAACTGAGCAGGGAGGAACACACTAGTTGATTTAATAAAAATGTGACAAACTGCATATTTTCTGCACAAAGTTGCAACAAAATGCACCACTGTGACTATCAATGAATTTTCATCTCAGGATAACACATTACATGGGAATCCACCTCTTGCCTACCTAGCAATTACCCTTTTCAGTTTCTTGATTTGGCCTTTTTTCCTTTTTAAAAGTACTGGACTCAAAGGTCTAGTGTGGCAAGGGTGCAGGCAATACAGGTTGCAAAAACTGGATATTTTAATTGCAGTTCCCAACTTAAATTGAGCGCCAATGAGTGGCATTACTTCAGGCAGATAACTTAAACAATTATTAAACAGGGCCCTTCTGGGCAGCCGGGGCTAATACTATCTGTCAGCGGTTTCTCTGAGCTGTGGGGAGAAAAGGAGAATATGTAGTTAACGATAGCACCTCCTCTTCCCCAGTGGATTATCACATACCTCAAGCATGCTAACGAGGTGGTCCAACACAAACGCGTGAATCTAGGCATGAAATCAGTTATTGACTGGAATCTTTTCTTACAAAGTACAGTAAGAATATATTGTATTATGAACACTTGTTTTATGCTGGCTGTGCAAATAAATCCCCACTAAACAAATGGCCCTCATGCACCAGTCAAATTTCCGTATGTGTTTGGTTTCAGTGTTCGTACAGAGTATATTCTGAATACAAACTTAATTTTAACTACAACTGTCAAATATAAAATTGAAGTTAGAATATATATATATATATATATATATATATATATATATGAATTCATTTTACACATTGCTTTGAATATTAGAAATAAAATTCAGATCATTCAAGTCGACTTTGTGTTCCTGCAGTCAACACATTCTGTCATTTGTTGGAGGACCAACCTGTGCTGCCGGTTGTATAATCAGGTTCAGGCTTCAAGCTAAGTTTACACAGAGATGCCACTAATGACAAAACATTTTTAAATAAGTATAGATTAATTTTCTAATCACAAAATGAGAGATCTTTCATTTTGTATATTTCATATGTATGTAATGATTTGCTGTTGTCCTCAGTTTTGCCTTGATCCTTCAAATCTTAATGTAAATTTTTAATTTAAGGCCCATTTAATTCTCTCTCCTTTGCACTACATGCACTGTATGGTGTATATTCAAATAAACTTTAAATGCAAAAGAAGTTATGTCTGCTGTTTACAAAATGAAAAACAAAGTAGTGTATTGGAGATATTTTGAGGTTGGGTGCTGATTTGCTGTAAGTTATCTCTTGCAATTTTAAAATCAGAAAACTTGTCACTTCTAGATTAAGTCTATTTGAAGTTTTGAATGATTAGTTTGTATCATTATTAGTACTAAATAATGATGAAAAAATACTTAAAGACCATCAAAATACAACCTTAAGTATATTCATTTATTTAATTTGGAGCATTAAAAGATTCACAATGACTTAATTTATAAATACTGTACAGTTAGAGTCTACTTGGCAAAGGCACCTGCTCTTAATGTCTGTGCATGTCCAGTTCTACTGACTCATTCGCCATAGTCACTAGTTCACAACAACAATAACAACAAAAACTATCATTGTAAATCTAAGAATTCTGACAGTGTATAAATAAGCAGGTTAACATGCCGCAACACTTTTTCTGTGATTTAAGCTGCTTTGTGCACGCAGAGATTCCAGGTTTTTTTTTGTTTTTTTTTTGAAGGGCTACATTTTCATATGTGTTCTTATCAATCAATAGTGTATATGTCATTATCACATCATGCTTTAGAGATGCATCACAAACAAACAAAAAAATAAAATGACAAATTACTAAAAATAATGACAATTACTAAAAAAGCAGCTACAATACAAATGTTCTTGTGAGTCTTTTGCTGGAATTGTACCACTAATTTGAGGAGACATGCAAGTAATAATTTAATGCTTTTATGTACCCATGGCAATTAACTTGAATTTGAAATACAGACATCTATGTGAACTTAATATCTCTAAATCAGACAGATTTCTTCACCACTGGGCAAGCAGTATGGTATTATTTGCTTCCTTGGTTACTTTAGCACAAAAAGATTCTGTCAACAGTAGAGAGCAGAAAGGCATTTTTAGTGCAGCTTCAAGAGTTAATGATAAGAGAAGAAATGGACTGATCTGTGGTGAAACTGAAATATCTCCTATTACCATAGTGTTTTCTGAGTCTGGTTAATCTTCAGCAGGGTTGCAGGGGGCTGGAGCCAATCCCAGCAAGGCAGGGACAATCCCTTGGACATGGCACCAGTTCCTTGCAGAGGAACACATTCACACACACGCACACACACCCACACACACCCTTTAGGACCAATTTAACATTTGATAGTTTAGTGAAGCAAGATATTTATTCCAGTTGCCAGAAATTACAATTACTGTAGGTTGCACTTTTCTTTTTTTTTTAATTGAAATTTGGACTCTATCTATTGTTGGATAGATATTAAAAACATGTATAAAATTAGTATGAATTTTAATAAATATAATTAAAATATGTTAATTCTTTCTTAAATAAAAAAAATTGTTTCACACACTATGACTTACTACATAAAATTTTATTCTCATATATTTCTTGTTGAAAATGTAGCACCGTTCTTTACTCTGTCATAAAAGTACTTATATCAGTACTCTGTATCAGCCTACAGCATTCCTTCAGTACTTGGTATCGGCATCAGTGTTAAAAAGTGGTGTCACTGCACCCCAGCACTAACTCAAGACATTGTTCTAATATTATGTTTCACCCCACATCAAACCAAACATAAAAGATTGACAATATATCATTTGAAACATTTTGCCAATTAGAGTATAAACTAAGAAATATACTTTAGACTGAATATTTTTTTTATTTAAAGTTTAATATAATCCATATATCCATTAAAGTTAAACATCTGCACTGTATGATGCACCATTTCATTACAGGAAGTAATGTATGAAAACACAATTTCACTCTCACACACACTAGGATAATAAAAAACACTCTGAGAATATATACATATTAATATAGTATTTTTTCAATGAAATTACCATTCTGTGAGGAATACTTGTTTTGCTAATGTTACTTGAATTAATGCACATTTACATATATTTAGTTTGCATACTGTTAAATTATCCATCTTACAAATCTTTTTAAGTGCATGAATAGAAGCTCTAAGGAACCATGCCATCCTTAAACTCCAAATGCTGCTTGGATTGTTCCATAATTGCTGGCTAAGATCGTAAAGTAGTAAAAACAAAAATAGTTAAAATTACAAATGAATCAAATACCGCATACTGGGTATGCTTTCAAACATGTTAACCAGTTTGTGCAACAAATACTATGGCTGTGGCGTCATACACAACTTGTGTCCCTGGTTTGAATTTTTGTCAAATCTGCACATTTTGTTGTGTTTGGAAGTTTAATTCACAAGCAAATTTTCACATCTCTATTGCTGTGTAACATGATAAGGACTGCCACCAGCAGCACCAGTTTTTACTGGAGTTGACTTTAAGCTACACTGTGTCCCTCCTGAGTTAAAATCCATACAAAAATATGCAAGAATAGATTAATATAACTATTAATATTGCCAAGCATAAAAATGACATTGTATTAATTACTTTATTCCCGTCTTAGCAGTCGCTGAATTTATTTCCCTCCATGGCATTTGTAGAATAAATGAAGCATGGGCAGTAGAATTGGGGAACAAGTATGTTATCGATTAGAGTCTCAGAATGAAAGATAAAAACTTTAGATAAAATATTTAGGTCAGGGTTTTTGTGAAACTAATGAAATCAAAAATCGTCAATGCTGACCTTCAGCAAGTGTCCAAAAATGGATTTCTTTATACTGATAAGCAAAACAGATTATTATCAGTTTAATTTACAATCTAATGCTGTGAATCTCTATTGTCAAATCAATCTGTGCATCTGCCTTAGGAATATAATGTTAAATGAAACAAGGAAAATATGTTTTTCTTCCATCTGTAGATCTTATTAGGTGGCCTAAACCCTTTTATTAAATCTACAGGGAAATATCCAACAGATTAAATAAATAGTTCAAGTGGTAAAGTATGAAAGGATCTTATATTCAAACTATGACTGTTTCTTTACTTGCTTTAAAAACAGGCAAATCCATCCATTCGTATGCACTTTCAGATGTACAGTATGCTAATGTCTTTAAACAGCTTATTCTAAAACACTGTTCCATTTTAAAAATCAGTTTATTGTTTTTTTCCCAGTAGCTGTGTGCATCTTCTATCAATTCAAGCATCAGATGTTTCGTGACAAAATACCAAGTCAAGTAAAAAATGTTCCCTTGAGTATATGATATTCATTAACTCAGGTTTAGCTCATATCCCAATTAACTCAAGATTAAAATTATTATTAGTAATGTATGCCTTACATTTAGACATGCTGATTTTGTAAAAGCTAAAGAGCCTTTTAACTGCTTGTTGCCCACTGCTAACTTTTGGAAAATACTGTAATCAGATAAAATAGGATTTTGGAGTTTCCCTAATTCTAAGGAAAAGGTGCATTGCAATTATAAACTCAGATTATTCGCTGTCAAGGCTGGGAATTTCAAGCACTTGCTCTTTAGAGAGTCCTGCATATTTAGTAAATTTGCTCCAGCTGGTTTAATAAAAGAATGATTTGACAAGCATTTTATAACCAATACTAAACAGTGTCCTTATTCTATTTGTTTGGTCAGCCCAATCAATAACTCTGCTCATGCTGCAGTGTAGCTTTATTTTAAACATGAATGTGTCCACATCAGATTTAACCAATTAATGGAACATTCAGCCAAACTGACATATAGCGCTTTGTAGATTAAGGTAGTCTACAGTAAAATGTCACTTAGTTTACCCCCTCCTACCCCCACAAAAACATTTATTAATTTTCTAAACATGCTTTATTACATTAAGGATCATTGAGAACCAGTTCCTTAATATGGCTGCATAACAGGATACACTCATTTACATACTTACTCCAAGGTTGTAGTGTAAAATCATCCAGGAAATCACAAAGAATCCTAAAATGAATCCACAGTCAAAATACTGTACACTGTACAAAAAGGGGCAGCAGTGGAAAATAGAAAAGCAGAAACCAAGAAGAACATAAATGATTGTCTCTATTTTGCCAAGAAGCACTCGGGTGATGCCCAAGGCCTTTGTAAAAGAGTTCTATAAACTGAGGAGATGAAAGTTGGACCTTTTGAATGTCATGGGTCTCACTGTTTCCAGCATAACACAAACACAGTACTCCAGAGTAAGGACATCAGGATTTGATGTTTCAAGATAATTTCCCATATTTGATGGAACCATACTGCAAATTCTGCTCTGTATCAGAAAATTGTGCAGTTATCTGTACTGAATTATAGTTGGGTCAGCTAACACAAAAGGAAGTCCTCATCAGAATAGCTGAAATAAGCAAATTCAAAGGCTTGGACTGGACCAAATGTAAACCCATTAGGGGTGTCGAGGCAGTACCCGAACATCTTACTCAAAAACCTATCAATGTTTTTGAATTCAAGCAGTTCTGAAAGAAAGTGTTGCATAAAATTTATCCACCACAACATTAAAGACAAGCATTAAATTATAGGAATTGTTTGGTTGCAATCATTACAGCATTAAGTTTAAAAGAACAATGACTTTTTCATGCAGTGTCAGTCGGAGTTGTATAATCTTATTGATTCAATAAATTACATATGTAAAAAATGTGTTATTTGTTTACTCAGATGCCTTTTATTTAATATTAGATTTTGGTTGAAGACCTGAAATTCTGAAGGAGGTAAATACTTTTTGACAGCCCTATAAATAATTTTAACTTTTCATTTATTTTTTCTTTGTGCCTTGAATGGCCAATGAATAAATAATACAGTCCACAACTTAAAGAAATTGTAATGGATCATCCACATACCACATAGCCATTCGACTGTGTCATGCCTTTTCTAATCATGCCAATCCTTACCCTATTCAGTTATAAAAGACACAATGGCATAGGGATAATATTTTTATATAATTATTATTATATTGGGTGTATACTTCTTGGTCTTGAACCTATGTAATAGTTTGCACTTTGCTTTTTACTGTTTTGCATCATGGATTTATTTCTGCTGCTGGTGGTAAAAATGAATAAAATCAATAAAGTGCTATCTATCTGTCTATGATTATTTTATATTATCCATGACTGTCTGACTAAAATTATTATTACTTAATGTGTTATTAACGATCTGATAACATAAAACTGATTGTCATGCAAATAAAACTACTGTTATATTTGAATTTATTGAAAGCTAAGAGTGAGATAGGCGGAATAATATCCATAAGCACCTTTGCCATTGTCTGGGGAGATAAAAACTTTTCTTGGGATGTTTGTCATCTTTAGATTATCAGATTTTCAACCAAACGCAATTAAGGTTGAGACAACGGAGAGAAATGTGTAAAACATAATAAAATTAAAATAAAAATATCTAAAAAGCTCTTTTTGCCCAAATCCTGTTGTTTATGCCTTTACCAGTATTCCATTTACATGATCACGTTCTTCAACACTTTAGAGCCTACTGTAATTTTGGTTTTCATCTAAAAGATTTTTCCTACTAAATATTACTGTCACTAGATCTAGAGTTAATGATTGAATCTTTATTTATTGTATTATTTCTTTTCTACATAATTTATTCTCCCTATTGACTTAGTGGTTATTGTTGCTGCCTCATGGATCCAGAACCCACATCTGATATCAATATAATAATCATTTGCATTGCCTTCCCATGTCTACACTTTTTTCCATTAGGGTGATCCAGGTTTCCTCCCAAACCTGAAGCACATGTGTGTTAGGTGGATTCTCCAGTCTTATTTGTCCCTGTGTAATTGTGTGTGTTAGCGGGTAATGTGATAGACTGGCAACCCTTTCAAAATTCGTGCCTTGTGTGGAAAAAAACTTTGTGTGTTTGAGAATGATATATTCACCTATTCCACGTGTTTTTGTAAAAATACATTACAAATATAAATAGGGTGGCACAAAGTAAAGCTACATTTATTGACTTAAGTGTTCAGCTGCCTCAACTAACTTTAGCATCATGTATATTTAATTTCATGGACTATGTGCTGCTTTTCTACAGCTTCTGGATGAAAGGCTTCAGACATTAAAGAGACTCCTTATTTTTGGAACTATATTGACAATTTCAGTCTCCCACTTACAGTGCGATCAACTGATGCACTTTTAAATCCTGTCATCTGCAAGGTTTTCACTTGTCAAATGCTGAGATGAGAAAACGATCTGCTGAGGGCAATAACAGTTACTGATTCAGACTTTTTTTTAAGCACTACCATTCCATTCTCAAGCCTGTTATTTTCTCATATTTAAACACATTTTTTGTTTACAAACTTTTTGTGCAGACTTAGTAGTGCTAATATAGTTGGAAGAAATGTAGCCAGTCTATAGTTTTTTTCAGTTTATTTATATTTTGCCCTGCGGCTATTTGTAGCATTGTATTTTAGAAGCATAACTATGGTATGCTTCACAGCAGCTCTCCTGTCTGCACAAAAACTTTACATACTACATACTTTGATGAAACTATCCTGCAACTTACATTGCCATATAAACTGTAGATCATTCCAAGGAATATTCCAGAGCCATGAGGCTGAAAGACTTCTCTAAGTCTACTGTGGCATTTCAGTTTCAGTTCTTTTGACCACAGCCAAACTGGATATTTTTTTCTTACAAAGCCATCCAAGTGGAAAACAAAACAAGTTCTTCAGTTCATTTCATGCATTAGCC
Source organism: Erpetoichthys calabaricus (assembly GCF_900747795.2). NCBI lineage: Eukaryota > Metazoa > Chordata > Cladistia > Polypteriformes > Polypteridae > Erpetoichthys > Erpetoichthys calabaricus. Next base: position 113,169,199 of record NC_041397.2, read on the forward strand.
CAACACTGAATGAACAAATAACTTTAAATTCACATTTTATCATGTCAGTTGTCTGTCTTTCTTAACCATTTGGCCTTTCTCAACTTTCACCTCCTCTGGGTTTGTTATCCCTTCCCCACCCTTTCATATTTCTGCTTACTCCACTTGGGAGACAATCCAGGTAAACAGTCTTCTTCTTTCGGCTGCTCCTGTTAGGGGTTCCCACAGCGGATCATCTTTTTCCATATCTTCCTGTCCTCTACATCTTGCTCTGTGATACCCACCACCTGCATGTCCTCTCTCACCACATCCATAGACCTTCTCTTAGGCACTTCCTCTTTTCCTCTTCCCTGGCAGCTCTATCCTTAGCATCCTTCTCCCAATATACTCAGCATCTCTCCTCTGCACATGTCCAAACCAACGCAATCTCGCCTCTCTGACTTTGTCTCTCAACCATCCAACTTGAGCTGACCCTCTAATGTACTCATTTCTAATCCTATCCATCCTCGTCACACCCAGTGCAAATCTTAACATCTTTAACTCTGCCACCTCCAGCTCTGTCTCCTGTTTTCTGGTCAGTGCCACTGTCTCCAACATCACTAGCATCCTGTAGACTTTCCCTTTCACAAATTACTTCTGACACTCTTCTCCACCCATTCCACCTTGCCTGCACTCTCTTCTTTACCTCTATTCTACAATCCCTGTTACTCTGTATTGTTGATCCCAAGTATTTAAACTCCTCCACCTTCGCCAACTCTACTCCCTGCATCCTCACCATTCCACTGACCTCCCTCTCATTTACACACATGTATTCTGTCTTGTTCCTACTGATCTTCATTCCTCTCCTCTCTAGAGCTTATCTCCACCTCTCCAGGGTCTCTTCAACCAAATTAGCCAACATAATGAATTTTCTTTTTTTCTTTTTTTTTTCAAAATGGAATCGGCTGTGGGTTGGCGCCCTGCCCAGGATTGGTTCCCTGCCTTGCGCCCTGTGTTGGTTGGGATTGGCTCCAGCAGACCCCCGTGACCCTGTGTTCAGATTCAGTGGGTTGGAAACTGAATGGATGGATGGAAAATGGAATCGACTTTCTTATGTTTTTCCAAAGTACAATTTTCTTGTTACTGCTATTCTGTAGTCCATTTCTTTCAATATTTATACTACTAGTAATTGTTATTTGTTGCTTGGTTGCAAACGAGTACTAATTCTGTAAAAATACTTTCTGCCAATAACTAATTGATCCATTTATTTTTGAACCAACTTACCATATATACTCGTGTTTAAGTTCTCCCGCAGATAGGTTGGGGCTTGATTTTACCGTATAATTTCCGGTATTTTATAATGTCGTTCGTATAAATTGAACGCGGAAAGCTCATGCTATTGGTCCAAGAGATTATGATATGCTAACACCCACCTGATTGAGTAACCACGGAGCAAACTGCCTTGGTAATACCCAAACTATTCTGAAGCGACATTTGCACTGTTTTGTGTTTTTTGTATCTCACACCCTCATACACCTTTATCATAAAAGCATCCCTTATCTACGATGGAGTGTTTGATCAGAAGAAAATATGAAGCTGGTTTTAAATTAAAAGTCATTGAAGTGGCAAAAGAAATTGGTAACTGTGCTGCTGCCACAAAATTCAATGTGTCTGAGAAACTAGTGCAAGATTGGAGTAAGCAAGAAGATGTGAAAAAAAAAGTGTCGTTTTTTTGAACGGGTGTATAATTCCAGATCTGGTTTTCTGATCGATTTTTTTGGGTTTCAAGACCTGACTTATACGTCAGTATATACAGTAATCTGGTTTAGTGTTTCAGAGGAGCACAGACTGTATCCCACATGATGGGAAGGAACAATAAAAAAATCAACTTATCATAGGGCTCACTCGCTCAGACATCCACACTCATAAACACTAATTTAGAGTAATAAATTAAGATTTCATGCATATCTTTAATGTGTGCAGAAAAACAACTGGACTACTAAGAGAAAAACTCAAACAAATGCAATTAAAACACTCTAACTCCACATAGACATCAATCACAACAATACAGGAACTTGGATCGGTATACCTGTACTGTTGTAAAAACCAATGCAATTTGTTTTAAATAAATATTATTCTGAAATTTGTTTAGAAAAGTCTTTTAAAAACCTTAACCTTTAGAATGCAATCAGTTTATTTAGAACAAGTCTTGAAATTAAGTTATTCAAAGTATATATCAATTTTATGACTGTGATTTTCTACAATGATCAGATTTTTACTGTATTTTTCAAAGATGCTTTGCAAAATACAGGGATTTTGTCTGACTTCTTTTTTTCTTAAATATGTTCAGGAACTGCATGTAAAAAGTATCTTAAATTATACAGAAGCTCAAAAATGGTTCATTGTAAATATTATCCTGCATCATCTCCACATTAAGACCCGGGTTCGCTTCCCGGGTCTTCCCTGCATGGAGTTTGCATGTTCTCCCCGTGTCTGCGTGGGTTTCCTCAGGGTACTCCGGTTTCCTCCCACAGTCCAAAGACATGCAGGTTAGGTGGATTGGCGGTTCTAAATTGGCCCTAGTGTGTACTTGGTGTGTGCGTGTGTTTGTGTGTGTCCTGCGGTGGGTTGGCACCCTGCCCGGGATTGGTTCCTGCCTTGTGCCCTGTGTTGGCTGGGATTGGCTCCAGCAGACCCCCGTGACCCTGTGTTCGGATTCAGCGGGTTGGATAATGGATGGATGGATCTCCACATTATAACTAATGCAAGTCATAAACAGGCAGTTTTCAATTGTTTTAACACTGCTTTTCAAATTTTATAATGTTCAAAGAATTTATGCAGCAGGTGTTATTGTGATGTGCATAGCATTTTAAGAAGGGAAACATTCTCACCAAAAAGGCAGCAAGTACAATAATTACTGGAGAAGTGTTTGAAAAAATTTGATTAGAAAATTTGTTATAAATATGCAGCAGATCCATACTTAAAATGATGAATAACAACAGATCATGACATGCTTGTTTATTATAGGAGTTTGGTTGCTTTGTATTATTTCATGAGTATGTCAACCTTTAAAATGGTAAGTTAGTCACTTTCACAATCCAATTAATTTTATTACACCTGTAGAAATGTGTTGAGATTTGTGAGGCTCAACACTTTTTACTGTAACATCTGGTTTTCTCTGTTGTCATGATTTGTCCATTCACGGCCAGCCTGACTTCATGAAATGAAATATGCAAATACTAAAATTATCTTCCATATACTGTGTTAAATTATACATATTTCAAAATTTCTGCTGACTTTTCTTTAAAATACAAAAATAGCAAAAGACTGGTGTTTATGCTATTCTGTGTAGAAGACAGTTCACACTCAGACTGTCCCTGAGTCCAGATTTTACCAAGGAGACCGAAATATCAAAAATGTTTGCAAGAAAAATGATAAAAGGAAGCAATGAAAATGCAGAATTAATGAAACACAAAGTAAACCTAAGTAAAATAGCAAACACCTGAAATCTCTCTAGAATACAAGTATACAAGTAGGCCCCTGTCAACCTACAGGGATAGCTGCCCACTTACCCAATTCATCATCACAATAAATGCCCTCATGATAACATCTCTGTCTCGCACCTTAAATTCTGACCCATGCTACAGCTGTCAGTTGAGCCTTTGATCTGACTAAAACCCAAATGGACCACTGATTCTGAAGAAGTCTTACACACCATCATGGGGCTACTTCTCAGGCCATCCTCTGGATTACTCCCAGGTTTAGGCATGGGATCTGCAAGCCATTTTGTCATTTTCATAGAACTATTGTGCCTAGGGGTACCTGCAGTCTTGAGCCCCAAGGATTCTTTAAACAAGCAGACAACACGAGGTAGCTTGTCTGCCATAGTATTGAGCAGGAGTCAATAAAATTCTTCCTGGGTCTTTTCAGGGAGCCTCTTTAACCCACTACCCAAGGGATGAGCCAGTGGATGAGGACACAACACACAAACATAGCAAGGGGTAAATGAAATAGTGCCTTGGTGCTTTTATTAAAAACAGTCAAAAACCTCAGTGTCCAAATAAATAATCCAATAAAACAATGAAAATCTGTGAATATAAAAGCAAGACTTAAAATGAGAATAAAAACCAACAGTCATCGGATTAGTGTTCCTTCCACTCATAGACAAGCCCAACACAACTTCCTCTTTTTTTCCCCAGCTCACCCATTGCTCGCTCAGCTAAGGCAGAGATTTCAGCAGCCGCGGTCCTCAACGACCCAACTCCCATCTTGGCTGCCACAACCGGCGTCTGCCAGACCACTCAGGGTTGGTTGTTCTCTTGTCTTCCTTCTTGTTCGCTCTGGCGAACCATGGATGTGCAGAGAGAATGCCACCTCAATCGCACGCTTTCCACTACAACTAGTTCTGAGTTTTGAATCTATGTAATAGTTTGCACTTTGCTTTTTACTGTTTTGCATCATGGTTTTATTTCTTAAGCCGCTGGTGGTAAAAATTAATAAAATCAATAAAGTGCTATCTATTTGTCTATGATTATTTTATATTATCCATGACTATTTCACTAAAATTACTATTGCTTAATGTATTATTAATGATCTCATAACACAAAACTGATTAGCGCACCAATCCGTTGCTCCTTCTTGGTGCCAATGATGGCGCTGCCTTTCCACCCTAGCTGGCTGGCTTGTTCTGCTACTCCGTCTAAATGCTGTTTTCACGGCTTTGCTTCTGTTCTGTGTTTCTTCTCTCCCCTTCTGTCCCATGCAGGCTCCTCTTATACCAATACACCTAACGGGGCACAGGTGAGAACACGCCGCACGCTCCAAGGAATTAATGAAGCACCTACATGACGCGCTAACTCTCACCCCGTCTTCACGATCAAGCAGGCACATCCCAGCTGTCCTCTAAGCGAAGTGTGCTCACTCTTGATTACAGCCTGCACTCTTGCAGGAGAGATTATTTATTTAAAATCAGGGGACCAATTATCACCCTCCCCCTTGCCACCCTCCAGCAGTACTGGAGACTTCCAGTAAGATACCTTTCATCCCCCACTGCCATTCTTCTTTACCTGTTCCTCAGTAAGTAAGAACCTGTCTTGAATAAATTACTGCTCCCAGGCTGTACCCAACTTTTAGTCCAAATCAAGCACCTTTTTACATGTGAAAGATCATTTTCAAAGTGCCAAAGGTAAAAAGAAAAAACACAGGTTCATAAAATATTGAATTTTCATGCCTTTAACACTTCACAAGGCTGAGAATCCCTGCTTGATATAATTGTGGTAGATAATATCACACCTAGTGCTCAGAGTATTTATATGATTATACGGATTATGTGGGTTGACTCTTGCATGTCTGGAACATTGTTCACTGTTTTGGACTTTTATTATTTGAGTGAAACCTACAGAAAGTGGCAATAGTGCTGCCCCTACAGTATATCAACAGGTGTAGCTTCAAGCAAATTTGTGTTGCAAATACTGTGATTAGATCAAAATATAATTGCTTTACTTGGAAGAGAGATGTATATCTTGTTTGCTACTATCTTTTTCTAAGTGTGTCAGAATGAAATCATTCCAATGCTTATTGGAACTGAACGGTGGGTAGGAGGGCCAAAAATCCATATTACGATGTAATCAAACATTCTGATGGTTTAGTTGCATACCTGTATAATATACAGTCATATGCCGGTTTATGGCCGACCAAGTTGAGACTATTTGTACTTTTGGCCAAGGGCCATAGGAAAAAAATAGAGCAATGGGGTAACAATGTCCAAGAATTTGCCAAAACCAGTCACTGCAGGCTGCAAAGACTGTACGCCTTTTGTTTATGATTTACTTGCTGTAATGCTGCCAGAAATGTTCCCTCTAAATTTTTTTAACCAAAGTACAGGTGTAGAAAACAGATGAGCTGGTACTTTCTGTTTATGACAGTTTTTTCTTCAGTTTCCATTAGAAATACAATGGTCCCTGTGGAGTTTTAGGAGGATGGCTTCGCTGCACTCGATCATCCTCCCTATTCGCCCGATTTAGCTCCCTGTGATTTTTACTTGTTCCCGAAAATCAAAAGTGACCTGAAGGGAACACTTTTTTTCAATGGATGAAGTGAAGACAAAAATGGCAAGCCTGTTGAAGAACCTCAAGCAAGAAGCCTTCTAGCACTGTTTCAATCAATGGAAGATATGTATGGAGCGGTGTAGAGATTAGGAGGGAGAGTATATAGAAGGTGACGATGTTTAGAATGCTGTAATTCATCAATATTTTTTTTTTTACCAAACCAGTTATTTTTGGTCTCACCTCATAAATCTTTTATTATTATTATTTCACAGGATCTCATGTGTTTTCTGACTCCTGGAGGGCCTTTAAAGGTTTGTTTTGATTGGCACTGCTCCATGTGGCTAATTCTTAAACATTCAGCCAACACCACCTTTGCTTACACAGATAAGGCGTGCAGCCACAGAGGCTTGAAGATCGGTTTATGCTACTCCATACTGTCAGTTAATGAATGCGTATCAGTGAACCACACCAGACCCACAGAGCCTCAACTGCAGTGACCGCCACACAGGCAATTTGATCAAATAGCCGGTCCCAAATTTGACATACAGCCAATGGCTGGTCCCAAATGGAGCCATAGGTTGGTGTATGACTGTATCAGTACATATTTCTCAGACTGAACCACATTTTTTCATTAATAACAAATGCATTAATAATTAATTGGGCACATTGGTGTTGAAATAGCAGGTATTCACCTCTTGAACATCTTGATGAGTACAGATTATTACTCACTCACTTATGCTACCGCTGACACTACCAAGCAAATACAAAACAGCACACAGCTTCTTTCTTTTTTTTAATTTTATTAATTTTATTGTAATCACACAACATTCCATACAAATAGATCAATTTTTACAAAAATAGGATTGAAAACAAATCAACCCCCACCCCATCACACAGCTTTTTTCTGTTCTGTATTCCTGTTTGCAATGACTCTCCAATCAGGTTGTTGAAATGTACACAGCTCTCTGGGTAATATACTTAAAGGGGTAGGCTCACTTATTGTACAGTTAACATACAGGCCCATACACAAAGACATTACTTTTGAAATATTCATGCACCAACAGAAAAATAACAATTACTGTTTCCTTTGGTATATACAGATTGTCATATTTTGTGTTATACATTTAATTTTGTTTGTTTTATTCTAATTTTTAGCATGCTGATAAAATGATTTGTATGAAATCCATACTGGAAGACAAATTTTATCTAATATGCTAAACCAGCTGGGGGATCGCCCACTCTTAAATATAATGCCATCCTCTACGACAGGTAAACATCATCTTCAGCTGGAGGGCAGCATTGTAGTTAGGAAATGTTTAGTAATCCATTCTAGTGCAGAAAGATTTCATGTTTGATTTGAGATCAGGTCAGGTGAGGTTGGGGAGCATGTACTGGTACAGCGTGTTGCATGCACGACGGAACAGCTTGTGATCCTGGTTGGCAACCCCCCAGACAGACACGTGGTCCAATCCCACCCTCTGAAAATGACCATCTATCTGCTGTAGTCAGCTGTTACGTGGGCATCCCCTTGGCCTGGTCCAGCTGCTCGTGTCCTCAACAATGAGGATTCTGCAAGCTGGGTCACCCTATGGGAATTGCGCCACATGGTTATTGTAGTGCTGTGACTGATGCTTCCTCACAATGCAGGTAATGTGCCTCATTCAGGACTCCATGAGCAACTGCTCATTTGACACAAAGTCAAAGCAGTGGTACTCAAGGATTCTCCGAAAGTGACACAGTACCAAAGGAGTCCAGTTTTCATCTCAGGTCAGCAGATAGCATCCATGTCTCCCCACCATATAGCAAAACAGGAAGAACCAGGACTCTAAAGACTTTGACCTTCATCTTTTTGCAAAGATATCGGGAGTACCACACACCCTTTTCCAGTGATCTCATGACCCCCATGCTCTCCCAATCCATCTACTGACTTCATAAGAAGAGCCACCAGAAACATGAATGTTGCCACCAAGGTAAGTAAACCTCTCAACAAGGTCAACACTCTTTCCGCAGACAGACACACTGCTGATGGCTGTGCCCAAGAGATCTTTAAAGGCCTGGATCTTGGTTTTTATCCAGGATACTCACAAGTCCAGACACTCATACTCCTTGCTTAGTCTCTCGAGATCCCTGATCAGATCATCCATTGACTCTGAGAACATCACAACATTGTCAGCAAAGTTGAGATTAATGAATCTCTCTTCACCAATAGATGCCTCACAGCCATTGGACCCCATAGCCCTGCCCAACACCCAGTACATGCAAGCATTGAACAGAACAGGAGCAAGAAAAAAGCTCTGATGAACCCCCAAGATCAGCTGGGAAAAACATGGAGGTTCTCCCTTCACTCTGCACAGCACTCACAGTACCAATGTACAGGCCAGCCATGATAACCAGCAACTTTGAAGGGATCTCGCAAAGTCTCAGGATGTCCCACAGGGCAGCTCGATCAACTGAGTCGAAAATGTTACAAAAATTGACAAAGGCTGCAAAGAAACTCTTTGTGTTCAATGAAAACCCTCAGTGTCAGGATGCAGTCGATGGTAGACTTCTTAGGTGTAAAACCAGACTGCTTTGGTCACTGGTAGGTGAGCAAGTGATCATGTGTCCTATTGAGGATGACCCTAGCAATGACCTTACCTGGCACAGAGAGCAGTGTTATCCCTCTATAGTTGCTGCAATCCAGGGGCCTCATGTATAAACGGTGCGTACGCACAGAAATGTTGCGTACGAACCTTTCCACGCTCAAATCGCGATGTATAAAACCTAAACTTGGTGTAAAGCCACGCACATTTCCACGGTAACTCATACCTTGGCGTACGCAATTTCTCCGCTCGGTTTTGCAGACTGGCGGCACTCAGCGTCAAAGCAGTGCTACTGTTCCTGCGTGGACACCCTTTCTTTCTTAGCTCCACATTCCTGACGCGGCTTTATAAATACACTGAAACTAACTGCATATTGTTTATTAGTGTAACACATCTGATTGTAATTAACCTGCAGCAATATAATGGTCCAGGGAATAGCCATAGTATTCCAAATACCATAACTGCTTTAGCGTTGTAACTCTCACTGCATCTTCTTCTTCTTTCAGCTGCTCCCATTAAGGGTTGCCACAGCAGATCATCTTTTTCCATATTACTCTCACTGTACCACTTGGAGTATTTATATCACTGTATCTGAGTGAGGAGTCACAGCAGCAGCTGATCGGAAAGAGAAATATCGGTATACAGCATGAAGCAGACGCTGCCTGAGCCACGGCAAAAAACACTTTAGAGACTTCCCAGTACGGACTTCGCGGTTTAGAAAAGGTTTCATCCCAAGAACTATAAACACACTAAATCAGTCCATCAAGTGCTCCTTGTAGAACTGTTTACTTATAAGTACAATTACCTCACTGTAAACTTGCACTACAGTTATAATATTGCACAACCTGCGCCACTTTATAAAGCGCGTATTTACATATGATGACGGTATTCATTTTTAAGATGAAATGCAGCAAAATATGTTGATTATATTATACAGATAAAACTTTAACTTCATTTAAATAATCTGTATTGTTACTAATTAAACATTGTGTTGTATTCTTGCTGGTGCTGACGCGACACTGGAATGCTACACGGATAGAATAATTAAACATGTACTACGAAGATATTTCAATGTTCCTTAAAAGTTTTGAAGAATCGGCGTTTTAAACTTACAGATGGCTTCATGTCTATATAGCTGATTGTGTGGCGATTGGGTTTTTGGAGAAAGAAAAATAAGGACAGGAATTGGAGGTTAGTACGTTTGAAAGAGACAGTACTGCTGTGATAAATTATTTCATCGAAGGTCGCGCATGGCGCAGCAAGCCTCTTGCGTGAGATATGAACAATCACTGCGCCACCGTGTTCCCATGTTTAATAATATGCTTTCATTCCTATCACCATGAAAAAGATATCACGTATACATCTCAGTATTTTTATTATTCAGAGAGCTGTAATATCACGAATGTAATGGATTATGTGTCCTGTCGGAGAAAGAGAAAGCCCGTTTAAGAAGCAGGTAGTGATTCACACATGTAGAGCACATTGAAGATCAAATACAGAACAAAGCATTTAATGTGCTACTTTAGTTACAATGGGATTTGAGAAACTAGTAAATTAAACGATTTTACGATGAAGTTTATGATGTTCTTCTTTAATGGCAAAATAAACTACGTGATTAAAGTGGAAATTTCGAGATTAAAGTTGACATTTCATGCTTTTTTCCCCACTGTGTGCCTATTTTTTTTGTCTGTACCCTAATAAGTTTTCATATGACACTCAGACGGTGGGCTACGACTCGCCTTTTAACGGCGACTTTGATATGTGATTTCTTTTTTATTTCGAGCACTGTTCGACTTTGTGAATTTGAGCCTTCGAGTTTCTCCGACACTCTGTCACTCGATCAACTTTCTTTTGTTGATTATACCACTGTTTAAACCAACAAATAGTACGTTTTTCCTTTGCCTCCACTTGGTATTCACTGAAATTCTTATATTTCCCCCCGTGCTTTTCCCATTGTCTTTTCACAGAAGGCTATTTATATTGATTTGCATATTCAAAGAGGCGTAATTCTGGGAGGAGTTGGAGCGGGACAGAAGGCGCGTGCACGTGCGTTACTTTTCACGCTGATCGGGATTTATGTAGTGGAAGAACGTGAAAGTATGCGTGCGCACAGATTCCTGCATCTGGATTTTTCTGTGCGTACGCACAATCCCGCTTTTGTGGTTACGCCATGTTATAGTGTGAGTTCTACGCACGGCGTTATACATGAGGCCCCAGGTGATTACTCTTCCCTTTCCAGATAGGGACAAGTCCCATTTTCCAGTAATTTGGGATGATGCCCATTTCCCAAATGGAAGCAAAGATTGCTTATAATGCCAGGAAGGCAGCCTTACCACCAACCTGGAGAAGTTCACCCTGATACCACAGACCCATGTAGCCTTACCTACCCTCAGTGAGATTGGATGGTTCATTGCTAATTGGAGTTTAACATCATACCCAGGTCTTGAGGTTTGAGATGTTAGGATAAAAGTTGTTAAGATTTTAAAATATTTGTATTTTCTTGATAAATATTGCCTCTTTTAGTGGTTTTGTAAATCAGTGCTTGTTTTAGCCCACTGTACTATGTTTTTGACCCATCCTTAGGTTTCATTTATAAAAACTGTATGTAAAATTATCCTAAATCTGAATGTATGGTATGTTTATTTTCCAAAAGGTTCTGAAAACTGTTCATAAAGTGTCTGTATGCATGGATACATTTTCCTAAATACTTCCACATCATCGCCTGTTCTTACAATGCAAATCATCATAAGATTGTGCTTACATTGTCTTCACTCATTATGCATTAAAGAAAGATCACATATAACATACAGTAACTTAAAATGCCCTCAGATATTCTTATATGGCAGGATAACCTAATCCTATACAATACCATATAAATAACAGGAAATCATCCATAATTACCACTGTTAAAATGGCAAGTGAAGATCAAGTTTGCTGCAAAAATAAACATTTCTCTTCAAATTAGATATACAGTAGGTTCTGATCAAGTTAGAGGCCTGAGCAAATATTTTATTTTGCATCATGAACACTGGGGTTACTGGAAGATCAAATATATGGTTTGACAAACTGTGTCAATAAAGAAGGTAACCAGAATCAGGCAAGTTGGAAAGATCTGACTGAGAACAAGTTGAGAAAATTCAGCAAGTTCTCTCAAAAAAGCTGTCTGGTTTAAGTAGTCCCAATCAGAGGGCATAACTGTGCAGAGTATAGCGCTCTAGGATGGGATGTTGCTACTGACAGATGTCAATAAAGAGTCATTCATGATTAAGAGTGAAACAGTCAAACTGATCTCTGAAATCACATTCTTTTTTAATGTGTTCTTGGCCAAGTCTCTTGTACACCTTTGGCACTTTTCTTTTCAAAGATTTCTGTCCATTTGTATGCTGAACACCACTACTTATTTGTGATTATCAATAAAAGGCCCATGAGGTGAATGTTATATTTTACGTAAGAGATATTTGAAACAATTTTTTTGCTTCTTTGTTTGTTATTACTTTTATGTAAATTTTGTACTATTTGAGAAAGTCTCCCATCTGGAGAAAATGAGTGTGTAGTATCGTACCCAAGCTCATTCATGATGAAAAGTTTGTATGCTTGCTTTTTGAGTTGTGCATATATAAGAATGTTTTCAATGCAATTTCAGATTTGACTTATCCAAATTAGTACAATGATTTTAATGTAAGATCAAATCCATGCAATTTTAGATCAAATCTTGTTTGTGCAATTGTTTTATAAATGAGGGCTCTGGTCAAATATTTTACAGCTGCTATTGTAGAACAAGTATTCCTTCTAATTGCACTTGCAAAACTGCTGGCCTCAAAACATATCATGGCAGTAGAAAACTACTGTAGAATGCTGCATGGTTATCATAATATGTATTCTTCTTTAAGTGTTGGCAAAAATGACTCCACAACAGCTATATAGTTTATTTTAAGTTACTGTATGTTATGTGTGATCTTTCTTTAATGCATAATGAGTTGCCTTCCAAAGATTACCAGTTAAATGCTAAAGTTTAGCAACAGTCTACAGCTGTATAAAAATAACCTTATATGGTTTTGAAGCTCAAAGATAAAAAGGCATTAAGGGTTTGGATTTGCTAATACTAGTGTTTTAGTTTTTATTTTCCTCAGTATTAACTGTATTGAATATAACAAAACATAAAATAAAAATTTGTCTAAGGCCAATGACACACTACATGACTTTCAGTCAAAGAGCATGTCAAACTTAATAGTATGTTGTCTTAAGGATATCACATGCCATAAAATTGTGAGGAATGAACGATTACACAACTGTTTCATGACTTTTCAGCAGTTTTACATTTTCAAAGTATCGCAAGCTTGACCCATTTTGACAATCAATCGTCACACTGTCTAAATGTTTTTGAGGAATAGTGAGTTCAACCGCAGTCTCAACCTGTCTTTTTTCTTTTTCCATTCTGTCATGGAATGACAAACACAAGACATCAAAAAGACAAACCTCTCTTATGTTTTTACAGTCAACAATAAATTATTCTCTCTTTTCTTTCAGCCACATTGTATGCATTTTATTTCTGGCTGAGCAAGCATTGTTTGTCATTTACTTCTGTCATTTACTTAATTTACATTTATTTATTCATCATTTACTTCTGGCTGACTGCTTATTGGTAATGTTGACTGGCAAAATTCGCCAAAGCATTTTTGCAGTGAATATAGTGTTCTTGAGTGACATTTCTCAACAAATAATTACTTCTAAATACAACCATGAGGGTTGCTTTGGGAACATTGTTTTGCAGCACCCCATGATGCTTTACAAGGCCAGCGTGACATCACAGAGTTGTAGCAGCCATGTGCAAAACTTTCACATCTGTGTACTGTAAGATCACTGCTCAATCTGCTCTGGTCATGTGTGATGATGCGATCCGATCCACCCACATTTGCATCCCACATTTGTTTGAAAAAACATATTTGCAGTATTTTCATTTCAGGGGTACATTAGTGGAGAATATTATGAGTACTGCCACTGGACATATAACACTGATCCCTGTATGCTCACTCACATTCTCGCTGCTACTCTGTGCTGTGCATAATTAGCCATGTGCTGCAGCTTCAAGTCAAAACAAGCAGTAAGAGAACCCACTTTCACCAGAAATCACGAGACCCTGTGAAGAAATAATGATAATAACAATAATAATAAGAAAAGATTAATTAGTATTTACAAGGAATTTGTATCTTCTTGATGGCAGAAAAAATGTGCAAAATACTGGAAACAAAAACAACAATCGAGTTGTTCCTGGAACTGTGATTTCAAACAATGGAACAAACCATACCTACACTACTTTGTGTCAAGGCCAAGATTGGAACTCTGTGAGATCAATGATATATTTTATTTTATTTTTACTTACTATTTTGTGGCCATTTGTTACATTATGTTTGTGGTTACCATTCCATCAGTGTCTTTTGTTGTTTGAGGAACAGTGATGTAGTGGTTAGCACTGCTACCTCATAACTCAGCTCACATTTTTGGCCACAATAATTGGCCACACAGTTAGCAAAATCATCTCTAGCCCTCAGGGACACTTAAAGGACCATTATACCATTATAATCCACGCCAGTTCTTCCTTCAGCATTGATTTCAAAGCATTTTCGGAGTTCTGGAAATTTTTTCTTTTCTGTGATTTCACCAAACTCATGGCAAGACAAACTCCATGGGGGTTCACTCATCTCTAGTTCTTAATTCACACACAAAACACACAATCCTACCCCTGTGACACCTGTTTGATTTTGTTGTGGCTAGTCTCAGACCACAATGATTGAATCACTGGGGATGTCACTCTTCGGGGACATCACAGTACACAACTGGAGATGTCATGTAGCGTGACGGGGCTTAAGTTACCAATCCTGCTCATCCGCAACCAGCAGCTCTGGATCAAGCGAAGGTTTTGCATTAAAGATACTTTTTGGTTGCTCTAACTTTTGCTTGCTTTATATATGTCACAAACACAAAGAGATATAAATGAAATTTGAAAATGATTACAAAAAACAAACACAAAAAGAAACAGTCATTAAGGGTGTATGACGCCACTGGGATAAGAAAACCTATACTAAATTGCGATATAGAAATAGATTTTACTTCACATATCCCAAACAAATGTGGCATGCCATCACCATGTGTTGTGCTGCTGGCTCATGAATCCAATATCTTAAGTTCAGATCTATTTCTTATGGCATTGTCTGTGTGGAGTTTTGTTGACATGTAGACCAAATGTCCTTGCGATGGCAGGAAAACTATTAACAGCGTATGCTTGGGTAATATACTGACGTCTGAAGAATAACAACACTCTCTGAAGCTTCTTGACCAGGGTAAAATACACCAGCCATGCATTCTTCTTTTTTTATTATAAAAAAGAAATAACTTTTTACACGCACATGCGCAACACCGTGCACCAAAATCACGCAAGCACTTAACAAAGGGAACACATCTTTTAATTGAGAGCATTTTACATTTACATGTTAACACCCCCACTTGCTCTCACATTGCTATGCATTTTTGACAACAGCCTTCCATAAAAATAGAATAGACTTCTCAATTTACATACCGAATACAAATCCTTTGAACCTTTCCAAAATTTTCTTAATATACCCCTCTTGGTCCATTTTTACAAAATCATTTCCTTGCTCAAAGTTTATTCGTAAGAAATGTTTCAGTTTTCCCAGGTCTTTCATTCTAAACTTCTCTGTTAGCATTTCTTTTACATTTTTCATTACATCTTCATCACTTGCAGCTAGTATCAAATCGTCAACTGAAATAATGATTGTTATTTTGTTATATCCAGTTTCTTTGGTATACACACAATGGTCAGCCGGATTTTGTATGAATCCATTTTTACAAAACTTTTTACATGCACATGTGCAACACCGTGCACCAAAATCATGCGAGCACTTAACAAAGGGAACACATCTTTCAATTGAGAGCATTTTACATTTACAGTATATGTTAACAAGTTTGCATGTTCTTCCTGTGTCTTTGTGTGTTTTTATCCTTCAGTGCTCTTACTTAACCAGAGATGGGCAGCCTAGATTGGCTGTTCCAAATTTGCCCAGGGTGGATGTGTGCATGAGTGGGCTCTGCATTGGACTGCTGCCCTGTCTGATGCTGTTTCGTCCTTGTGCTTACTGCTGCTAGGCCCAAACCAGGCCCATCTTCTAGCACTGCAACTCTAAATTAGAATAATTGGATTTGAAGATATAATATTATGTTATATCCTAAACAAACAAAATGTATTTTATATTGTGTCTGTCTATAATGAACACTGTCCCAGGGCATTTTACAAATACATAACATAGTTGTTAACAAAGTTTTTTGCATTTGGAGTGTGTGTATGTTGTTGGACTTAAGTGCAGCGTTTGACACCATCGACCATTCTATTTTACTGCACAGGCTAGAAAATTATGTTGGGCTTACAGGCACCGTTCTCGCTTGGTTTAGTTCTTACTTATCAAATCGATTCCAATATGTACAAAAATGTGCTGACAGTACTCCATCATTATACACAGAAGTTCAATATGGTGTCCCGCAGGGCTCAGTACTGGGACCATTACTGTTTTCACCGTACATGATTCCACTGGGATCTCTCATTAGGAAACATAATGTTAATTTTCACTCGTATGCAGATGACACCCAGTTATACCTTTCATTTAAATCAAATGAAGTTTCTCCAATGTTGTCTTTAATTAGTTGTGTTAGCGAATTAAAGGAGTGGATGAATGAGAACTACTTGTCTTTAAATACAGATAAAACAGAGATGTTAATTGTTGGAGGGAATGACGCTGATCACAACAATATTTTGTCATCATTTAACTCAGTTGGAATCCCAGTCAATTTTACTGAATCAGCCCGCAATCTAGGAGTTATCTTTGACTCTAGCATGTCATTTAAAGCGCATATTACAAAGTTGTCCAAAACATGTTTCTTCCATCTTAAAAATGTTAGGAAATTAAGGCGCTTTTAAATAAACAGGATTCTGAGAAACTAATTCATGCATTTATCTCTAGTAGGATTGACTACTGCAATGCGGTGTTCACTGGATGTTCAAACTGTTCATTATACAGCCTCCAGTTAATCCAAAATTTTGCTGCAAGAATTATTACAAGAACAAGAAAATACGAACACATAACTCCAGTTCTTAAATCCTTACACTGGCTCCCGGTTAAGTTTAGGGCAGATTTCAAAATCCTCCTTTTAACATATAAAGCATTAAATGGCCAAGGTCCAGCTTACTTGTCTGAAATTATCATGACTTACAAACCTAAGCGCACATTAAGATCTCAAGATGCCGGTCTGCTTATGATTCCAAGGATTAATAAAATAACAGTGGGAGGTCGAGCTTTTAGTTACAGGGCCCCTAAACTGTGGAATGGTCTGCCTGCTACTATAAGAGATGCCCCTTCGGTCTCAGCTTTTAAATCCCGGCTGAAGACTCACTACTTCAGTTTAGCATATCCTGACTAGAGCTGCTGATTAACTGTACAGACTGCATCTCTGTTGTTAGTCATTAGCACTTAAACATAAGTAACATGACAGTTATACTATCCATCCATCCATTTTCCAACCTGCTGAATCCGAACACAGGGTCACGGGCGTCTGCTGGAGCCAATTCCAGCCAACACAGGGCACAAGGCAGGAACCAATCCCGGGCAGGGTGCCAACCTACCGCAGTAATTGTATACTAACCCTCACTTATTCTGTTTTTCTTCTCGGTACTCAAATGTGGCACTTGGTGCCACTGCCGACCTGCCAAGTTGCTTTGCCTGCCTAAGGAAAAGTCATCCCAGATGGAGGATCGCAGGAATCGTGGGAAAGAGGGGTCCTTTCATCGGATTGGCTGGCCCAGCACTGTTTCAGCCGTGGAATGGCCAAATGGGGGAGGCAGCTTGAAGTATGAGGTCTCCAGGACTCTACACAAATCCAAATCTTATTATGAGATATATCATCTACTGTTAAATTCTGCTCTGTACTTCTAAAATTTATATTTTTTATTTCTTACTATATTGAGGAAGTGTTCTGTTCTGTGTACTGCATTGTATTGTATTGACCCCCTTCTTTTGACACCCACTGCACGCCCAACCTACCTGGAAAGGGGTCTCTCTTTGAACTGCCTTTCCCAAGGTTTCTTCCATTTTTTCCCTACAAGGTTTTTTTTTGGGAGTTTTTCCTTGTCTTCCTAGAGAGTCAAGGCTGGGGGGCTGTCAAGAGACAGGGCCTGTTAAAGCCCATTGCGGCACTTCTTGTGTGATTTTCGGCTATACAAAAATAAACTGTATTGTATTGTAAACTGTGTATTTTAAGCTGTCTGATACGTTTCACACAGCAACTGTCCCAGCAAACATGTGGTTGAGAGCCTAGTCACTACATTTTGCCCAATATTGTTTTGGAGGATTGTGATGTTACTAGTCATGTATATTAAGGATGATAAACACTATTATTAATTGGCTTATTTTACAATTGTGGATTAAGCAGATTATAACAGATGGAAGGGAGAATAGAAGGATGAACATTCTTTAGTTCAGTATGTTGCAGACAACTCAAGAAAATGATATTAATATTTTTTGTGCCAGAAAGAAAACATAGGGTTTTAAATTTAAAGAACACCCCTTATACAAAAACATGCAGGGATCAAACAAGAATGCATACACTAATATTCAATTACCCTTTTCGTTTATGGGAAAACTAATGCAGCACAATCCTAATCAATCTAAAGTGCCCCTCTGATTACTAAGACTATTTTCTATGTAAAATAATAAAGAAAAACAAG
The DNA here is from genome assembly GCF_900747795.2 of Erpetoichthys calabaricus. Taxonomy (NCBI): domain Eukaryota; kingdom Metazoa; phylum Chordata; class Cladistia; order Polypteriformes; family Polypteridae; genus Erpetoichthys; species Erpetoichthys calabaricus. Next base: position 113,187,576 of record NC_041397.2, read on the forward strand.
GAGAAGCATTGACTATGAATCAAGTGACATTAGCATTTAATTAATATACAGAAAAAGAGTGCTCTTTCTGTGCCATACTGAAATGGTTGAAATAAATCATTATTAGTTAAATGATCACACAGCTTCATGGCAAATTCATGCTCCTAGGTGACGGCCAAAAATAGCATATTTCAAATAGGTACTGCATTTAGCTGCACCCAGTGCCAACATCAAGAAAAAGCTGGGAAACAGTAATTTCTGAAAGGTAGAGCTAGAATGAGAAGCTAATAAAGGCCATCAGCATCATAAGCAAAGCCTATATGGATTCATAATTGTGACTTGTTCTGGTTTCTTTTTTTAGGTATTTTTCCTGATTATCTGAGTAAATTTTTCTTTCTCACAGACTGAAGTGGTGAGAAGGCAGTGTCTTGGATATGATAGTTTGTCAGTAGGTGTATTTTGAAAACATATCACATATAACAAATAACAGGTGTATTTTGAAAGCTGTTGTCCATCAATCTGGAAACTTACTGGTACAGTAAAAGAGGTCTGACAAATGTGGAAACAGCAGCCCAAGGCAGATGGTCAATATTGCAGCATGTCTCTTTATAAAATTGACTTAGGAAGGAATGTTTCAGAGTAGAGAAATTACTGAGAATAATAACATGTAAATAAAGACATTAAACTGTTTGACGTTCAGGAAGGGGGATTATTTAGATTTTAATTTCATTTTCTTAGACTGGGTTTAAGTCATCTTCTAGAGGTCAGAAGCATCATACATGAAAAATATTGGTTGTGGAAAATTCACACTAAAATGTAATCATTAATAACTGTATATCAATATATCAAGCTTCTCACACAAGTAATGAATATATCAAGTGCCATATCATTACTTAAAAGACATCCATTTGAATTCAGATATATTTGATTTGTTCTAGAATGTAGTCAAATAGGGGTGGCATGTTAGTGCACAGATTTCAGCCCAAGCACAGCCTGTATAGTGTTTAAATGCCCTCCTGTGTCTGTGCACGTTCATTTTAGATTAGTGACTTGGCCATAGGTGTGTGAGCCATGTGATGTTCTGTTGCCCCATTCAGGATTGATTGCTGCCTTGAAACCAATGCTGCCAGAATAATTTCATGCACTCATTACCCTGATTTGGATTAATAAGTTCAATAAATTCAGTAGCCATTTATTACATGCACCTGTCTAGTACCATGTGTAACACACGTGCGCATGGGAAACAGCTGAAGGGCCTAAACAATAGTAATGCTATGCCAGGCCAGGGGGCAGCAGAGTGTATTGACTATCTCTCTCAGTCCCTTGCAAACCTTTCCTGGGAAATCCCGCTTTTTTCTGGCCCTGATGATGATGTCACTTCCAGACATGAGGACGCCACTCCCAGTTCCTGCACTGATGATGTAATTTCCCTGTTAAAACTGCCATCTTGCCTCCAAACAGGCAGTTCTGTTTTGGACTCTGACCTAGGCACATCATGCTATAAAAAAAAGCAACTTTTGCAGCCAAGAAAATAATATACGGGTGGCTGTCCCAACTTTTTACGATGTCTCCGACTCATTCTTGTGACACATGCAAGGACCGTTCAATCCAGAACAGCACAAATAGTTCAAGGCAGGCATTCAACAAATTACTGGAAATATTCTTTGGGGCATTTTGGTCCATAATGACACAATAGCATTACCACACATTAATGCTGTTATCCTCCTTTTCACTTCATCCTAATGGTGCTCTTCTCTACTATGATCTGGGGATTTTTAAGGCAATGAGAGTAAACAGTAGGTACTGCCATGTTTATGGAACCAGCTTAAGATGAGGTGTGCCTTGTTAAATGGTGAATTATTCTACTGGAAATATCCAAATGAAAAGGGCAGACAATTAAGGGCTACACATTGTCAGCAACAATGTTCATGTTCAGTAGGCTATAGCTTTAAAGTGATGCTTAGTTGCTATTAAGTGGTCTGATGTAAGCCAAGACTTTCCCCAGACCCTTATATTGGCGTTACCAACCTGTACCATTAACACAAGAAAGAATGCATCCATGAATTCATATTTACCATCTGCTAATTACAGTAGAAATCTAGATTTGACACACCAAGAAACATTTTCCAACCTTAAGTAATCAAGTTCTGGTGAACACAGGATCTCTTGTCTACCCTTGGCTGACATGAGTGGATGCTAGCGTAGTTTTTTTCTGCTGCCATTTGCGTCTAGGTCTGACACATTGTGTTGTTCCACGATGCTGTTTTGAACACCGTTGTAAAGTAAAGAACTGTTATTTCAGGATTTGTGGCCTGTTCGTTAGTATGAATGATACTGGCCATTCATCACTAACCTTACATTAACAAGATGTTTTTGTCTGTAGAATTGTGTAATATGTGCTTGTGCTAGAATCCCTCTCAAACTAAAAAACCCTGCTGCTTTGCACAGCAACTACACTTTTAACCAAAACTATATAGAATAATTATAGTTTACTAGCTGTGTAAGCCTGTGCTGTAAAAAGTCCGGGCTCCTAGAAACCATGGATTCTGGCACTTCAATAAATCAATTGCATCAGTTGTGCATTAGCAGCTAGGCAAGGTTCTCTTTCCTCGGAGGTTTAGTTTTGCTGATGTGCTTGCTCCATTGTCTATCAGCGCCTAAGCGAGTTTCTCTCTTCTCAGAGGTTTTGCTTTGCTGATGTGCTCGCCTCACTTGTGTATTAGCAGCTAAGGGAGTTTCTCTTTTCTCCGCGGTTTCACTTTGGCGGCAGAGTCGCTTTGTTTGAGCATCATGCTGTAGCCTCACATGTCCGAGCCACTTCGCATTTCCGGACAGAAAGACACACACGCTTCCATGCGTAGATGTTTATATATAAGATAATAAACACTGGCCATGTCTGGATGCAACACTGATTGGTTGCAACTCATGGTTTTTAATTTGACAATTCACTATTATAATATGGCTATATAATAAAAATGGCAACAGGACTGTCCTAATTAGAGCTGTTGTATTACTAACATTCTGCTGTCCTTGCTAGCAAGTTTTTGCTTTTTTTCAGTTAATCAAGGTTTCTGTTTCTCCAGCCAAACAAGTGTGAAATTTGTTTCTTCCACACACTAAAGTCATACCACTCACACATCCTGTCCATTCTAATGTTTGGTCAAAGAACAACTAAACATCATGAGAATATCTGCAAGCTTTTCTGTGTGCCATGAGATACTGCCCTTTGAAATGGCTGTTTGAGGGGGAAGGTTATTTGCCTTAACCAGCAGATATATACGTATGATAAATTGGCCACTGAGTGTGTATATACTGTATTGTCACATCTGAGACATAGGTAATCTGGCAACACAGCTCTCTGTAAATCACACTATATTCTACACTCTGTAGAAGAATTGAAGAGTGTCCAAACTAACTAAAAAACATAACAAAGTAGTAAGTTACTGGAAAAAAATTACCTATGCTTTCAATTTGCTACATGTAATACAATTCAAAAGTGTTAGCACCACAGCTGCTATCCTGCAGCATAGCTGGTAAACTCCATCTAAAAGGATCTGAAAGATAGAAGGACCCCAGCTGGGGAAAGACTACTTGAATTAGGGTAAATAATACATATAAATGCTTTTATTAACATGAGAGATGAGGCCTACGGGAGTACTGGTATTATGCAGTTGATCCTGCAAATCAAGTTGTCATGAGAAAGAGCGTTTTCTTGCAGCAAAAGCATCCTGTGAATGCAAACCCAATGTCTCAATCCACCTCCCACAAAGCACTGAGCATGGCAACCCAATTATCTCATTCCCAGTGCATCTTCTCAGTAATTTTCTCAAAGGTAGGCAAGAATCACTTGGGTCATCTTAGAGACAATCATTTTTTGCAGCATGTCTCTAGTGTATAATGGAGCCGTGGTTTGCTAGTATTCTTTGGTCTGGAGGAGAAGAGGAGCTTGGTTATGCATAGCATTATTGCTGCTGCTCTTCCATTTGTAAGACCAAAGAGCAAAATTGCTGGTACCACCGATTGCATTTCAGTCTCTAAGTTGAAACCTGCAGGAATAGTCAATGCTGTGTTGTGTATCCTTCAAGGTCTTTAGGTTGTCATTAGAAGGTGTGTTTTCTTGCAGCAATAGAATTCCAGGAAAGTGAAACTAGCACCTCCACTGCCACAATAAATTTATGATAAATGATAATTGCCTGAGAAGCATCAAGTGTGGAATTGCTGTTTCAAAAAAGTTCTTAGATCATATTCTGGTTTAAATGCTTAGTATATCCGTTTAAATTCATTTTGGAAATTGTAATAAAGTTCTTTGGATGAAAAACATAAACTTAGTGACTTTTGTTTCTGTTTCATATAGTATACATATATTCAGAGAATTGATATGTCAATTAAAAGTTAACAAAGATGGACAGATTTGAGTTTTTTGGAAAAATGTGCTTGTTTCCAGGAACAAATCTAATGACAGACAGTATGCGTATACATTGTACTGTCTGTTTGTGTATCACACAGTCCTGTGAGAAATAAATGTATTACAGTTAAATCCTTTCACTACAAAGTTACATTTGGTCAAGATTGTTTGGTTTACTGATAAATTACGTTAATAAAATTTTAGGGGAAGCCTACAAGGCATTTAAGGGTATTGTTTTTATTCATCCTCTGGGTGATTTGTACTTGTAGCAACCAGCTAGTTCACAGGACTGTGGACAATATTGCCATCTGAGATATTTGGTGTGTCTTCTGCTTCACTGTATGGACCATGCTGTGAAACACAGTGTTCCAACAAGATGTAGTTTAGCTTCAATTATATATTTACACCCAGCACCTTACAGTCCATGAGAGTATCCAAAATGACCTAAATATTCCTGGCTTCAATTTGTAACACCCGTAATTGGTGCTTTGCTAAAGCTGCCTTGAAACCCAGACCATAATTAACTTTGCTGACAATCACTGAAAGTGTTAGCTATCCCTTTAATCTGCTAGTCCAATCCTTACCAATACACCATGCTTTCATCCCCAGTCTTCACCACCTGTTAATGCCCTTTGTACTTTTAATGTCACATCCCCACTATGTAATAGATTCTTTCCTTTGTCCCTATCCGCCCTCAACTCAAATTTAGACAGTTTGGTCAACCCCTTATCTTGTATCTCTCATATTCCCAAATGTTTATTGTCAATTGGACTGACGACAATTAAATCATCTAATAATTAAACTCTGGAATTACCTGAAGTATGTGGGCCATTGCACACTGTCATATTTCATAAGGAGGAATATGGTAATTAAGAAATTCCATTTTCTGTACATGTCTTCAGATTCTAACAGCAAGTATGCCACAGCTAAATGAATTTTCCTAAAGTGTTTATCTTTTGTGAAGAAAATAAAAATATAGTTAAAGAACAATGGCTCCTTCAGGCCAATCTGATTATGTCAAAATCAGTTTCAAAAAGGTGCTGCAGTTCTGATTCCAACTTGTGAAAAATAGTGAATGACATGTTTTACAAAATCTGGGCTGGGCAGTTTCAAGCACAATTCTAGTCTTAATGGCCAACTCTTCAACACTTCAGACATGTTCCAATCCAGATTATAAATTGCTCTTCATGCTCATAAAGTTATGGTTGCAATTTAAACTTTTCAATTGAATCCCCACAAATAATGTTAGTCTTCAATGGAATTACTGTATCTACAAACTGAAACAATGTAAGAATTTACTGAAATTGACATCTGGTTTGAATTTCTCTAAAGGTAAAATCTTTTCACCAGTGTTTTAAGTATCACAAGGGTTCACAGTATAAACAAACAAACAAACAAACAAACAAATAAATAAATAAAAGTCTTTTTTGTGAAATACCTGCGAGTAAAATTCCATTTTATCGTGCTCTCCTTTTACTTCTGGTGTGAACAAAATTAATTTCCATTTGATTAATATTGTTGACATTATTAAAGCCTACAGCAATAGTTAAGGGCAGAAGAGTTCTTTACCCAATATTTCAAGCAAGACACAGTTTAGCATTTTGTTTTTTATTTTTGTTAACCTGCCTTGAATTTCAGTTTGTTTTGCATGCTCTTTATACTCGATCTTTAAATCAGAAATCATTTAAGTTTTGATGCTTTTTTCCATGTTGAAAACAGTACAAGCTTAAATGGCAACCAGAAATTGTGTGTCTCTTGCTGTGCTGGAGATTGTTGACACTGTTGGTTACCACCTTCACTGAATTCTACTGTCCACTTTAAAGTTAAGCCATTCCCAGTAAACAGACTATCCTCTGTGTTTGGGATGTTTATCCTCTTCACCTGTCTGGCACAAGTCCCTCTTCAAACTGACTCTTTGCATCTCATACATTTTCTACAGTTTTGTGCAAATAATCATGCTTCACAATTAGAGAGGGCTTATGATTTTGTTCATTTTATGGCATCTTTCTAATCTGCACAAACTTTTACCAACTCACTTTAATGGAACAGAGAAGCCACAAAATAATTTTGAAGTCATTGTTCCTTCCTTAATTTAATGTAAGGTGAGAGTGTAAGTGACTCAGAATTTCAGTGGTGTGGCTGGTCATTTTTAATCTTACTTGGAGCACACTGCTGTTCAAGTCTCTCAATATAGTGTTGTCTTAGCCTTTAACTGTGGCCAAAAAGACCTTTATACATTAAATGGCATCTCTTCTGTTTTTCATTATTGTTTCACAAGAACCTGTAGTGGGGAAACAAACTTCGATTTGTACAAAAGTAAGCTGCTAATATGCTTTCCTTTTTCTGGATGACCGAGATGATCCGAGTCCCTACCCCTCATTTATTTAGCATAGCTACCTTATGCCTATTATGCTATTTATGTATAATGTTAACTATGTATTATACAATGGGCTTCAGCAACCGTTTATTTTCATTACCTTAAGCCTATTCTTCTTATTATTTCTACTCATAAATATGTATCCTAGGGTGGGCTGCAGCAACACTAAGACAATGGCAAATTGAAGTGATAATCACATGGAAGGTACTTGTGCAAACTTTACAGCTTCCCCCAAGTGCCGGTGCTAGGTTATTTTGTGTCTATTTTTCTAACAATTTGCACTTATACAACCTTGCCATCCTGGCACACTGCTGCATGAACAAGCTTCTTCCTTGCTGCTGATCACACTTTATGCTGACATGTAAATCTCCAGCTCTGATCGGCTACAAATGCAAATCAACTTAAACCCCTCACTTCTCCAGGGAGCTGCACTAAATCAGTAAGGAAAAATACAGATCTGCCTATGCCCCTCATATACCCTTCCCCAATTTTTTTAACTGTGTCCAGGTTTGTTTACAGCATTGCATACACCACGTGGTCATTTCTTATATTGTCACCAGTTGTATTTAGCACAGTAGTAAATTAAGCACTACTCAAGCTATAATGTCAAAACCAACCTGAGGCCTTTAGAAAAGAGTCTTTCACTTTCAGCAACAATAGCACTATAACAAGCTCCAGCCACTGAGGATTCACATACAGTATATATTTACATCAATATTCAATGTACAATCATGTGAAAAAGTAAGTACACAATAAAAAATCTCTTTTTTTACATGCAGTATTTGGATATGTAGTTTTCATCTGTGGAAAAGGAAAGTACACACTTGCTCCAATAGCTGATATTGCACCATCAGGCAGAAACAACATCAAGCAGGCATTTATCTATACTGTAACTGTCCATCAGTCTCTGACATCGACTGAGAAAACGTTCTTTCCACTGCTCCATGCAAAATATTTTTAGCTGTGCGATGTTTGAGGAGTGTCTTCCATGCACAGCCTTTTAAAAATCACTCCACAGCTTCCCAAAGGGATTCAGATCTGGACTTAGACTTGGCCATTCATGAACCCTCAATTTCTTTTATTTTATCCATTCCTTGGTGGATTTACTGGTATATTTAGGTTTATTTTCATGTTGCAAGGTCTGCTTTTGGTTGAGCTTCAATCTCCTGACAGATGGTGTCCCATTATTCTTTAGTATCCACTGGTACAATGAAGATTTCATAGTGGATTCTATGATGATGAATTGCTAAGGCTTTGATACAACAAAGCAGCCCCATACCATAACATTTCCAGTCCCCTGCTTTACAGTTGGTATCAGGTTCAACAAACATATCTTTTGGAACTATAGCTAAATAACTATCTTTGCCTAATCCATCTGTAGCACATTGTCCCAGAAGTCCTGGTTTTTGCCTAGATGTTCATGGGTAAATTTTAGTTTTGGCCTGTTGCTCTTTCTAGACATCAAAGGTTTTCTCCTGGCATGCCTCCTGTGTAGATCTAATTTGTGCAGCCTCTTTCTAATGGCAGACTCGTGCACTTTGACATCAACAGTGGCAAAAGCTACCTGTAGGTCCTGTAATTTAATTAGTTCTTAGAGATTTCTTTCAGCATCTTGCATTTTGCTCATGAGCTGAACTTCTGTGACAGTCTGGCCTAGACAAGTTAGCAGTTGTTCGAAACCTTCTCCATGTGCAGAAATTCTTCCCAGACAGTGGAATGGTTGATTTCCAAGTGTTTGAAGATCTTTTTAAATCCCTTTGCTGACTCCTAGGCATCTATAACTTTCTTTCTGAAGGCCTTGTACAGCTCTTTCATTTTAGTCCTATTGATAACACACACTTCAACAACAAAGAGCAAAGCAAACCAAATATCTGAGATTTAAATAAGACAAGTAACTCCAACAGACTATCTTATGAAGTTCTAATCATTTGCAGCTGATCTGGTGCACCTAATTCTAATCTGAGGTATCTGAGTTAGTGATAAATGTAGGGGTGTTCTTACTTTTAACACATTTACATTTATTTAAAATCCATCCATCCATCCATTATCCATCCCGCTATATCCTAACTACAGGGTCACGGGGGTCTGCTGGAGCTGTGTTCCCAGCCAACACAGGGAACAAGGCAGGAAACAAACCCCGGGCAGGGCACCAGCCCACCACAGGGCACACACACCAAGTACACACACACACCCAGCACACACTAGGGACAATTTAGAATTGCCAATGCACCTAACCTGCATGTCTTTGGACTGTGGGAGGAAACCGGAGCACCCGGAGGAAACCCACACAGACACGGGGAGAACATGCAAACTCCACGCAGGGAGGACCCAGGAAGCAAACCCAGGTCTCCTTACTGTGAGGCAGCAGCGCTACCCACTGTATTTATTTAAATTATACAATGGAATACAAAATGTAAATGTGGCATGATGTTTGTCATATTATATCACCTTTATTTACAGATATTGTTAAAATGAAGAATAAATCTTGATATGTTAAAAAAGATAAAAACATGTCATTGAGTTTATTTACTTTTTCACATATCAGTAAGTATGCAGAGCACCATCCCACATAACAGCAAATAAATTACACTGATTAATTGGTTAAGATCTCAGAATCAGATTCAGCCTGATGCTTACTGCTGCCAAGATAGCATCTATCTACTTTACATACCCCTTAAGGATGAAACTGTAAAATTAACGGAAGGGCTATCATTAGGTCTTTATGATTCAAACAACCTAAGAATATTTATGAAAGGACAAGTATTACGTCTTAGTATGATTTAAACAAGCTAAGAATGTTTAACTTTCTTATGACTATACCAATACATTAATTAATGCTGCCCCTCAAGCCTGATAATTAACAGCTAAACAGAATGCACTCACATACATTTGGAATGATTACTAGTCAGAGCCTAAAGCATTTTATTATAATAAGAGTTACAATATTGCTGCATTTTTTACACAGACTGGGTGATAATGACATTTTTACTGAGGTGTTATAGGGATCTGCTCTTTCCTCCCATTCTACAGGAGCAGCTTCTGCCAAAGAATGTTAAGGAAACATCTTTAAGAATTCAATTGGATTTGACTAATTTTGGATTTTATTTTTTAATTAGGCTATTACTGCTGAAAAAGAAGCAAAGAAGAAACATTAAAAAGTACCATATTTCAAGCTAAAGAGCTATGCAGATGTTCAAGCATTGCTTTATGAGAGTTTAAATAAAATCACTTTACAAATTATTCGTTTAAAACTCAATTTTATTAAGCCTTTTTTAAAAGCAAATGCTTTTAGACAAGCATTCACGTCAATTTAGCTGCACTATTTAGATTAAAGAAAATTAGACATGATTGCTGGGATCTGATAGTATAGGTTATAATTTATATACAGTAAAGTTTTCCCTCGGTATCCATGGGTGATTGGTTCCAGGGCCCTGTACGGATACCAAAATCCATAGATGCTTACGTCCCTAATATAAAATGCAATACTGTTTGCATAGGGGTGGCACAGTGGCGCAGTGGTAGCACTGCTGCCTCACAGTAAGGAGACCTGGGTTCGCTTCCTGGGTCTTCCCTGCGTGAAGTTTGCATGTTCTTCCCATTTCTGCATGGGTTTCCTCTGGGTGCTCTGGTTTCCTCCCACAGTCCAAAGACATGCAGGTTAGGTGCATTGGCGATTCTAAATTGTCCCTAGTGTGTGTTTGGTGTGTGGGTGTGTGTGCCCTGTGGTCGGCTGGCACCCTGCCTGGGGATTTGTTCTTGCCTTGTGCCCTGTGTTGGCTGGGATTGGCTTCAGCAGACCCCCATGACCCGGTGTTGGGATGTAGTGGGTTGGATAATGAATGACTGTTTGCATATAACCTATGCACATCCTTTTGTATACTTTAAGTCATCTCTAAACTACTTATAATACCTAATACAAAGTAAATGCTATGTAAATAGTTGTTTTTCTGTATTGTTTAGGGAATAACAATAATAAAAAAACCGTACATGTTCAGTACACATGCAACCATCATAGCCTAACTACGTAGTACATGTCAGCAATAGCATAACATTGTTTTTCTTTCAACTTTGTTTAATAACCTGAAAAAGAAATACATAGAATAAAACACAGAATGTTTAAAATACAAGTATATATAGAAAGTATAATAATAAACAGAGAAAATACTAATTCTCTCTCTCTCTGTCTTACTGCACACAACATAAACAGCGAACGAATGTGACACAAGGCGAACAATGCTCAGACAACGAGTGCTGATATAGTGGATTTGTGAAATAGTGGCCGGTTATAGCAGGGTATGCCTACACATCAGTTCATCTGCGTGGATTCAGTGTAGTGCTCACATGTGTTGCTTTTTTGAACTTTTTGGAATTTTTTTCTAATATCTTTGATCAACTGTTGGTTGAGTAAATGAACGAGGACAAAGAAGACCAACTGTATTACAGTGAATGGTCCCTTTGTTGACTATAGTTACCTAATAGCAAACTGGTCCCCATGTTGTACTTAGAACACCCTGAATCTTTTGTATCATACATACTGCCAAAAGTGTAGCACAGGCATATTGGCCTATGTCTGCTCCAGTGTATCTTAGTGTCATAGCTGCAAATTAGCTAGCAGTACATCTTTATTCTAAACCAGGGGTCCTCAATCCCAGTCCTCAATCCCAGTGGCTGCAGGTTTATGTTCCAACCCATTTGCTTAATTAGAAAGCAATTCTTGCCAATAATTTACTTTCATGGCTTGTTAGTGCTTTAACTCTGCTATGTGGGCTCATTTTCATATCCTCGATTTCCTTCCCCTTTCTAAGGATATCATCCAAATGATTTGAAGGCTAAAATGGAGGAGTAATTCTCAGTCCTTTCTTTTCTCTATTCACTTTCCTTCCAAGTATTTCATTAAACCCAATAGAGCATGATAAATACACACAGGTGTCAGTGATAACAAGCTAAATGGAGAAATGCTGGTCTTTTGTTATTTGCATGTTATTGTTCATTAGGAGCCATTAAAAACCAAGAATACAGTCGTTTAAGACTAAAGCAATAAGGGTTCAAAATCTTAACGAGCGAGACCACTAAAGTGAAATAGAAGTGTTACTGGAGCAATAGTTGGGTTGGAACCCAAAACCTGCAACCACTGCAGCCCTCCAGAACCGTGATTGAGGACCCCTGCTCTAAACAGCTCATTCCATCTAATTATACAGGTACTGGGATTAAGATCTGATAACATACTTTTTGTAACATGGAGCATTATCATCCTGAATAATCCATTTCACAAATGAGGACACTGCAACCAAGAAATAACAACAGGCAGAGATCCTGTGGCATTCAGACCAATGTTTGTGAACTTCTGTTGTTTTTGATATAGCATATTGTGGTCCTCCAATAGGTATACCTCAGAAAAAACAGCTTAACCAAACTAGACTTTTTTTTTCCTCTTCTGTCCCATTTTCTGTTTCAGGTCATGTAAAATCAGGTATCTGGTATGTATATTATGATATTCCTTTTGCTGTAAGACTTTCCTCCATTGGTCCTTTTCATCAAAGGTATGCTTATACAGAATCGTCTTTGACTAGATATTGGCGGTGAGGCATTTCTAATACACCCATTAATTCTGAAGTTCATGGAGTGCTCAGCAGCAATTCTGTTTCTGATACAACTCTGTCATTGTGTCTGGTGGCCATTACTACATCTCATTCACTGTCACTTAAATCTATATATAAATCTATAGCCTTGCCTTTTCTTCCTCTGAATTACACATGTATAATTTTATTACTTTCCTAGTTGGTATAAATAGTATTTTCTTCACACAAAACGCTGTCAATGACTGAGTAGCCAGCTGAACTAAATACAGCAACAGATCAGTGTGTATTTCATATACATATATATGCATATACAGTGTCACACATGCACGCTTGGGAGGCAGGCTAAGGGCTTAACTGGGAGTGAGAAACACAGACTAGGGTTGTTGAATGCTGCTAATGCATTTTCTCCTTCCTCCACAGGCTAGCAGAAGAAAAGCCTACCTAGGACTCTGCCTATTTCCTCTCCGAATACACCATCTACCAAGACCTCACTTCCGGCTATGACCTATGACCCTTCCTGTCTACTCTATAATCCAACCCGTTGAATCCTCTTGTTTAGTCTTGATTTAGACTCAGTCTTGAGTGATTACTTGTTTGAGAGAATTTCTTTTTTTTGTTTGCCTTCAGAATAAGGGGTGGAATCCCCAAACCTTTATCTTCTTTGTTGTGTTTTCTTTATAACAGTTATTTTAAAAGTATTTTAAATGAAAGAAAAAAAACACCATTTGTTTAATAAAACAGAATAAAGTCAAAAGGTATTTTAAATGAATGGATAAAAACAGGTTTTTTGTTTGAAATAAAACAGAATACAGTCAGAACATGAATGATAAAATTGCTATTACTTGTGAGAAAGTGAACTGTCATATAGTGCATCACACTTAATTTAAGGTTTCTTTATTTAGTCATGTTTACACAAGAAAACATGAAATTTGCCTTCTCCTTTGCATCTAATAACAGACAGAATGAAATAAAACAGACAAATAGAAACAAGAAAGGTTAAGGTTAGGCAGTTAGATAATACATATTTACACCAAAAAAAAAAGGTTACAGGATATATATCAACAACCTTAATCATTATCTCCGATATTTCTTATCGAAAAGTCGTATGGCACTAGGAAGAAAGGAGTTTCTGGAGCGATTTGTGTGGGTTTTCAAAGCTACTATCCTTCCTGATTTACTGAAGTTTAGTTCTACATGTAATGGGTGTCTGTCATCAGTTGAGATGATTTCCAGTTTCTTTAACATTGCCCTCTGACACACACTAGTCAAATCATCTACATCAGCCCCAATAACTTTAGCTGCATACATTGTAATCTGCTGGAGCTTTTTTGAGTTTTGGTTTGTCAGACTATTAAACTAGGCAATGAAACTGAAAGTGATCGCAGACTGGATCATACTGTGATAGAAGGACAACATGAGGTCCTTGTCTACTTTAAATAGTTTGAGTTTATAGAGGAGAAATAAGCGCTAGTTGCATTTAGAAAATATTTTTTTTTGTATTTGTATTCCAGTTAAGATTGTTAATAGTGTAAGATTGAAACAGTGTAAATTTTTTATATATTATAAAATGGTAAGGTCTGTGTATGTCTAATCCCTACAAGCAATCTGAGAGGTAAGTTTAGCTTTGGTGACGCGACTGAAAGATAAGTGTGAGTGTGAGACAAATGAGGAGGAGGAGTAAAGGCATAGGAGGCAACCGAGGATACTGAGGAAATTCACTGAAGGTACACATAGAGCAAGAGATATCAAATATTTTAAAATTCATTTTATTGCCTGCCTTTGACGGGTAACATGGCTGGTATAATATAAAACAAAAATTGTAAAAGCATGAAAGAGATATTAGATGAGGCACATGGATTCTAAAGGGGGATTTGGAAACAGAGGTAAGGAAATGTGACAGGAGGGTGTAGAATTTAGTTTTGAGCTGGTTTTTGTATAGGGAAAAAATATTATTGATCATAAGTACAAAATGAACAACACTAACCAATAAAAAGTAAACTCTGCAGAGGATCCAGGTGTATTTGTTAATACAACACTGTCATTTGCCAGCAATGCTAAAATTATATATTTAAAAAGCAGGGAAAATTAGAAAATGGATGAATGGATGAATAGAATTTATGCTCAAGCTTTATAGTATGCTAGTAAAACTGCATCTGGAAAATTGTTAGCATTTCTTTTCACTCCGTAACAAAAAATAAATAGCAGTATCAAGAACTATGCATAAGAGAGCAACGAAGGGTATCCCTGGAGAAAGACACTAATAAAATTCCAATCAGTGAATCATACACTTGAGGAAAGCAGAAGAAATTAAAGGAAAGAGCATTCAAGATGGAAGCTGCAAATCACTTCTGCACACAAAGGACTGGTGTAAATTGAAACAAACAACTAAGTCATGTAGCTGATGCAGAGACCCTGACATCTTTTAAAAAAATATTAAGGCAATACAGCTATTAATTAACGAAACATACTAAATGGCCTGAATGCTCTGTTCTAATTTGCAATTTTTTATTTATTTTTCTATTTTGAGATTTTAGTGTAGCTTCACACATGCTGTGATTTTGTATTCTATAAATTAGAAAATATGGCGCTAAACAACTTGTAGGAAGGAGGAACAGTTCTTAAAAGTTCTGCCTAGGTTCTTAAGCACCTGGATGCTTCCAAGTCATTTGTCTGAAAGGGGGGCCCCCTGCAGTAGTCTTCCAGGCCTGCAGACCACCATGTGTCATCTCAATAACTGGAGCCTGGACTTAACAGCCAGCCATGAAAACAATGGGTGTAGCTCCCACGATCGGGGAACCTGTTAGCAGGGAAGAGACATGACAAGAAGACCACATGGATAATGTCTAGAGGCTGGATCCCTAAAATCCCATAAAAATGTTCCTTCACTTGTTCTAATACATGCCATCCTAACCTGACACATTAAATAAACAAAGTTTATTGTATGCCTCAAATGAGTTTCTTGTCTTTTTGCTGTGTTTGTTTGAAGGTAAAGGTTAGCATTAAGGGATTGCATATTAATGGAACATGATGAGCTGCCACTCAACACAAGAAAACCTATTGTAGTTTATGTTTTTGATTTATCTTTTAATAAAGTTTTGATTGCTAATAGTGACCAGATACAGCAACACCAAAAATAACTTATCTCTGTATGTGTCAAATTAGAGCAGTGACTGCAACAAAACCCAACTGGGAACGACATGGGATCGCAGTGCTCTATAATAAATCTGGGCAGTCTGGAAGTCCCTACACTTTTTCTAAATTGTTTTATATAGCTAGCACTAAACAATTGCGTACTTACAGTATATTTCTCAGGTTTACATGCATTGACACCTTATTTTCTAAAGTCTAGTTAAAGTCTAGGTCAGGTTAAAAATAACAGAAATAAACCCTTAAATGTCACCCATTGTAAATTTGCATAAGCAAGAAGCTGCCCATTATAAAGTGTTCCAGAATATTAGTTTAATTATTCACAATACCTGCCAGGAACATCATTTGTGATATGAGGAATGATTGAAAATTGGCTGAACTAAACAATGAAATTCACTTGTTTTCATTTTCTTTGGAGTTGCCAACTCAAAAAATTGACTTTAGTGAATAGAGATCTGTTACACTAATAAAACCTGTCTCTCAGAGAGCTGCAAGTCTTTGATGTTACCAGATCAGCAACTCATAATGTTAGCTTCTGACAGCCCTTAAATCGATAACGTGTGACTTTAAAAAAACCTCTTGATTTAAAAGTGACTAAGAGTTTGTATCTGGTAAAAACAAATTGCCAGGGGGGTGCTCATTGTTTTACAGCTTTATTCCAAGCATCATTGAAAGAAACAATACAGCAGTGGTATTTTAAGGTATGGATTAATGGTAATAAAAAGGAAATATTATTGTAATCTGTAAAGAATGACAATAAGGCAGCAAAAAGGCACAAGATGGTTAATGTTAAATTGCCATTAAAAGACATACTCTGAGGCAAAAGCATGCCACTATATCAAAAAAGAGTCAATTTAGCAAAAGATGTTTGCAGAACAAGTCTATAATAAAAAGGAAGCACTCTGAACATATAAATGGGGGTGAACTCAATAGTCAGACACTGCACATTTTATGATTTTATAATTACAAACATATAATGTTTTAACTTAATAAGAAAAATGTGAACCTTACCTTTTTAATTATATTAATTCTCTCAATTAATGCAAGATCAGGAAATTACCATCTGTTAACATCTTGTTTCACATTTTCCATCACGTTGCAAAACTGAATTTCAATGAGTATTTATATTTTTGATAACTGTAATTTGTAAACAGGGGTACCATGGGAATAAATTAGGATGATTCCAAAGGCCCATGACTGACAGGGGCCCTCAGAACTATTGGGGCATAATTTTATCAGTTTTTATAGGCCAGTTATTGAGAATATATTTAACAGTATTTAACATTGAATACAGTATTTACAGTGTTTTAATACATTTAATACAGTATTTAACATTTAATACATTAAATACTTACGATTTTGAAAGTACTGCTTTTATGCCAAAAGTATTAGGATGTTGTACTGTTTTAGCCATAATGGATGCAATGAGAAGTCAGGCAAAATGACATCTTTTATTGGCTATCTGAACTGATTACAATATGCAAGTTTTTGAGGCAGCTTAAGCCCCTTCTTCAGGCAACTTGCCTCAAAAGCTTGCATAATGTAATCTGTACAGTTAGCCAATAAAAGATGTAATTTTGCCTGACTTTGCATGTCAAAAGTAGCAATTTTAAGCTAACCACATCCTACTCTTCTTGAGATTTTCTTCAAAATTGTCTGTTTTTTGTTGACCTATACTTAACTGTTAAACACTCAGACTCATTTTATAGAATATAAGTTGCTTTGAAAATATCAGCTAAATAAAATTTATAATGAGGACATCTATAGATCATTACAGCGCAACATTTAGTAAATATTGCAATTTGTGACACACGAGCATGGGCATTATTCGACTGAGTCACAGTGCCTCTGTTTATATAAAAGAGATATTATCTTCTGGCCTCAAGGTTCAAAAGCCAATTGGCTGTGGAAAAATAAAAATAATGACTGCATTTAGCTTGTTTAAGCAATCCTGGGCAATTTTGACAGGACTTCATATGTGTAATACAGACAGCAATGCACATGTGCACATATTTCTTTTTGATCACATGCATAGAGAAAGGTATTTTCAGGCTCCACTTATATTTGAAGGCTTCAACATCCACATAACATGCATGTCATAAGAGTTCCATGCTTTGCAGATGCACCATAAGCAAAAAAAGTAAAAAATTGATAATACCATAGCAATGCACAGTGCCAGTGCGCATGGCTCTTAAGGATTACAGCTCCTTTTCAGGGCTGATTTCATTACTTGCTATCCGAACAAGTTCTTGCTCAACCAGCCATCAGTTCAAAGCCTGAAGACAAGACAGCTGTGCATATGCTTCTCTTTTACAGAATACACCTGTGTGGGATTTTAATGGTGCTAATATTTAAATACTGTATAACAGCTGCCCGAGTATCACTAGTATATTTTCCTGCTGGATTTTGTTCTTGATGATGCTGTTGGTACCATAATAACATCATATAGAAAAGCACTAACAAACAAGTAACACCTAGAATTGTTAACCTAATATTTTAATATTTACTTATTTTAATTTGAATTTTGAAAACTTTTTTGGCTAATTTGACAGCCCTAGTAAGTATAGGACTCAACTAGGGCAAAAGTGTCCTGCACAGGTAAAGTTATCAGAAGCATTGAATGGGTTGGGGGTTGTAGGGTTTTTACTCAAGAGTACAAGGCTGGTTTGGTCAGGGTTTGGGGTCCAATATGATATCCTTTTATTGTGACTCAAAATTTCTAGCATCACCCCTTCTCGTAGTTGTTTGAACTTTTGTAAAACAAATTAAGTAAACTGAACTTGCTGAAGCTAATGTATAAGACAATTACTTGGTATGACGTGCTGTTATACAAGTTAAACTTAAATCCACTTATTCTATACAGTTAATCAAGTGATCACAAGCCATTTGGAGGTGATGAATGTAGATGAATAATATTGTGCAAAACTATCATTTTCATAAACAGATATCTTACAGTTCCTTGAATCTCAGATTAATTAAATGAACATTTATTAGTAATGACAAATAGCAATGGTGGTAATAGGAGGCCCTTTTTGGTTCATTTTTGTAAGGCAAAATGGAGTATGGATAATTTTATACCGAAGCTTGTGGGCTGAAGTATAATAGTTTGATTCATGAACATTTTCTGAGTCCAAACCCAAATTGCCTAGTACAGTGGACATATAATCCTAATTAAATCTGGAATATCTCTGGAGGCTCAGACGATGCTGGGGTATATATTCTACTTAACAATTGATAAAAACATTTTCTATTTTTTTCCTGAAGCTTTCACCAAAATCTTAATAGTTGTTCATTCATTTATTTATAAAATTATCAATAGATTTTTTTAAGAAGAGCAGGAATACATAAACAACTAGCATAGTGTTGTTTGATGTTTGATATTATAGTTTTCACTTTAGTTGTGTTAATCATAGCAAGCACTAACTGAGCTAATTTAACAAATAGTTTTTTTTATAGAATTCTGCTGGATAGGCATCTCGGTCTGAGGCTTTCCTGCTTTGTAAGGATTTAAGAATGTCTTGAAATTCTGAAAGCCTCAATGGTTTGTCTAGCACCTTTATGCATAAGCATCAAGCTGTGAAATTTCTATTTTATCAAAAAACCTTCAGATTGGGCTCTATTTCTTCACAATGTGATGTGTATGAAGTTTCAATGTGAATCTCAAATATGTTACTTCTTTGTTTTCAGTGACTTTGTTTGGTCAATGTGCTAAATTATGTGTACTGTATAATAATTTAATACAACTTAGGATCTGTTGATCTTGGATATTTGTGATCAACTCTGTAAATATCATTAATCAAGTCTGACACCTTTCTAGTTTGGAGGATTTTTTTTTTGTGAGACATAGAACATACAGTAAATTGTCATCTCAAATAAATGTTTTGTTTCCCAGATTGCTCCAATAGATGCATTTATCTCTAAGAAAATGATCATTTGGGCAGAAATTATTTTAATGAAATCTACTCTTGGTGTGTGTTGCCAAATGTGCATTGGATTATTAATGTGTTAGTCTACAAAGTAAGACAAGCAGAGTCGCAAACAACAATTGCATCATAACCACACAATTTTATAGACAGCAGCAAGTTTTTATCAATAAAAACTAGGCAGGTTATGAGAAACTATGATGCACAAATGAAAAGAAGGAATAATGTCTTGATTATTGGTACAGAAACTTCAATGATTCTGAAAAGAAGTAATATATAATACAATGATAAACTGTCAAAGAAATTTTAGATAATGTACTTGCAGTTGAAAGCTGGATTTAATATACAATGATAACCACCTGCCAACTTACGTTTTTTGAAATCTTATATTGGGTACTAAAAAATATTAGCTATACATTCTTTATTGTTTGTGGTGTTTACTTATTAACCAAAATCATTCAGCTTCCAAATTACTATAATCTAACACTCTTCACAATGAGGTTGTAGCTACAAAATGAATTGATTTGTGAATCAGTATTCCCATTTGTCTGTATTTCTCCGCTCTCTCTCTTCAATCTACAGTATATTGGATGTTAATATTTAAATGAGTCTTACGTTACAACAAAATACAGAAGGTTAACTTTGTAAATCAATCCCCCCAAAAAAAGAACTTGCCATTCAGTCGCCACATAAAAAGAAAAAAGTGAGTGATA
Source organism: Erpetoichthys calabaricus (assembly GCF_900747795.2). Classification (NCBI taxonomy): domain Eukaryota; kingdom Metazoa; phylum Chordata; class Cladistia; order Polypteriformes; family Polypteridae; genus Erpetoichthys; species Erpetoichthys calabaricus. Next base: position 113,207,699 of record NC_041397.2, read on the forward strand.
CCAATAGAACGCCCTATCTAAAATAGTTCTTATATATGATAACACAGCAAGTGAAGTAAGAAAGTTAAGTACAGGCCCATGTGCTTATTTTAGAATTATAGTCATTATTTCTTGCCATGTTTAGAAAAAGGTTGGAAGAGAATATCTTAAAGAAGATCAGATTTTTCTCAATCTGAGATAATAAAGTAAGTGACTTTTCCACTCAGTTATATAAGGTGGAAGGATTTTTTCAATTGAGCAAAATAAGCATATATGCTGGTAGTGTGGTATAGGATATTATAACCTACAGTATTTCTCCTAGCACTAGGAATGATTTTAAATCCAAGGTTATCAAAGAAATATGCACACATTTTTGCCCAAAAATATTTAAGTGTAGTGCACACCCAAAACATGAGGCCTAGTGATATAGGTGCTTGATGACATCTCTCACAAGCTGAATCTTATTCTGGGTACATTTTAGATCCATTTTAAATGGAATATACCTGATTTATAGTGTGCTTAGCAAATGTTGAACTAAAATGTATTCCATGAATTTGTGGTTTTCTGGTTTTACAAATCTTACAGACTTTAAAATAATTTTATATTTGTTAACAATGGGTAGGAGGAGTGGTGGCTCTGAGTCTAGGGATCTGCACCAGCAATTGGAAGGTTACCGGTTCGAATCCCATAAACGCCAAAAGTGACTCTACTTCGTTGGGTCCTTGAGCAAGGCCCTTAACCTGCAATTGCTCAGTCTTGGGTATGACATTACTCTGCATGCAGCCCTGCATGTAGGCCCTCCAACCTGCAGGGAGAAAACCTGGGGGTTGGTGGCAGAACTGGCACTCCAGTCACCATAAAAAACCTCACACTGTTACATTCCATCTGAACTAGTGTGGTGCTGAAGTGTCACCCATTTCGTGGCTGCACACGATTCCTAATCTGGGATCTGAGTTGGTTTGTCATGTGGTGTATGCGGCAATGTGCTGTATCAACGAGTGCTCCTAACCTCTCTCTCTCATAGCAAATGTTGAACTAAAATGTATTCCATGAATTTGTGGTTTTCTGGTTTTACAAATCTTACAGACTTTAGAATAATTTTATCTTTGTTAACAATGGGTAGGCAGAGTGGTGGCTCTGAGGCTAGGGATCTGCACCAGCAATTGGAAGGTTGACAGTTCAAATCCCAAAAATGTCAGAAGTGATTCCACTCTATTGGGCCCTTGAGCAAGGCCCATTAACCTGCAATTGCTTCCATCCTGTGTATGACGTTAACTTGCATCCAGCCCTGCAAGCAGGTCCTCCATTTTGCAGGGAAAACTTGGGAGTTGGTGGCAGGACTGGAACTCCAGCCACTGTAAAAAATCTCAAACTGTTCAATTCCATTAGAACTAGTGTGGTGCTGAGGTGTCACCCATTAATTGCATGGCTGCATTCAGGTCCTAAATTGGGATCTTGATGTGGTTAGTATCAACACTACTGCATACATGAGTCTTTAGTTTTCATAATACCAGAAAGCCCTGTATGAACTGAATCATGTCCCCATTGTAGAACTAGCCTCAAATGGACTTAGGCACATATAATACCTGTTGAGGAGTGTCGGCTAGGAGTAATGAAGACAAAATTTGTTAAACCTGTGAAATTTGTAATTGAGCAACGTCTACTAGTAGCACTCCTCCTGGGCTATTATAACCAATTTCTCCACGTAGACAACAAATCTGAATGGATTTCAAAACTGGCCTGCAACCAGATCTCATGGTTTTACTACCATACTACAAAGTCTACATGTTTTGTAATGTGCCCATTTCATACCACTTATTGACAGCCCAAGAAATGTTCAATAAATAAATTTTTCAATTATATGGTTTCCCAAAATCTAGGCTGTCCCTTTTCTTTTCTATTTTCTATTTAAAAGAGATGAATTCATGAGCATATTCGTGTTATGGTGCTAGTAAAATATATGTCATTTTGAATAGCCTGAAGAGAGCGTGAAAATTATTGCAAACTTCTTTAAAATTAATGAACACAGTTTGAGAACAGAGCTAGGCAGAAAAGCTTCAGCATTGTTGGTATTGCTTAAGGGGCAGAATCTTGGAATTCTACTAAATTCATATTTGGGGCTTTCACTAAAATTTTGTAGGAGACATAATTAAGGAATACTCAGAAATGGATCGTATGCATTGTGTACCTAGCAATTATTTTTCTTTAAGTTCAACAGATATAAGGAGAATGATAGTTTTACAGTTCACAGAGAAAAAGTACATGTGTCTGGAGTTCTTTATACATTTACACATATAATAAAATGTTTGTTGGTTGGCAACACAGATTATGCTACAATCCTGTGATGAAAAGGGAAACAAGTATAGAGAAGTCAGACTGCTCTCCAGTACTCTTGTACCGTTCCTCACTTTTTGTAACAATAGTCTAGCTGTTTTTCTAGAGTTTAGAGTGTAATGTCTTGTCTTGATTTTTAACCTGTTACTTCTCAATTTCTAATGTTGGTGAATAACAAAAACGAATTTGAAACAAAAAACAATTAAGGATTCATAGTGACTGGATCTCAAATTAAGTATGTGGTGCATTGGAGGGTTTATTGACCACAGGGAATAACGTGGTTCACATTAGATTCTGACTATGTTATAATAGTTTGAATAGTTTTGTGTACTTTTTAAACATTCTGGATACTGGTCATTTTGATTAATTCTTTATTGGGCTTCATTAAAATACAGATATATTACCTATCATTTATAGTGTATTACCTCCCTGGCTTGTTATGCCTTCTTCTCCACATTTAGTATATGTGCCTCCAATTAAACTAGTGATGCCAGCTGAGCACTACTGGGAAATCTTTAACTTACTGCCTTCATGGCTCTATTTCTGCACCATGGAAGCCAGCAACAGGAAATTATACTGAGAGAGTGACTTCCTCTGGGAGTCTGGATAGTCAGTGCAAGGCTAACAGAATTGGACGCCCAGATTAGAAGCCATGGGTTTCACTGCACTTGCGTTAGCTGATTAATATATACAAAAAATGAGGCACTGCACCTGCCAGCTAATATTGCTCTTGACTTTAGCATAAGAAACCAACAATGAGCATTAAACTGCAAATGAGGCACACTTATGTAGAGTGGCTTACCAATGCAAAGCAGGTGTTACACTTAACACAAAAGATGTTTCTGGGAAACCAAATAAGGTAAATCTTTTGAGGAAACAATATACTGTAGTTTGTTAAAAATGGTAGTGAGCATTACTAGTAGTCTGAAATATACTGATGGTGTGATTAAAGGCAAGTGGTGTCAGTAAATTAATAAAAATGCTAAGGTGAAAAGCATTGAATCAGGAGATTAGTAATTCTTTACATTATTTGATATTGTGCTTGATTACATTTGAATATAGTTTTGGCTAATGATTAAGCAAACCATAACATGCAATTCCTAACTTTAAGTCCACAGTAATTTAATTTTGTGCTCCAGCTATAAAAATTACACAAAAATCAAATTTTCTATAAAAAACTCAAGGAATCAATTAGAAACTTGGCTTTTTGTCTTCGCGCATGGTTTTACTACCATACTGCAAAGAATCTACCTGTTCTGTAATGTGCCCATTTCATACCACTTATGAAAGTATTGACAGCCCAAGAAATGTTCATTAAATACATTTTTCAATTATATGGTTTCCCATATAATTGCTAAAAATTTGACAGCACAGCCCTAGGTTTTCTATCTATTTATCTATTCTATATACCTGCTGGTGGTGACACTGTATTTATTTCAATTAGGCAATACTGCCAACTTACATTTTCCATCTATTCCTATGTACTATTAACTCATTTTTCTTTCTGAACACTGCTGTATGTTTGTTTTATTATAATTTTTATGTGCTTTGTACTGCACTTTGCTACTTTGAACTCTACACAGGTTTGCTTCATGAGTTTCCATGTGAAAGGCATTATAAAATATAAATGATAATTGGTTAATTTAGCGCTAGTTTAAAGAGTAAGTGCAGTACAGAATGAGGCTACAAGCAGACCTTACAAATTATGATTGCTGTGTCTTCATCATATATAGTATTTCTTCCCACCTATCAATCTTCCAAACCCTCTTATCCAGCAAGGAAGAACAATCCCCTGGACAGGGCACCAAGCTCATTGTAGTATGAACATACACATATATCAGGGGTCAATTCAGCATGGCCATTCCACCAAAGTGTCTGTCTTTGGACTGTATAAGGAAACCAGAGCACCCAGTGGAAACCCACATGTACAGCATGCAAACTCCACTCAGGGAGCACGTGGAACTTTAACTAAGGTCTTCTTGTTATGAGGCAGGCAGCAGTGGTACCAACAAGTACCGGTGCTAGATTATTTTGTGTCCTAGGCCAGCCTTGTTAGTGCGACAACCAACTGTTCAGCAGCTAACCCGCATGGCTGGGTTTCTTCCTGTCTTATGAACTGCGCACTTGGTGAATGCCTAATTCACTTTAATGGTGACGCCGGCCCTGGCTACCACTGTGCAACCCCATAACTTATCTATTCTTCAATTTTCAAGAGGTATGAATGATAAACGCTAACACTGAACCACAAAACAAAACCTTCATCTACTGGATGGAATTCATGTGACCTATACTAAATCAAGTGTACTGATTCCAAATCTAAAGTCAGATTTTGTCTATCACGTCAGAATCTTAAGTTATATGTGCAAAAATGATTTTCTGCATATTGCAGGTGTGAAAGGATTTCAGAAGACACAGAGAAAGGTTTGGGGGCAGCTGCTCGTATACTTGAAATCTGCTGCCAAATCAGAAGTTGTGGTTCAAATGGTACAGGTCTTAACAGACTTCAGTCCAACACAGAACAGTACAGAAAGGCAAACATGGCGATTTTAAAGACTGGCAAGTAAAGTGATGTCATTGGGGCAGGAAATAGAAGTGACGCCTTTGGGGCCGGAACCAGAAGTGACATCATCGAGTCCAGGCAAAATTTCTCAAAATTGGTCTGCCAATGAAAAAGAGGAAGGACCAGTGGACCCTGCCACTCCTTGGTCTGGCATGGAATTATCTCTTTGTGAGCCCTTCAGCTGCCACCCATGCGCACGTGTGTGACACAGGACTAGTTTCTGCCCTATAACTGTGTAATACTACACTGATGTATTCATTACAACAAAATAGAAAACAATGTTGTGAACTGAAAGTATTTATTTTTTTAAAAGATTCACCTTAAGGTCAATATCATACTGTTGCTTTTGCTATTGTGAGTTATTGTAGTTGCCCACTGCAGAAACCAGCAACAGTTACCCATTTTGGTGTTGAAATGGCCTTGATATCTTGTTATTATAATAGAAATGACTTGATGTAATTTCTCTCCATGTTCATTATTTACATCACCCAAATTAACTGGAAAAAAAAAGTCCAGATGCGATTTTAGTCATACAGAAATAACAGCTGATTGAAGATTTTTTTGTTTATGGCATTCAATCACTGTGTAAGCCCAGAATAACACACTGTACAGCAGACATGAAATGCTCAACTTTTATTCTAATCTCTGATTTGACATCCAAAATAATACTTTCTTTGTCAGGTTCTCGCACTGAGCAAGCAGAGTATATTTACCAGAAATGTAACAAAAATTGTCAGGATGGTTGATGCAGCCATTGACTATTCATTTTAAGTTTCAAACAGAAACACTCCCCAACAAAACCTTTGTCAGCTGTCAGTGTGCCCTCAGTCTCTTTCTCCTTATACAGATGCTGATGGCATCATCTGTTTGACATATGTGTCCTGACACTGTTACAGTTGTACCTCTAGGAATATATACTGATGCTAGGGTCCTGTGGGTCTACAGATGTTAGTAATGCTAATCATGGCTCCATACAACATGATGTATAGCAAACTATTAGCAATAGCCAAACAAGTTTGTATAACTTAAGATCTGGATGTTCTAGGCAAATCCTGTGCTAAGATTTGGAATCAGCGTACTCAATTTATTATGCTATATGTGGTTTACCTCCAGTACCAAAATCTTCACTTTCAATTGTTATCATTAACTTTTATTTAAAATTCTTATATATATGTTCACCCACGCAGTAGCTCAGAGAACTGATTTTTTTCGCACAATTACTGGCAGTAAGTGACTGTTGTTAAGCGAAGTCTCTGTGCTACAGGTAAAATACTGTGCATTTTAAAAATCTGTCAGAGTTTAAAAACAAAATAGCTAGTGTTTTGCCTTCCATAAATCTAGATATAGCAATAAAACTGTCATAAATGACATAAAGTAAACATAATTGTAAAAGAAAAAAGTCAGATAAAATGAATAATTTAATTCAGGACTGTCATTTGACAAAGAATGAATATCTGTCATACTGCAAAGTAAACAGTGCAAGCAAAATGTCTTGCCTTTCTGTCTATTTCAGTATAGGCTATGTAAAAATCACCAGTCCAAAACAGTGCATGCAGTTCATCCCTAAACTTTTTTGGTGAGGGCACATTACTGTTCTATCTATCCATCCATCTTAGCCATTACTGTCTCACTGGTCAGAATGATAAAAATGTTATAATAAATATGTTGATGTATTTTCTCTGGCCCCTAGTTCAGTGTTAATAGCTGTTACATTTCCAATTTTTTTAAAGCTGAATATTTTGTCCAAATTCTCTTAAATAAATTCATCCATGCCAGCTCAGAGGATTTATTCTTCAAAAAAAGTGAAATCTATAGTAAAAATATGAGAAGATAAAGAGTGAGGAGAAAATTCCAGCTATATCCTGAGTTTAAAAAAACATTTAGCTTCTTCTGTTTATCTTTGGTGATTGTCTTTGAATCAAATTCAGACAGAAATTGCAACTATGATGAAGAAAAATGAATCCTGCTACAATATGCTAGAAGAATGATTGTTACAGTTTGGAAACTTTTTACTAGAAATATAATAAATAAGGTACTTAGGCAGGCAATACATAAGAAATTATTAATGTAGAGTATTAGAACCACAGCTTGATGAATAAAGGCTATTCTTCATATTTTCAAAAACATTTAAGTGAAAGAGTGAAGTTATTACTCACGTAGCCTGCCACAGCTATTACATTCTTGTTGTGAAATTGTTTCTCTACTATAACTTACTAGAAATTTCCCTTTGTGTCATACTGTATATTTACCCTAATTGCTTGAGGTTATTCAATTTAAAAGTCTTTAGTTCCTTGCCCTGTAATTTAAAACATTTGGCATGTAACATTATCAAGTCCTTTTCACATGGCCTATTTGCAAGGTTTTTAAAGGTCAGTGTTAGTTGTTTTTAACAATATTGTGAATGCTCAAAATGAACTTAATCCTTTTCCAGCTTTGCTTTAATAAGTCTGAACTGGACCTTCTGAGAGTCGCTCTTAGTTAATTTAGAATGTAACTAAGTACACATTGGAATAATATACAGTAAAAATGGCTTGTGAATATACCCATAAACAAAAAATTTTTCTGATGTTTTCATAACAACTGCAGAAAAGAGAACTCACTCAAAACCCACTGCAATGTTGCCTGAAATTCCCTAAGGCCCACATACTGCCCCAAACAATTGAAGACAGTTCTAAATTTTTCATTTAGCCTGATTAATAAATTATTAAATGTAAATATTGTGTTGGTCTCAGTGGGTCACAATCTAGTATTGTTTGCAATGGTACTGGGCTGTGGTGGGTCAGATCGCTCTTGACCACAAACCCCAACCCCTCTGATGATTGAGCTTGAATCATCAAAGAGGACACCCCGAGGCTCTGATGACTGTGTTGAATTCACCAAGAGGAAGGGGCTCTGATGATTAAGAAATTCTGGATTAATTTATTTTGCAAAAGAAACCAAGTTTAAAAAAAAAGACATAAATGTATCAGCAAAGTAAACCTCAGCTTTCTAATAAGGTATTTTGCTGTGACTACAAACAGTGTTTAATAGGGATAAGAATTCTCATTTCCTACTTAGTCCTGAAAAGTTCTCCCTTCACAAACCCAAAATAAATGGACGCAACATTAAATTATATTGAATTCGTACCTCAGATTCTCTCTGTAAAATAGACAGACCATTGTGTCCATTCCTCACACATCTCAGTCATCTGCATGTCCAGTTACTCTTTTTTTTTTCTTTGTACCTTTAGAGTTTTGCATATAAGTTGATAATTATTTTGTACGTCTTTATTTGTAACTTAGGCAAAGCAATTTAATATTAGTATTTCATTAGTGAGAAGCATTCATGAATTTTACGACAGGGTTGGGGGAAGTGCCTCAAACAAGTTTGGCAAATGTTTCCCTGCAGGATTTTCTCAGTCAACCCCCACAGGAAAGCCGGGCTGCCTAGCTGGCAAGCTTCACCTTAACACATGGTTTTGGGGGCAGATGTGAAGGTATTCTATGCCCCATTGGTCTGAAGTATGGGTGTTTGGAATTGGCTTGTATCAGAAGCCTTTAAGTACCATGATGCCCTATTGGCTGTATGGTATGGACAGAGAATCTATAAATTTGCTTGCTTTACCTCTCTCTCTCAATCTCTCTCTTACCAACTGATAAAGGAGCATCTCACACCATGAACTGAAAAGGACAACACAATGGAGAGCACAGCTCAGCAGCCATGTTGAGACAGGCATGCAGCCTGTTCTGAAGAAAGCTGACCAAAAATGATGTCTTAACTAGAGACATTTTAAGTAACTAACAAGTTTGTGTGCCGCCTGAAACTACACATCACCATTTATCAGGTTGTATGGTTGCCAATATTCAAATGTACTTTGCATATTGTTATTATTTATGAATATTATCAATAATACATTATTTACAGTGTAACTAAACTCCTGCTTGTCTTTTACTACACCTAATTGTCTGAGGTTATACATATAGAAGGGAAGGTGAGGAAAAGTTATATGGTACAATACCTTATAAACAGTGGTAGGTCTGTGAGATTTGAGGCATTCTGACAAAGGCTACATATTAATAATACAAAAGGGGAAAGTAGAGTAAAATATTACTCTACCAAGACAAAACACAGTGTATACCCAGCATTAGATATTAAACAATTGCCTTAATGCTGTAAGAGACACAGATGCTCCTAGAAAGGTAACAATGAATAATAATGAAATTTAAAAATAAACATGTTAAAGAAATCAATAATGTGCTTAACATTTTTTGTGTAAACACAGATCCTGATTAAATCTTTTCATGCTCCATACCTACACTTGTATAATATGGCCAATGTTAACTGTCCAGATTTTCAGGTCCAAATCTGATCACATGTAAGAAACATTAAGGTACTGCTGGGAGTTGAACTTGGGTCCTTGTGCCATTGAGCCAGCAGTACTAACTATTGTGCTGCGATGCCATAAAGATGAACATTTTTACTCAATCTAACATTAATAATGTTTTTTTTTGCCTAATAATAACAACAGTGGCAGAAATTGTTATTTACTTTGTTTGTAGGTGTTACTTGTATATGTGATGATTTCATCAAAAGTAGTTTATTTTGGTAGGTAGAAGTGTAAATTTTTTCACATTTAAATATTATTCTTATGTTTTAGGCATGGGCTAAGAGTTTAGATATGCTGGTTCTAAAAGAGTTATTGCAATACTTATAACTCAGAGACAGAAAAATAATTTAGACAACATATAGGAGGCAGCTGAGCTGAAATGCATTGTGTGCAGCTACTGCACAGTGTAATCGATATACATAAGACATTTTTTCCCTTCACCTTGCCAGACATTATAATTGCTGAGGGATAAAAAATTAAGAAACATCTAGAGCAAGAAAAAGTAATTGTGTCCACTGAGGCCTGTCCATGTTTGGCATATCATTTCCTCATACCTGGCATCTAATTGCATTGTGCCTGACCCCAATAAATGCTGATTCAAACATCTTTAAATGTCTCATTATATTTAGGTACATTTAAAGGTGCTGACACTTTGGAAAAAAAAAAAGAATTGTTCAAGCAGTAGCTGAGAATTAAGATAATGATATTTGAAAAAGAGGCATCTAAAGACCAGTGCAATGAACAAGTCGATGGTTGGGAGACAAGAAGGAGCATTGCATTCTGCACTTTGAAAGGGAGCTGAAAAGGGCACCACCTTCATTATTTTGGTTGGCTTGGTCTTGTTTTGTTCCTTCCATTAAATTATTCTTCTAACCCTTAGTAGCATGTACCAGTGTCTTTCTCTGTTTGGGTTCCACTACAGAATGCCCCTGGTTTGTCAAGTCAAGTCAAGTCAAGTTGAGGAACATGCACTGGCACAGCGAATTGCCACACCCACTACACGGCGTAACAACTTGGGATCCCGGTTTGCAACCCCCCAGGCCCGCCCTCCGGAAATGACCCTCTATCTGCCGCAGCCAGGTGTTACGTGGGCGACCCCTTGGCCTGGTACAGCCACTTGGGTCCCCAACAATGGCCGTAGTGCTGTAACTGATGCTCCCTCACAATGCAGGTAATGTGCCTCATTCAGGACTCCATGAGCAACCGCTCATTCAACACAAAGTCAAACCAACGGTACCCAAGGATATTCCAGAGAGACACAGTACCAAAGGAGTCCAGTCTTCGTCTCAGGTGACTGCATAGCGTCCATGTCTCACAACCATATAGCAAGACAGGAAGCATCAGGACTCTAAAGACTTGGACCTTCGTCCTTTTGCATAGATATCGGGAGAGCCACACACACCTTTCCAGCAACCTCATGACCCCCCATGCTCTCCCAATCCATCTACTGACTTCACAGGAAGAGTCACCAGAGACATGAATGTCACTGCCAAAGTAAATAAACCTCTCAACAAGGTCAACACTCTCTCCGCAAACAGACACACTGCTGATGGCTCTGCCCAAGAGGTCATTAAAAGCCCGGATCTTGTTTTTTATCCAGGACACTCGCAAGCCCAGACACTCAGACTCCTCACTCAGTCTCTCAAGTGTCCTGATCAGAGCCGCCATTGACTCCGTGAAGATCACAGCATCGTCAGCAAAGTCAAGATCTGTGAATCTTTCTTCACCAACAGATGGTTTGTCACAATGCATAAAATTGCAAAACTACTTCACTAATGTAAAATGAATATCCACGAAAAGAATTGTTCCTCAGTTATTTATATGTGCTTAATTACCTACAAAAATGTTAAAGTGCTTACCTCAAAAACTTTAGTACTTAGAAAGGATGGTTCCTTGGTCATTTTAGGGGCTGTGTTCTTTAAAGACATATTTTTAAATTAAAGGTGACAATATTATGATTATGAATATATGGAATTTCTGGTGGCACCAAAACTGAGCAAAATATCTTAAAACGCAAAATGTTTTTTACTTGAAAGTCATCTGGTAAATGATAGGGAATGAAATTTAAAATGGTTAAACAAAACATAATAAACAGAGTTATAATAAGGATATAAAGACTTGAGTTTAATTTTTATTCTTAAAATTCTTTAAATTTGACGGGGTCTGTAACATGACATAATGTCACCCCATCAACTAACCTTTCAGCACTTGTATTTTCTCAGCCTTTAACACTAAACTAAATATATGACTGACTATTCAGAGACTGAGATTGCCACCCACTTTTATATTAACTCAGAGATGGACTGCCCTACTCTAGTAGTCTAAGGTTTTTAGTCCAAATTATCAAAACAGAACAATAGAATCATGGTCGGAAGTGGCAGTTCAATATCTGAACTGGAAGAGGAGTAATGATAGGCTTGATCAGCTTCAAGGCCAATACGGAATGATTCTAAAATACATCTTTACATTGAACATTCAGTTAGTAAACTGGAAGTCACATTCAGTGATGTAATAGGCAACAATGACACAGAGGATTTGGAATGTGACTAATGCCTCAGTATAGTAGGAATATACTGTACACATGCAGTAGTAGTAGCAAGTGAGATGCAAAGAAACAGTTAATTTTAAAGTTTATAAGAAGTTGTTTTTTATATAATATTGTAGTTAGATGTAGAGGAACTTAAGTGGCATATACAGAGCCCTGACCTCAATCCTATTGAACACCTTTTTGATGAATTGGAATGCCGATTGCAAGCCATGTCTTCATGTCCAGTATCAGTACCTGAAATCACAAATGTTCTTTTGGTTGAATGGGTACAACTTCTCACAGACAATCTCCAAAATAAAGTTCATATAGGTGTCATAGGTCAGGTGTCCACAAACGTTTGGCCATGCAGTGTGTTTTGTTTCTCCACTTTCCTCCTACATCTGTAATGACAAGATGTTAGATAATTTGGTGTATGTAAGCTAATCAAGTAGGTATCTTTGTGTGTCAAATAGCCTTTGAATGGACTATCATCCTTTACAGGTTTTAATCTATGGTTCAAAAATAGATAAATGGGGTTGTAATTGGTTGTTTTACCAAAAGTGGTCTTATAAAAGACTATAGCAAACAGTTGTATTCCAGAGACAAAAAAGACTGAGCAGCAACATTGATGCAAATATTTCTCTGAATTCCCCTCCTTCCTTATAGGTATTAATAGCAGAGAGCCTGTGAAATGGCCCCAGTTCAAGCGTGTCTTCATTTTCATAGAGCAGTCTTGGTCTATGGCATTATGCCCCTAGTTCTCCACTGATTAATAGTGTTAGAGGGTTACCCAGCTGGAGTTGCCTCTGATTCCATTACAAGTAATTGCTTTTTCATATTTAACAACATGACCATTGCACATTTTAGGATATCTACGAGTCCAACTGATAAAGTTGCTTCTTATTTTCTTTTACACACTTTTATAAGGTTTTCCATGTATTCGTAATTTAGGTGCCTATTTCACTGGTGTTTAATATTATCATGTAGCCCATCCCTGAAACCAGGCTAGTGAAGTAAAGGTTTTGAAAATACACATGCAAAATATGTGTCATTCAGCAACTGCCAGAGTATTTGATATGTGGCTGAAAGTAGTGAAGCTATCACGTCTGAGTAAATTATTTTCGCATTAATACTCTACATAATTTCTTTGAAATTTTCATGCACTTCTATCTTGTCTGTCAGTTCATGAGCAGACTGCATACATAAACAGATCATCTTAATTACAAGCTTTAAAGTTAGTTTAATGTTTATTCTATATTAACTGTACTGCTTACTGTGACTTTTTGTTAAAATTAATAAAAGATAATTTGTTCAGGGCAGCATAGTGGTGCAGTAGTTGCTGCTGCTTCATTACATCCACAGACGACTAAGGACTAAAAATCCTTTCCTGTTCATGGGTTTTGCACTGAAAGACATGAATATTTGACAGTGTGTGTGACAGTGGGTAAGAGTATGCCCATTAATGGACCACTGTTCTTTCTAGGGTTTTTTCTTCCATGCCTCTAAAAAATGTGTTTCTGCATTGTTTACAGCTCTTTTGAAATGATGTCCTTCAAGAGAGTTGCACTTTGATACTTCTTAAATACACTGGACAAGCAGCACTGCCTTTACAATGCAATTGTCCCTACAGTGCTCAGATCTGTGCAGTAGTGTGTCTTCGATAGGTGCTGAAAGGGCTGTGACCGAATACTGTAGAGGCTACACTGTCTGCCTGTTATCTCTTTTGCTGTTTCACATTTGAGATGGACATGTTGAATTATTTATTGCAGGAAAACCAAACCTGGCTCCTGACATTTTGTCATTGATTTGATATAACTGTCAAGTCAGTGACCCAGAGTATTGCCTTCATCTTGTAACACTATTATATCTGGTATTTCTTGTGCATTTAATGTAACAGTCATTTTAAGGCATACAGTAATTAATTTAGATTCTTTGTTCATTTCATGTAGAAGAGATGCCATGCACACTGTAATAAATACATAAAACAGAAAGTATTTATATAAGCGCTCAATATTATAAGCATCAATGTAAATTAACCTTTCTGTTATACTAGGTAAGTTATCCAAGCGGAAAGGCAGAAAGATAAAAAATAATTTACACTGGTTGATTAAGAAAAAAATTAAGTGTAACAAGCAGCAATCAATCCCAGATTTCTTGGTTAAAAGGCAAGCATTTTAACTCTTAAAACAATATCACAACCTGTAAGGATTTCTGCCTTGGTTGACAGATCACACTGGAACATTTCTTGTCCCTCAATTCAATCCTATGCAACCCCTACTGTTACCTGGTGGGGCAAGGCTTAAGGTTATGGTTATACAGTAACTACCTCTGGGCAAAAATTAAGATGTAAGGCATAAAAAAAACAAAACTCTATATAAAGAACAAAGAACCATCAACACAAACAGATATTATGTTGTATAGATATACTCATATTATATGCTGTATATATACGTATGTTGAGGGAAATACCTCTATGTACCACCATTGTCAGGAACAAAAGTGCAAAGTGAATGGGTTAAGCTAAACAGGATCCCGCTCCCTTTTTATACAATGGGGTGGGTATTTCATTGGCATACCATCACACACATATTGTGCTATAAGCACACAAGGAGTCTTCTACTCACATTAGGACATTAGAATAATCTAGATGAGAACAGGCCATTCAGCCCAACAAAGCTTGCCAGTCCTATCCACTTAATTCTTCTAAAGTAATATCAAGTCCTACTGTCTACCACACTCTATTTGGTAGCTTATTCCATGTGTCAGTGGTTCACTGTTTAAAGAAAATCCTCCTAATGTTTGTGTAAAATGTATCCTTAACAAGTTTCCATCTGTGTCCTTGTGTTCTTGTTGAACTCATTTTAAAATAACAGTCTCGATTCACTGTACTAATTCCCTTCATAATTTTAAACATTTGAATCATGTCACCTCTTAATCTTCTTTTGCTTAAAATAAAAAAAGGCTCAACTCTTTTACTCTTTCCTCATAATTCATTTCTTGTAGCCCTGGAATCAGCCTGGTCATTCTTCTCTGGACTTTTCCAGTGCTGCTATATCTTTTTTGTAGCCTGGAGACCAAAACTGCACACAGTACTCAAGATGAATCCTCACCAGTGCATTATAAAGGTTGAGCATAACCTCCTTAGACTTGTACTCTACAGATCTTGTTATATAACCTAACATTCTGTTAGCCTTCTTAATAGCTTCTGAGTACTGTCTGGATGTTGATAGCGTTGAGTCCATTGCAACTCCTATATCCTTCTCATAAGGTGTAATTTCAATTTTCAAACCACCCTTTGTGTATTCAAACCTAAAATTTTTACTTCCTACATGTAATACTTTACATTTACTGACATTAAATCTCATCTGCCACAAATCTGCCCAAGCCTGTATTCTGTCCAATTCCCTCTGTGATTATTCAATGGATTTTAGATCTGCCAATCCACCTAGCTTCGCATCATCTGCAAACTTAACCAGCTTGTTATTTATATTCCTATCTAAATCATTTATATATATTTAAAACAGCAGCAGACCTAACACTGACCCCGGTGGAACACCACTCTTAATGTCAGCCAATTCTGATAGGGTTCCTCGCACCATAACCCTCTGCTTCCTGTATCTGAGCCAATTTTGCATTCATCTACAATCAACACCCTGAACTCCCACTTCTTTTAGTTTGATGCCCAACCCCTCATGTGGCCTGGTCCTGTTGATTTGTTTGATTTCAGCTTATTTAATCTAAGCAGTGCTTCTCCCTCTACAATATCGAAATTCCTCAGCACCTCCTTAGTAGTCCTTTTCGCTGTTGCAAGGTTATCTAGGTTATTTGTGAAGACCTCAGAAAATGCGAGTTTAGAGCATTTGCTATTTCACTGTCTGTATTTTTTTTAAATCACCTTTACTATTCCTGATGCACTTCACCTCCTCCTTTTGTTCTTTTATTACTAAAATACTAACATAATCACTTTGGGTCATTTTTCACCTCATTTCCTATATTCCTCTCTAACTGAATTTTAGCCTCACTAATATGCTTCTTAGTGGTTGCCCTCGTGTTTTTATATGCTCTATGATTCACTTTGGAGTTAGTAGTCTGATATGCCTTATAAAGCTGTTTTTTACATTTGCAGCTTCTTTTTCAATTCTTTATTAACCATCTACTGAGTTTTTAAAAATGTCCTATTCATTCCAAAGTTAGGCATGTACCTGTCCTGCCTTACATGTAAAAAGTTTTTAAACCTGTTTCGCTGCTCCTCGACTGTCTCCACACTTAAAAGCTTATTCAAGTCTATTCTTCTTAGACTTTACCTCATCTGCTCAAAATTTGCCCTACCAAAGTTCTGCTTTGCTCAAAACTTGCCCTAATCTCTGAACACACTACCTACATTCCTGGCATTTGAGCTCTTGCCCAAACTCTCCCTTTCTACTCTAAGCTTAAAAAACCTATGGGCAATGACACTTCCATACTGGATCCTGGGGTTACTTTCAAGTTAAACATTGGAGGTTATACCAGAGACAGGAATGCTCAGAGAAATTCCTTTGACTTTGCACCAGATCTCCCTCTAGTAGTCCTAGGTCTCTTTACACTTCTGAGCCTAAACACATTTATAATGGGCCACCTCTGTTCCTTGTAATTGAGTACAAGGCTGCATTCAAGCAAAGTGGAAACTCAGTGTTGCCACCAGACAGTTTTATTAAGTTCTCCCAGGTCTCAATCCATCCTTGATAACCCCAACTTTTGCCACTAAATTCCCCTTTTTGTGTTAATGAGTAAGCTACTTATCTATTAGTTACTGTCAGTTGTAGAAATACATAATCAATTTGACGAGACTACGTCATTCAGTCCAGAACAATTTATAAATCCCTATTCATCCAACTTTTGCATAAGGTTCAGCAAGTTTTGCAACATTGCACATGTGAAGCACTTTGAGATGGTATTTACCATAACATGGCAATAAATATGTATACACAACTGAAAATATTTGTAGCTGGTTAAATCAGCCTAATTAGATAAAATACATATGAGACTATTATCAACAAAATTCAGAAAATGTATCTCGCCAACAATCTTTATTTAAAGTAAACACCAACGTAAAGTACTATAATACTGCAGCAGGAAAACAAAATGTATGCATTCAAAGTGTATAACTAATGAAGATGAATGCAATAACTGTTTTCCTACTTTATTGCTTGATCTCTCCTCTACCTTCAACACAGTCAACCAGCAAATCCTCATTGCACTCCCTGGGACAGATCTTGGGTGGTTTGGGTCCTAC
Organism: Erpetoichthys calabaricus; assembly: GCF_900747795.2. Taxonomy (NCBI): domain Eukaryota; kingdom Metazoa; phylum Chordata; class Cladistia; order Polypteriformes; family Polypteridae; genus Erpetoichthys; species Erpetoichthys calabaricus. Next base: position 113,224,737 of record NC_041397.2, read on the forward strand.
CTCTTGGGCAGATCCTACCATGTGTCCTGGTGAGGGGAGAAGTGAAGGGCATACCAGGCAAGCACTGGGGTGTTACCTGTGCTGGGCCCTTTCCTCTTCTCTCTATACACATCCTTACTAGGTCCTCTCATCTGGTACAATGGTTTCTCTTATCAGTGCTATTCCAATGACACCCAGCTGTACCTGTTGTTCCTTCTAGAGGACCACATGGTATCAGCTATAATCTCTGCATGTCTCACTGATATTGCAACCTGAATGAAGTAATACCATCCCCAGCACAACTTGGTAAACACAGACATTCTTATTATGTCAGCACCCCATCTCTGTTCAGCTCACCTCATTATTGCTAACACCCACCAAGTCTGTATACACCCTTGGGGTGGTGACTGATGACCAACAGTTCTTCACTGAACATGTTACAATGATCTCTCTGTCTTGGAGATTCACTCTATACAACATCTATAACATCAGACTGTATCTGAGGAAGCATGCAGAATAGCTCCTGGTCCCGACTTTTGCAACATTTTGCTGGCAGGAGTACTGGCATGTCTCACCCAGCAAATGCAGATAATTCAAAATGCAGTGGCACACCAGGAGTTCAACCACCAAAGATGGGCACATGTCACTTCTCTTATCGGTTCACTAAACTAGCTTCCTATAGAGGCACATATTAAGTTCAAGTCCTTGATGCTTGCCTACAGAGTGGTCAAATGATCAGCATCTTTATATAGTATATGGAGACATTTGTGAGGTTCTATGCTCCTTCTTGACAAGTGAAGTCTGCTAATGATTGGTGTCTAGGGATGACACCGCTGTGTGATATTAAATCTCAGTCTAGACTCTTGACATGTGTAGCTCCTAGCAGGTGGAATGAGCTGCCCACCTCCATTCAAACGTGGAATTAAACACCAAATGTGTAACCCCTACGTTGCAAGTGGTATCGCTGTTTCCAAAAAGAATTACTTTTGCAAAGAGATTTTAAACCATGTTTTGAAATGTTCTTTTATTAATAAAAAATGTATATTCCCAGAGTGGTTTCTGCATACAACAGTGATTTAATGCATTTGATGCTTTAGTTTTAAATGTTATCTCAAAGTTATTTGTTATTTTAACTATCATAGTTTGAATCTCTATGAAAATTCTAAAAACCATAAAAATTATATCAACATATAGGTTACAGTAAACCACTTGAACTGTATTTTTAAAGTACTTATGTTTCACTATAGAACTTTCTGATATTCAAAGCTATTTGCATTGCAAGTATGGAAAGTTATCACAGAAGTATTGCACACAGCATAGTCTTTCCTTTCACTGAAAATTTTACCATCTTCATTGTGGAAATTATTTATCAGAGAATCCAGGGTTTCCAGAAGGCATATATTTAGATGCTTATAACCTAAGGTCTCCTCAGGCAGATTTGATGAAGGTGTCATGATAACAGAAAAATGGGTTTGGGGATTTTCAGAAGGCCCCAGCTCCACAAAATAACTCTCTATTAAAGGTAAGTTACAAATCTGTGCCACAGGATTTGATGGAGCACTTCAGTTGTAACCTGTGAAGTTTCCACAGATTAGTTGTCTTTGTGTATAGTCTGTGCATCTTTACCAAGGAGACGTATCTTGCAAAATCACATTATTCTACCAAATAATAAAAATGTGAAGGATAGTTATGATATCGGCCAAGGTCTTAATGGGGAAATCAACCACTGAAATGTCAAAGCGAAAAAAAAAATAAATCTTTTTCAGAAGATAAAAAAAAAATCTGAATAGTAAGTCACATAGTCTGGAGAAGGTTAACTTAAATATCTGCAATATTGACTAACCAGGACCAGGAAGTGCATAACACTGACCTTTATACCATTACAATAGTGTTTTCAAGCGACGTTACTTTCAGTCTTCCCCACATAGCAATACAATAGCAATCATAAACAATTGGACCACAAAACGGGAAACCCATAGAAAACTCCTTTAAAACAGAAAACCATTGCAGGGAATCAAAATAACTTAGAAAAGTTTAACAAAGATCATGGGAAAAACTGAAAATGAAATAAAGTAATAACTATATCTGATCTGGTGTTTGCGATCTGGGTGGCAGGAACTCATGTGGCAGTAGTGGCACACTTTCATCCTAATACTAATTGTTTTTGTCAAGAGCATGTAACTAACTGACATTTCATCACCATATTTTTCAAAAGGGTTATTGGTTAGCGTTGAATGTGCTTCTGTAGCCTTTAAGAACAGAAGAGCTTCTTGTTATTTTCGAAAGAGAATACGACACTATGAAAATGTAAGCGACAGATGGTTTGTGGCAGGATGACACTAAACTGGTGAGACTTGTTTAATCCTTTTTAACATGAAAATATTTAAAACTTGTTGAGAAACAACATAGTATGACCAAGATTTCCATTTCCCTTATGCTTTTCACAGTTTGCCCAACACTCCAACACTCTTGGGATCAAAACCCTTTCTTCAAATTCTCTGCCCACTGAGGACTAAACAAAGCAGTTTTCAAAGCAGCTGAGCTAAAGAAGGACTTGTGGCTGAATTAAGATTATTAAAAGGTAGGCAAGCTTGTGATCATATGTTTTAGCAACAATGGCAGTTTTACATGCAGCCATGGTGATATAACTGGTGTGAAATGGCTGAAACAAAAATTTACGTGAAAGAGCAAAATAATTAACTACTTCCATTAATTATATGCACAAAAAATAAAGAAGACTCTGTCACAAAGTTAATTCACTTTCTGCTGAGCATCTGTGGTGATCTTCACCTTGTAATCGGTTTTATTCAGCCATTTCACCAAAATTTAGTAGTCTCATTTTTTTCTGGTAGGATCTGTAATGTGTATATGGAATATATAGAATCTCTGAAAGAAACAATCTCTAAAAGTCTTCTTATGTAGGAAGTTCTCATTATATCTTCTTTAGCTTGCTTTTACATCCTATGCGTAAAATACACTTCAATGGGAAAAGTCCTTTTGCTGTCTTTTATAAATGTCAAATTAAACCTCCTTTCCCTGAATATGGATGAGCTACACACTTCTTTCAAATCAGGGGGATTTTGGAGTGGAAATTGATGTATTTTCTTGTGAGTTTACTATATTTGCTTTCTGATAATTTATTCATAACTATTTTGAAAAGATTGAAGTACCTGTACCAGATAATAATGCCTTATTGATTGCAGATAAAGCTCAAAGTTTTGAATCTTGATGCTCCCACAATCTCCTGAATCATCGACTACCTGATCAAAAGACTATAGTTTTGAGATGCTCAAGGACTGTATGTCAAAAATGGTGGTATGTAATACTGAAGCACCTCAGGGAACTGTCCTGTCTCCCTTCCTGTTCACTCTCTACACAACAGACATCCAGCACAATACCAGCACTTGCCATCTACAGAAATGTTCTGATAACTCATCCATCATAGGCTGTATTAATAAGTTTTCCCTTGGGATTAATAAAGTATCTATCTATCTATCTATCTATCTATCTATCTATCTATCTATCTATCTATCTATCTATCTATCTATCTATCTATCTATCTATCTATCTATCTATCTATCTATCTATCTATCTATCTATCTATCTATCTATCTAAGTGTAGTGTCCTGCAAGGAAAGAAAACACACCAGACAATGTTTTCTCAATGCAGGCAAAAACTGCTGACTTTTTTATTGAACATGATTAAACTATATACAACTGTTGCATAGTCACTCATCACACCGCCTCCTCCCACACTGCAGTACGTGTGGATTGTGTCTTTATAGAGGCGGAGTGCTTCCAGCTGCTACAAAAGTAGAGGAATACTCTGGAGGACTTTGCCTTGTGGTGCAACAACAACAACCTGCAACTCACCTTCAGCAAAACAAATAGCTGCTGGTGGACTTCCGGCATGCCATGTAGCCTCTGACACCAGTCACCATGCAGAGGGAGAATGTGGTAGTGGTTCACAGCTATAAGTACCTGGGGGTTCACATGAACTAAAAACTGGACTTGTCTAAAAACACAGTGAAGCTGTACAAGGATGACCAGAGCAGACTTGCTTAGGTGACCTGGGGTCTTTTGCTGGAAATGTTCTACCAGTTCATAGTAGCCAGTGTGGTGTTCTACACTGCAGTCTCCTGGGGAAGAAACCTGAGCTCAAAAGAGGCCTAAATCCTGAAAAACGTATTAGGAAAGTCTGGCACATCACAGGGCAAATGCTGGACACAAATAAAGCTGTTGTGTAATAGAGAATGATGTCAAAATTGAATAACATCATGAAAAATTCATCCCAGGGGGCACTCTATATTTTATAAAACTGCAAACAAACTTTGTTGTCAGTTCCTTTATTCATTTTCTGACTTTATTCCAATTGAAAACTTAAATATGAAGCAACCCTAGTATATGCCAGTGTATTCATATTTTATGGAATAATGTGAATTAAATTACTGAACTCATACTGTGCATTGTAAGTATATTCTCCAGCACAATTAAATATGTTCAAACAAATGAAAATGTTCCAACAAAACTATTATAATACATAGAACATACATAGAGTAAAAATTAATCCTAACTTCATTCACAGACAAAATTGATTCATTTTAAAGTGATAATTTAAAAAGAAATTGTTTTATAAAAGAAACCAAAAGAGCATCTTTGTGGGAAGGTTATCACTTCCATTCCAGTTCCATCTTTATCAAAAATCTTTCACTAAAATGTGAACTTATGGGGCAATGTTTACAAAAGAAAGTCTTAAATTAAGGTTTATCTGCAGCAAAAAGCAACAAAAATGCTGCATAGGTCTGACAAAGGACCTGGGGCCTCATGTATAACGCCGTGCGTAGAACTCACACTATAACATGGCGTAAGCACAAAAGCGGGATTGTGCGTACGCACAGAAAAATCCAGATGCAGGAATCTGTGCGCATGCATACTTTCATGTTCTTCCACTACATCCACTCGATTTCCCGATTTGCGTGAAAAGTAACGCACGTGCACGCGCCTTCTGTCCCGCCCCAACTCCTCCCAGAATTACGCCTCTTTGAATATGCAAATCAATATAAATAGCCTTCTGTGAAAAGACAATGGGAAAAGCACGGGGGAAAATATAAGAATTTCAGCGAATACCAAGTGGAGGCAAAGGAAAAACGTACTATTTGTTGGTTTAAACAGTGATATAATCAACAAAAGGAAGCTGATCGAGTGACAGAGTGTCGGAGAAACTCGAAGGCTCAACTTCACAAAGTCGCACAGTGCCCGAAATAAAAAAGAAATCACATATCAAAGTCGCTGTGAAAAGGCGAGTCGTAGCCCACCGTCTGAGTGTCATATGAAAGCTTATTAGGGTACAAACAAAAAACATAGGCACACAGTGGGAAAAAAGCACGAAATGTCAACTTTAATCTCGAAATTTCCACTTTAATCACGTAGTTTATTTTGCCATTAAAGTAGAACATCATAAACTTCATCTTAAAATCGTTTAATTTACTAGTTTCTCAAATCCCATTGTAACTAAAGTGGCATGTTAAATGCTTTGTTCTGTATTTGATCTTCTTTGTGCTCTGTGTATGAATCACTACCTGCTTTTTAAACGGGCTTTCTCTTTCTCCGACAGGACACATAATCCATTACATTCTTGATATTACAGCTCTCTGAATAATTAAAATACTGAGATGTATACGTGATATCTTTTTCATGATGATAGGAATGAAAGCATGTTATTAAACATGGGAACACGGTGGCGCAGTGATTGTTCATATCTCACGCAAGAGGCTTGCTGCGCCATGCGCAACCTTCAATGAAATAATTTATCACAGCAGTACTGTCTCTTTCAAACGTACTAACCTCCAATTCCTGTCCTTACTTTTCTTTCTCCAAAAACTCAATCGCCACACAATAAGCTATGTAATAGACGTGAAGCCATCTGTAAGCTTAGAACTTCGATTCTTCAAAACTTTTAAGGAACATTGAAATATCTTAGTAGTACGTGTTTAATTATTATATCCGTCTATCTTTCCAGTGTCACGTCAGCACCAGCAAGAATACAGCGCAAGGCAGGAACAATTACTGAACTAGCTAGCGCTGCGGCACCGTGTCCTCACATGTTTAATTATTAACAATACAGATTATTTAAATGAAGTTAAAGTTTTATCTGTATAATATAATCAACATGTTTTGCTGCATTTCGTCTTAGAAATGAATACCGTCATCACATGTAAATACGCACTTTATAAAGTGGCGCAGGTTGTGCAATATTATAACTGTAGTGCAAGTTTACAGTGAGGTAATTGTACTTATAAGTACAAACAGTTCTACAAGGAGCACTTGATGGACTGATTTAGTGCCTTTAGAGTTTAGTCCGTACAGGGACTAAAGCGTTTGCTGTGGCTCAGGCAGCATCTGCTTCATGCTGTGTACCGATAATTCTCTTTCCAATCAGCTGCTGCTGTGATTCCCCACTCAGATACAGTGATATAAATACTCCGAGTGGTGCAGTGAGAGTAATGTGGAAAAAGATGATCTGCCGTGGCAACCCTTAACGGGATCAGCTGAAAGAAGATGCAGTGAGAGTTACAAAGCTAAAGCAGTTATGGTATTTGGAATACTATGGCTATTCCCTGGACCATTATATTGCTACAGGTTAATTACAATCAGATGCATTACACTAATAAACAATATGCAGTTAATTTCAGTGTATTTATAAAGCCGCGCCAGGAATGTGGATTTAAGAAAGAAAGGGTGATCACACAGGAACAGTAGCACTGCTTTGACGCTGGGTGCCGCCAGTTTGCAAAACTGAGCAGAGAACTTGCGTACACAGGGGATTGACCTGGCTTGAAAATGTGCGTAGCTTTACGCCAAATTTAGTTTTTATGCATCACGATGTGAGTTTGGAAACAGGCGTACGCAACATTTTTGTGCATATGCACCATTTATACATGAGGCACCTGGTGTCTATGAAAGCCATTTTAGACACCACAAGCCTATTTACTTCACTTTTTAACTATATGACATTGTAAAATGCCAAACATATTTATTCTGCTTGAAAAAGTTTAACTCATTTTTTTTTGCAGCATTATAATAGAAACCTTAATTTACATACCGTGTACCTGAAAGTTGTTAGTACCACTCTTAATTTACATACAATATTTATGAAAGTTTGGCAGTATATACTTTAAAAGATAAAGGATAATTACATATGATTGCTGATTGTTAGCAAATGTATTTAGTGGATGAGTTAACTTTTAAGTAGTATTCCACTTTAACTGGGTAAATTTAGCTTTACGTTTCATATTTGTTTGACATTCAGTACATGAAGCGTGAAATCTCCAAATCCAAAAACAGTTAACATTTTAAAATTAGCTGTGAACACATTGTATCCAACTGTGAATTTATTCACAGCTTTTCTTATTTCAAAATATTTTCTTTCCAAATATGTGAATACACTTCTTAAAAATATAGTTCACAGTTATAATCGAGGGAAACTGAAATTAAGTCAAGTCTAAAATATAAAATATGGTTTGAGAATTTATTCATATGCTTTGTATTTTTTAATTACTTTTTCTTTTTTTATTAAAAATTGTGTGAGTGTGCTTTCTTTACAGGACAAAAGATGTTATATAAAGTAGTGATTATGTAATAGAATGAGGCATGCTATTTGGTATTTTTTAACATTATGCATATTTTATAAAAATCTTGAAAATATAATGCTGTATTTATGAAGTACATCTAATAAACATAATTCTGACTGTTTGTAACTCATCGTGAGTAATATTAGAAGTAGTACAAGAAAATAATGACCATTGAGCAGCTAAAAATTGTCAAACACAAGGTGATGACAGTAACACCGATAAGCTAGTGGCAATACTTTAACAGACTAGCAGGGAAATGGAGAATTGCTTTGATCAAAACAGATGACTGACAAAGTAGTAATTTTTTTACTTGCCTGTTTGACCTGACATTGGCTTGGGCCTCACATTTAGCAAGCAAACAATTTATTTATTTCAATAAAGCTAATCTTATGTCAACCACACCTCCCCATTGACTTTCTTGACAATTTATGGGTTTAGGAGAATGAATGTGGAACAGCTTGATTTAGAAGATGTAAATGCTGAGAGCTGGGGCAAGTTATGGTCCACTTTAAAACCAATCTGCTGAGGTCCAGATGTGTTTCATTCTTTTATTTAATAACCTTAATAGAAATTGTATCATCTGTTATTTTTCTATAGATGGACTAGGATGGCATATGACATCAGTTTATGAAATAACTGACTACTTAGCTGTGTAATGTTCAAATATCCAGGTTATGTTTTATGTATTACCTGAACAGTATTAAATGAATCAAGCTAACTGAAGCATCTCGAATGTTCCGAACTTAATAGAATTGCAAGTGAAAATATGAGAAAAATTTACCAACTAAATTGGTTTTTATTGTGTGATAAAAAAGCTAATTCTGAGCATGGGTAGACAAATACTTCCTCTATCATACTATTTTTGTTTAATTTTATTGACATTAAAGATCAACTTCCAATAGGTAAATCATAATATCAATACATCAATACATTAATAGTACAATCATTTCTAATAATGAGTTAAAATACATTAAATTATATTTTCAACACTTAAACTATAACTCTGCATAGTTCAGAGACGTACGTGAAGAAAAGGCCCATTATAAAAAATATTAAAACACCCAGTGGAAAACAACACAGGCAGAGGCCTGGCAAGCTTGTTTTTGAATAGTATTAATAAATTCTTGCTATATTCTACAAAAGCTTTACACTGCTTCTGACAAAGAAAATTAGATTTTTTCTAGTTTTACATTGTCTAATACTGTACATTGTTTCCCCAATGAGTTGTAGAGTGTGGGCAAGAGATTTCCAGTTTAGTAAAACAGGATGGCATTCAACTAATGTAGTATAAGATCACAATCAGAAAGAATTTATTATTACATAACCTTATATTGTCAGGCATTACTCCAAACAATGCTGTTAAAGGATTAGGACTAATTGTAAATCCAACATTATCTTACAGATAAGTGAAGATTTTCCCCAAACATTGGTCTTAATTTAGGTCAATCCTGTTTGTCCTAGCAATGCTGGTGCTTGATGGCATTGTTAGGCTTTAATCCTTGATATATTCTGGAAAATTTTAATATTGAAAGATGTGTATGCTGCACAGTTTTGAACTGAATTACACTGTGCTTTGCACAGACTGATGACAATATATATTATGAACTGAATTCCATTTCTGGTCAGATATATAGATTGAAAGGACTCTTTCCTATAGATCCTTAATATCATCTACAAGTTCAAAGCCTGGAAGTGGGCTGATAAATTCCAGAAATATTACCTATAATCTCTTCTTTACTTGATAAAATATATAATCTTCTTTAGCTTCAAGCTTATACTTTAATTTATAATGCAACTATTGTTTGTTATTTTGGAATTCATCTTTTGAAACAGAAGAAAAACAACACTTCTATAAAATTTTAACATTCAGAAACATTCTAAATTTCCCATTGCCAAGCCCTGCTCAATAACATTGACATTGTGGACATAAATAAAATGTGTACTGTATGGGTAACTCTCTCTCTTCCACCCATCCTACTCTTGCTTCACTAAATGATGTTAAGATGATGATAAAATCAAGCCCACTCTTGCCTCACCAAACAAGGCTAAGATCAAACATTTCATATCTTTGGTACTGTCATGTTAATAAGCACAGCACACCCAAAACACATAGCCTCTGCCTGAGGACGGTGACTAATAAGCTTCTGTAGATAGCAATACCTATTAATGATCATGAATGAATAGTCAGGCCAGGTTGGGGAGCATGCACTGGTACAGCGCATTGCCATACCCACCACATGATAAGACAGCTCAGGATCATGGTTGGTAACCCCACAGACAAAAATGTGGTCCAGTCCTACCCTCTGGAAATGACCATCTATCTGCGTGGGCGTCCCCTTTGCCTGGTCCAGCTGCTCGTGTCCTCAACAATGAGGATCCTGTGAGCCGGATCACCCTCAGGGAATTGTGACATATGACCATAGTGTTGTAATTGATGTTTCCTCACAATGCAGGTAATGTGCCTCATTTAGGACTCCGTGAGCAACTGCTCATTTAACACAAAGTCAAACCAGTGGTACCCAAGAATTCTCAGAAGAGACATAGTACCGAAGGAGTACAGTCTTTGTCTCAGGTCACTGGATAGTATCCATGTCTTGCCACCAAATAGCAAAACAGGAAGCACCAGGACTCTAAAGACTTGTACCTTTGTCGTTTGCATAGATATCAGGAGCACCACACACCCCTTTCCAGCGACCTTATGACCCCCCATGCTCTCCCAATCTGTCTACTAACTTCATAGGAAGACTCACCAGAGACATAAATGCCACTGCCAAGGTAAGTAAACCTTTCGACAAAGTCGACACTCTCTCCGTGGACAGACATACTGCTGATGGCTGTGCCTAAGAGGTCATTAATGAAGTAAAGACAAAATGAAGAAAACAAAAGGAAAAACTGAAAATAATAGTAATAGAAAAAACAAAATAGCTTAAATAATTTAAGAAACAAAGTATTAGTTATAGTCCTAAGTGATAACTTGCACCTCAGGTTTCAAGATCATAGAAATATTTAATTTTACTCCTGTAAGTTAAAAGTGTAATGAAATAAATAAAAACTAGCAAACATCTCTAATTTGGTTTAGTATTTAAAAGTAATGTTGGAAAGTATACACTTGGTCCTATGGCACTGTGTACATAAATTCCATATTGACAGCTTTATTTGCTCAGTGGTATGTGCTACTGTATCAAATTAAAGTGTTAGACATTTCTTTCGTATAAATAGCCATCTACAGTATAGTCATGCTTAATTTTTCTGTAATGTCAATAGATTTTCTTCAGTTATTACATTAAGATTTATATAATATTGCACCATATTCCTTAACTAAGTGATATTGAGACAATAGCAGTTAATGGTATAACCTTTTAAATGAGCAATTTGAAATTCAGCTGAGCATCAAAGATATAAATATCAGACCCCAAGAGGACACATTTCTGTACATTTTAGTTCGACTTTGTCTAGCAATTACTCAATTGTAGTTTACTGCAATGAAACTCACATTAAGACATCATTGCCTGCTATTACCTGTGAATGCTGTGCTGGAACCATTCCTGGCTGGGATGCTGTAACGGAAGAACATGGAAGGAGGCATAATCCAGCTGGGATGGGACTGAAGTAAATGAATAATGTGGGGAAGTTGGTGCAGTAAGGGCAGTTCCTCCCACAGTCTAAAAGTTGGCAGTGCTCCACTGGCGTGTACCCAGCAAGGACACCCGCGGCTATATATGGGATCCTGTCAGGGTCCTTGGGTGCCGCCAGGGGGTGCTGCAGGGAGAGGGACTCCCTGTTTCAAGAGGCTCCTGTGTGACCCAGAAGTGCTTCCATCAGGCTATGTCTCGGTACCAGAAGTACTCCCGGGTCTGACGTTAAAGCAAGCCGTGATTCAACACTCCAAAGAACATGTTTCTCCTGTTCCAGTGTCCTATGACAGTATATTTTACACCACTCTACCTGACTTGGAATTGCGTATAGCAGTCTTAGGTTTGTGTGCAGCTGTCTTGCCCATGGAAACTGACTTCATGAAGTGCCAGAAGCACAGTTCTTGTGTTGATGTTGCTTCCAGGGACAGTTTGGAACCAGTGATGTGCGGTGAGGTTAATTGCTGGTGAGGCATTGACTCCAACAGAATCGGATTTACAAATATATGAACCCAAAAGAGTAGCTTATTCACTATTCAATTGGCAGCATGGTAAGGTACATGTTTGGCTAAGAATGAACGCTACATTTATAGCGGCGAGAGAGAGCTGAGAGAGCGCATTTGCTCTCCACCCTCCATGTGTTCTAAATTTGCTGTTGCAACATCACAATTCACACTCATTCAATACACATGAAAGTATAGAGTGGTGAACAAAAAAACAGATTTCAATTTTGACCTTAATTGAAACACTTAGTTGTTTTTAAAATCTTTTAATTCTGGTGCTTTAATCAATTTTGATACAGACTGTTCAACAAAAGGATAACAAGAAAAATAATATTTTATTTAAGGTCAAAGTAAAGTTTTTAAATATTGGATTGGTTTTTTTTTTTCTTAGTCTGATCCCACTTTTTGTTCTCCCCATGTCTGCATGGGTTTCCTCCGGGTGCTCCGGTTTCCTCCCACAGTCCAAAGACATGCAGGTTAGGTGTACTGGCGATCCTAAATTGTCCCTAGTGTGTGCTTGGTGTATGTGGGTGTGTGTATGTGTGCACGCCCTGCGGTAGGCTGGAGCCCTGCCCAGGGTTTGTTTCCTGCCTTGCGCCCTGTGCTGGCTGGGATTGGCTCCAGCAGACCCCTGTGACCCTGTAGTTGGGATATAGCGGGTTGGATAATGGATGGATGGATCATCCCATTTTTTATAAAATTGGAAACCGTTGATGGTCTTACCTTTATTTGTAAATGAAGTCCATGCGCCTATCCTTCTCCACAACAATCTCTGTCACTTTCTTGTAAAAGTCCACCTTTATTTTCCTTTAGTTTTAAGTCTTCCTTTAAGTCTTAATCTTCCATTCTGGCAGTCAATCGGAACATAAAATTAAAATAAACGGACCGCTGCGGTGCACTTGACTTTCTGATATCTCTACGTAGAAGAATAACAGCAACAAGCACCCATTGGGCTCACATGCGCACATTCAGGGCGGCACGGTACTGTCTGCCTCACCTTGTGCCTTTTCACTGCGGTTTTATGTTCGATCAGCAAGACTAAATACATCACACACATTCATTAAAGATATTAGCCAGACTGTGGAAAGTCAGGGTGTATAATAAACGTGTCTGAAAACCTTATATTGGTGACATACAGAGAGACAGCAAAAGGCACGTGTCAATTGCATGCATCAACCCAGTGTTTGAGGAAGAGTGCAGTCCGAGGTGAGGCGAGGCTTGTCTTGTTGCTGCCGCAGCTCACATTACTCTCTATTTTGATCAGGAAATGTGCAAATTCGGCGATTTTTACCGTAAAAATGATCAAAATTATTGGAATCATACAGAAAACAAATTTATAATACAGACCAGTGGCACAATTTTATTTTATGTTAACATTATTAGTTTATTTCCTTTTCATGATGACTGCCTCCCCTGACTGCATGTCCCTGTTTGGAACTTTGTTGAGTATAGGCTATATTTTTATGTGCCTTGCACATCAGTATTTGTCAGCCCCGCTCAGTGAGTTTTCATCATCTTACAATTCATGTCCGAGTTGTTGTTGCTCCTGGACATTTTCACTTAACAATAAGAGCACTTAAAGTTGAAGATCTAGCAGAGCAGAAATTTCACGTACTAACTTGTGGCAAAGGTGGTATCCTATGACAGTACTACATTTAAATTGATTGAGCTCATCATGATGTATTGCCCATTCTTCCATCAATGTCTGTCAATGGAGACCAAATAGCTATGTGTTTGATTTTATGCATCTGTTAACAATAAAACAGCTGAACTTGGGAAGGGTGTCCACATACCTTTGGCCATATAGTGTATATAAAGATAGAGTACATTTTAGCAGAAATGTAATGCTCTCTGGCCAGGCTACAATAATACTGCTTTGATGAATGATATTTATTAGAGAATGAATATGTCTGTAATGGTTTAAGCAGAGGTTTGGCAGATTTTAACATTACATGTGTCTTCCCCTTTAAAAGCCTCCACCTTTTCTCTATTCCCTCAGTTCTGTTTTGGACTCGGTTTTGTGCACATCAGTGCTGTTAAACATTCTGCAACTTTGTAGCAGGGATACCAATACACAGGTGGCTGCCCCAAACCTTTTTATGACCCTTATGTCTGGTTTTTGCAACATTGGCATAGGCGGCAGGATGGAAAGGTCCTGGAAGAGAAGGGGACAGGACTTGCAACATACCCAGGTGGGAGCATACCGTGGCCGAATTTTCAGGCGGGGAAGGTGTCCCGTGGTTTGGAGAGACCTGGTACGGGCTCCGCTCCCAGCACGCTTAGCCTGGCGACCTAGGCAGGCCATGGAGTGTGCGGGAGGGGCACACAGAATTGGGCTGCTCCGGTTGCGGGAGGCAAAAGGGTCTCTCCTCTCAGAGGAGAGTGCCCACCTCCCTGTTAAAACAGCCCCGATTTCCACCTAGGGTGCCCCAGACTGGCAGGTGTCTAAAGTAAGAAAGTGGAGGTTAGACCCAATGGTAGGGCAGTGGTTACGGCCACATGAGAACAAGCCCTACCAAATAATAGAGCAGGTGGCCTGCTACCTGCTCCTGAAAGCACTGCCCTGTGGCTTCACCCAGCCGGTCTGTGGTAAAACGTTTAAGAACATGGCAGAGCTCATAGAGCTCCTGGAGACACATAGGTCGGCCTCACAATCTGAGGGAGCAGAACTATCCCTTAGTCAAACTCAGCCAGAGTACGTCCCAAAACCTAGCCCCCACGTACAACCCGGAGCTTGTGCCGCCGTCCCCGGAGGAATGCAGGTGGAGGGGGAGGAGGGGTTGGTGTGCTCTGACTAACCCGTTGGCGGTCCCACACACAAGCGTGGTTATCGTAAACAGGTACAAGACCACAGCCTTATTTGATTCCAGCAGCAACAGTACCATTGTTGCCCGCCGGTTTGTGCTGCCGTGACAGTGGTTAAACATTAAGACCAGTATAACCGGTGTCCACAGAGAAATCTGCTGGTACAGGTCCGCCAACTGTGTCATCAGTTGCAGAGGATCGGTACAGAAATTAACCGTGGCAGTCCTCCCAAATCCAACACATCCGGTGATACTGGGGCAGGACTGGTCTAAAATTAAAAGCTGTGAGACACATACTGCTCCTGGTTTTAACTTAGGCCTAGTTGTAGATGGGGATGAGCCGTCTCAAGCTGCCTCCACGCCGTGTAACCAGCCGGCGGAGAGAGACTAAGTGGCCTCCCTGAGTGGCGTGGCAACTCCCGGACCATCGTGTGCCAATACGTCATCCACCAGCGCCAAGACGGAATGGGAGGAAATCACGCCCCGAAGCTGTTCCATTGCACTCAGATAATTCTAAAGCCATCACACAGGAATTAGTAGGGGTCTTTGCGTGAGTGGTATCCCTAAGGAAGTCCTGACGGACCAAGGGACGCCTTTTACCTCAAAGACATTCAAGGAGACTGCCAAGTTACTTAAAATAAAGCATCTAAAGACCACGGTATGTCATCCTCAAACTGACAGTTTAGTAGAAAGATTCAATCAGATGCTCAAACGAATGCTTCGTAAGGTGGTCAACGAGTATGGAAGAAAATTGGGATCAGCTCCTCCCCCTCGTCCTTTTTGCCTATCGGGAAGTCCCACAAGCCTCCACGGGGTTCTCCCCTTTTGAATTATTGTGTGGGCAACAACCCCGTGGCATATTAGATATCTTAAAAGAAGGATGGGAAGAAGAGGCTCTTCTCCCTACAAATACAGTATATTGGAATATATTTTGCAATTACACGATAGATTTGGTAAAATTCAGCCCCTCCTTAAAAGTCACATGGAAGAGGCACAAGCAGCACAGGTCCGATATTACGACCGTGGCACGTCTCTCCGGGAGTTCCGCCCGGAAGATCGCGCTATGGTCCTAGTACCTAACCCCCCCACTCTAAGTTACTTGCCCATTGGCAAGGTCCCTACGAAGTTAAGGAGAGGAAAGGACTCGTCGACTATCTGGTGAGTCAACCCAATCTTCAGCCGAGGGAGCGGGCTTATCATGTAAATCTGCTGAAACCATGGAAGGACAGGGATCCTGATCCCTCCTCCGTTCAGTCCCATTCGCCCAGGGTTATAGTCCGAGAACGTCCGTATCGTCTTCCTGTGGCAAAAAGAGCTGAAGTGGAGCTAGAGATCAAGCACATGCTGGAACTAGGAGTAATCGAGGAAAGTCATAGTCCCTGGTCCAGTCCCATTGTATTGGTCGCTAAGCCTGATGGGAGTTGGAGGTTTTGCAATGACCTCTGTCAAATTAATCAAGTCTCCCAATTTGATGCTTATCCAATGCCAACCTTCCAGCGTCTGGTGGACAAAGTGCTCACGCCTCATAACTCATACAGTGCTGCCTACCTGGATGACGTGGTCATCTATTCCAGCATATGGACGGAACACCTACAGCAGGTAAAAGCTGTATTGCGGACAATTGCTGAGGCCGGGCTTCGGATGAATCCCAAGAAATGTTTCTTTGGATTGAGCGAAGCCAAGTATTTAGGCTACCTGGTGGGTCAGGGTACCGTGAAGCCACAGTGCTCCAAAGTGCATGCCATTTTGAAATGGCCCCGTCCACGAACCAAGCGGCAGGGCCAAGCCTTTCTTGTGTTAGCGAGGTACTACCTCCGGTTTGTGCCTCGGTTCTCGTCACACACATGGGAGGCAGCTAAAGGGTTTGAGTAAAAGCAATTCCAAGTCAGACCGGGAGGTGGCAGAGTGCACTGATTCTTTTTCTCGCTTTCCTGCAGACCATCCACGGGAGATTCCACCTGTGAAGGAAGACTTTGTCGGCTCCGGCCCCTTTGATGTCACGTCCGGGCTCGAGCCTATAGCTGAAAACCCTGATGAGCCCGAACCATCTGACTTTACTTCCTGTCTTCCCCTTTAAAAGCCTCCACCTTTACTCTGTTCCCACAGTTCTGTTTTGGACTCAGTTTTGTGCACATCAGTGCCATTACACATTTTGCAACTTTGCAGCCAGGATAGCAATATACGGGTGGCTGCCCCAAACCTTTTTATGACTCTTATGTCTGTTTTTTGCAACATATGATAATTACACTGTTTTTAATTGATCCTTTTGAGTATCATTCCTGTAGTTCATTTACACAGTGTTAAAACATTTCAAGGCATATTTATTTGATCTATTAATTTGAAATGTATAGCTATCAACTAAAGACTCCTGTTATTAATAAATGTACCAAATGCAGGAGCATATTTTCATAGAAGATGAATTATTTGGTCAGAACACGATTGCAGCTTGATAACTGAAGTGTTAAGAGGAAGTTGCCAAATTGATGTCCTGAGAGTAATTGTTTATTGAGTCACATTTTGATAACACATACTGTACATTTCAATAAAAAGCAAAATGTACAGTTATTTAAAAACACACATGTCAAACTGAATGCCAAAGTCAAAACAGACGAGGAATTAAGAATGCTGACAGATGACATGATAAATAAGGGCACAGCCTACTTCTTAATGAGAAGTCAATTATTGCTGCTAATAGAATATCGAGTATGTTTTTGGCTAAATGTGAGTTGACACACTAAGCAATATTTGAGAACCTTTAATTGCGTCCCCTACCCTTGAAGAGTTTAATTCGGGAGTCTTTTGATTCCTTGTATTTTTTTGACGTGCTGCAAGTTAACAAGAACATGCAAATAACAAAGAAACCAACAGTTAACCGTCTAACCTAATGTTGTTTGCCCCTGTGTGAAATAAGAGAATATTCTTACCATGTTCTCCAAAATGGGAATGTTCAATATGTCAGAAAAACTAACAAGACATATAATTAAAAAGTATGTTTCATTAACAGAAATACTTGGCTTCAAATTAAGAATAATTAGAGTGACCGCTTATCACCACTGTTTCACCTACAGGCACTGAGTCAGATGCCATCCATTTGAACCCTTAACGTTACTCTGTGTATTGCTAAAAAACTATGCCAATACTGGTTTAGACTAACACCTCCACATATAAGAACTCTGAATAGAATTTCACTAAGTTCCTTTCTTTACAATATAAATATTTTTGCAGCTGTCCTTAACAATAATCACATTTTCTACATTCTACATTCAGAACAGTGAACAACTTAACCATCTTGGCTGCTTAAAGAAAGACATGAAGAATAGGTAGAAAACAAACTTTTCAATGAAGTTGGTACCATAAACTTTTAAGTTATCTGACATGGATCAGTTTCATTTATGTATTACAGTAAGATGTTAACATAAATTTATGGTGATCAAGTCTCTTGATTTTTTACCCAGCAGCTGTTGCTTTTAACGACTGAATAGATGAAAGTGATCCTCAGAATTCTCCTGCAGGGAGTCATCTGTGGTTTTGACAGAGCGCCAATAAAATGATTAAACTTAAATGACTACAGTAGATGAAGTAACATCATAGCAATATTTCGTTACCTGTAGGTGAACCTACAGAAGGTTAATTATTCAGTTAGTTAAACTGAACCACAATGACCTATCCATATCCCTAAAGATTACTTTTATTTTAATCATAATCTCATAATATTCCATATCCCACATTACCCTGGTTAAAAAAGATATTCCAAAGTGAAGTTTATGTGTTCAAGAACCAATAGATAATAGAGTTTGTTATGCTAACTCTTGTTCATCTTGCTTCTGGTTTATTTTTTTTTCACTATTACATATTAGTAATTTTCATTAAATGGTTCATATGGGAATAAAGTTGACTGCTGCAATTTTGTTTTCATTTTAATTTAATTTTTTATAAAGTGATTTTGATAAATGTTTAATCACCCAATGTCGATGATAGGGAATTAATACAAAACGTATTTGTATCCATTCCCTATGTGAACATTCATAAAATCATAATGGCTGGGGACTTTGTGTTTTAAATTCACTATTATCGTTAGTCCTATCGACTCCTGTCACAGGGGGGATGACATCTAACACTGCAAAGACAATTACACAGTTTTTAACTAACCACAACCTATCAGACCCCTGGAGGTTTCTAAACCCAAACTCAAGAACATATTCCTTCTACTCACCAGTGCATCATTGTTACTCAAAAATTGATTATTTCTTTATAGATAATAATTTCCTGCCTATGGTTAAATCTTGCAAGTACGATGCTATTGTTATTTACGACCATGGCCCTTTGATCTTGGAGCTAAAATCATTAGGCCCCACACACTCATCTCGCAGATGGTGTCTTAACCCAGACAAGAACTGTACAGAATTTATATCCAAACAAATCAGTTTCTTCCTAGAGATAAATACATCCTCGGAGGTCCCTGCAGGAATTCTCTGGGAAACTCTAAAGGCCTTCTTAAGAAGACAGATTATTTCATATCTTTCCCACAGAAATAGAAACCAATAAGGTATCAGAGCTAACCAATGAAATTACTAGAATAGATGAAGAACATGCCAGGTGTCCAAATGAGGCTCTTCATAGGAAAAGGCAGGCTCTGAATTCAGAGCTCAGTCTCTTAACAACCAAAGAAACTGAACAACTCATTTTTAAATCAAGATATCATTTACTATGAATACGGAGAGAAAGCTAATAAGCTCTTAGCTCAACAAATCCACAAGCAAGAAGATTGCAATGCATTCCCAGCAATCACCAATACGAACGGGGATAAAATCATTGACCATAAAAATATAATGCACACATTCAGAGACTACTATAAATCCTTATATTCTGCTGAGTTTAAAGAAGACAACACACAATCTAATGCATTTCTACATACATTACAGATATCACAAATAGATACTTTTAGTGCAGAGGAACTGGATAAACCTTTGGCGCTGTCAGAATTACTAGATGCTATAAAGTCACTTCAAAGTGGGAAAGCAGCAGGCCCTGATGGCTATCCTGTAGAATTTTATAAGAAATTCTCCACTCAGCTAGCTCCCCTCTTATTAGCAACATTTACAAAAGCTTGAGACAATCAAATTCTATCCTCAAACTTTTCGCCAAGCATTAATCACTGTATTTCCTAAACAGAATAAGGACATATTACAATGTGCATCATACAGACCAATTTCACTTTTGAATAATGATGTTAAGATACTCTCCAAAGTCCTAACTAGAAGGATGGAGAAAGTGCTGCCTTCGGTAATATCACAAGATCAAACTGGATTTATTAAAGGCCGACACTTAGCTTCCAATCTTCGACACCTATTTAAAGTAATATATTCACCAGCAAAGTCAAACACCCCAGAGATATTTCTATCGTTGGATGCAGAAAAAACATTGATTGAGTGGAACTACCTTTTCACTACATTAGAGAAATTCGGGTTTGGCCCAAACATTTGTGCATGGATCAAACTACTGTATACCAATCCAGAAGCTTCACTTTGTATTAACAACATTTGTTCAGACTACTTTAAATTAGAACGTGGTACCAGACAAGGATGCCCCTTGTCACCACTGCTATTTGCAATCGCCATTGAACCACTGGCAGTTCACTGTCGAAATGCTTATCAGATAAAGGGGATTTTCAGAGAAGGACTTGAACAGAAAATTTCTCTATATGCAGATGATATGGTACTGTATATATCAGACCCACAAAATACTGTGCCTGTAGTCTTAACAGCGCTTACTGAATTTCAAAACATCTCTGGTCTCTGAATTAATTTGAATAAAACTGTGCTCTTTCCAGTGAATTCTCAAGCATACAATTTCAGATTAGGCACCTTCCTTTTTATCATTGCAGATCAGTTTAAATACCTAGGGGTAAATATCACAAATAAATATAAAGCCCTTTATCAACAAAATGTCGCCGTCTGTATGGAAAAAATTAAGCAAGACTTTCATAGATGGTCAACCCTTCATCTCACTCTAGCTGGAAAAATTAACATTGTTAAGATGAATATCCTCCCTAAGCTTCTCTTATTTCAAAACATTCCAATATACATCAATAAATCATTTTTTAAGCAATTAGATTCAACCATAAGCTCATTTATTTGGAACTCAAAACATCCACGTATCCAAAGAGCAACCCTACAAAGACTTAAGGCAGAAGGTGGCATGGCTCTACCTAACTTTCAGTTTTATTACTGGGCAGCAAACATACAAGCTATAAAAACCAGGATACAAATAAATGAACATACACAGGCTTGGTCAGCAATAGAAATAAAATCTTGCAGTGCTTCTTTATATTCACTGCTTTGTGCACCAATACATGCAAGTTATCACCAATATACTAATAACCCATTTGTGCTTCACTCACTCAGAATATGGAACCAATGTAGAAAGCACTTTAAGATGGAGAATATTTTATCTGTAGCACCTCTGCATGAGAACCACCTTTTTCAACCCACGCAAACATATGCAGTTTTTAATATCTGGAAAACATTTGGGATTAAATTGCTCTAGAGATCTTTATATAGACAACATCTTTGCATCCTACGAACAATTACATTCCAAATTTAACATTCCAGCAACACATTTCTTTCACTATCTTCAAATTAGAAACTTTGTCAAACAGAACCTGCCCGATTTACCCCATCTTGCTCCTTCCTCTATGCTGGAAAAAATATTTCTCAGTCTGGAGGACTGCATTTCTGTCACATATAAAATTATTTTACAGTCCCTCCCTTTCAAAGATCCAAGAGGACAATGGGAAAAAGATCTATCACTCAACATATCAGAAAAGGAGTGGAAGGTAGCAATGCAGAGAATTCACTCGAGCTCCATATGCACAAAGCATACAATTATTCAACTTAAAATAATATATCGAGCACATCCGTCTTGCTTAAAATTGTCCAAAATATTTCCAGGTAAGATCCAACCTGCGAACGCTGCAATCAAGCTCCAGCCTCACTGGGTCACATATTTTGGGCCTGCACCAAATTAACATCATTCTGGACAAAAATTTTTAAACGCCTTTCAGACAGCCTTGGTGTCACAATCCCTCCTAACCCATTAACAGCTGTGCTTGGTGTTCTTCCAGATGGGCTTCAAGTGGAGAAGGACAAACAAACTGTGATTGCCTTCACTACACTTTTGGCACGCAGACTTATTTTGCTAAACTGGAAGAATCCTAACTCTCCTTGTTTAAGTCAGTGGGTAACTGATGTTTTATACTATTTGAAATTGGAAAAAATTTAATTCTCAGTTAGAGGATCTGTGCAGAACTTTTCAAAACCAGGCAGGATCTAATAAATAATATTTTTAGAATAAGCTCTTAAAGCACTGAGGAAATAGATTCTCTTCCTATTTTTTATTTTTTTTTTATCCGCCTATTAAACTTATCAATCTTTGTATTTTGACCAGTTTTAAGATTTACTCTGGGTTGATTTGTTTTCAATCCTATTTTTTGTTAAAATCTGATCTATCTGTATGGAATGATTACAATAAAATCAATAAAGTTGAAAAAAAAAAATGTTTATGCTTTTCTGCCTCCATTTTGTGTCCCACACATGATGCATTGCTATACTAACAACATGTCCAGTGGATACATTATAAAAGATGGTGGTGCCCATGAGTATCCATCTCAGTGATTAAAAAAAACGAATGTCCATGAATGTTTTCTTTTTTTGTTATTTCAACTAAAAAAAGATTGCCCAGGATTGTTATTAGTTTTTTTGTACGTTTTTATTTTAAAATGATGAAATGATATACTGTAAAAGTCATTGGCTTTGTTTCTTGTTTTTTATCTCGGCCTGTCTTCTATTTAAACAAAAGTTTGTCATCCCTCTACAAACACCTCAGTTGCATTATGCTTGTAGTAATTTTGTGATTCATTTTACTTTTGGCTGCTGCCATTTCATGTGTTTTACTTTGAAGCACAGCATGTGGCATGACGACAATTTGTGACATCAACATATCGGGATCATAAAAGACCAGTAATGGTGCACTTCATGATAACGTGCAGTGAATACACTTGACTTGAGAATTCATAGTTTTCATACTCTTTTTCTGTACTTTTAGCAATCGTTTCCTCAGAGGTTGATGCGCTTGCTGCTTCCGGAGCAGCTCTTCTTTTCTCCACCCTAGTGGCCCACTTCTTCTCTTCTTTCTTCAGCATC
Organism: Erpetoichthys calabaricus; assembly: GCF_900747795.2. Taxonomy (NCBI): domain Eukaryota; kingdom Metazoa; phylum Chordata; class Cladistia; order Polypteriformes; family Polypteridae; genus Erpetoichthys; species Erpetoichthys calabaricus. Next base: position 113,247,487 of record NC_041397.2, read on the forward strand.
TTTTCGGGTTAAAACTGATTAAGTTAGGGTTTGTGTTGCAATTACTTGTACATTTTCTTTAATTTTTCACTTTAGCAGGCACTTAAGTCTTCAATCTGCCTCAAGAATGATTTAAAATATGAAGAGGTAGGGGAAGTGACAGCGAAGGTGGTAGGAATGAGAATGGCGCCCGTATACATGTGCCTCATGGCCGCGCTGGTGGCTGCTGCCGAGAGTTGATTCTACAATAAAATTAAATAAAAATAAAAAGAGGAATAACCTTGGAGGTCAATCATCACCCTGAACGTTGATAGTAGACATCACATCGTATATGTGTACCAAATTTCAGGTCAATAGGTCAAATGGTTTGCAAGCTACAGGTGATTTAAAATCCTGGACAGACAAACGAACAGCCTTGGTAGCGTATTATATAAGAGGATTTTGATGCACTATGGAAAGCCTTTTAGTTCTGGTATTCTCGCAATTAAAAGCTCAGTTTCACAGTTCATCCTTGTACTTAGCAGAAGGAGGTTTTAGTTAGTGTTTCAGACTTGTACCTCTGCTTTAACCAACATTTTCTGACACTCATATATCCCTAGATATTTTAATTTGAAGCTTCCGTGTCCCGACTCTGCCTGATTTTTTGAGTGCTCTCTTGCGTGCTCCTAAAAGAATGCACATTATTTCCCAGTCAGTTGTCCTAACTTTCACCATTAAGGATCTTTTGAGTCTTTTGAGAATTGCTGAATTCAAAATAGCGGTAATAGCATCATGATACAGTCTTGACTTGTGATCTGCCAGAACACATTTTTGTGCATGATCTTGTTCTTGTAGATCTGAGTACAGTATTTGATATCATAGACCACAGTTTTCTTATTGCCTTAGAGTCTTTCAGACAGTGTCTTAAAATTGTTTCAGTCCTATTTAACAAATAGAAAATTCTTTGTTAGTTACAGTGATTATAGTTTGGAGTTCCTTGATATGGTTTACCACAAGGATTTATTTTGGACCCACTGTATTTTTTTAATTTACATGCTTCCATTAGGCCGGATTATATTAAAACACAAGATGAAACACCACAGCTATGCAGATAAAATGCAGCTCTACGTATCTACACCAGCTAACGACCCTGAAACTCTGGGCTTTCTGATTGAACATTTAACCTGTATTTCGAAATGGATGAGTAGTAATTGCCTTCAGCTACATAAGGAAAAAACATAAATCTTAGTGGTTGGCAAAATGGAAATAGTGAAGGTCTTAAAATAATCTTGATCCCCTGGCATTAAAAGTCAAAGTAGAAGCAAAAAGTAGGTGTAATCATTTCAAAAGTTATAAAGCTTTCAAAAAATCTGTCTCCTTCCTATATTTTGGAGTGTCTGTCCCTCTACATTCCCGGTCATACGTAACCTTACATCTCCTAATAGCAGTCTGCTTAATATTCCAAGAGCTAAGCATAAATGAAGTGGTGAGGCGGTCTTTTGTTGTTTTGCACCAAAAATCTGGAATACCAATAGAGATACATCAGGCTGATACTGAGAATAATTCTAAAAAATCTCCTAAAAACCCACTTTTTAATCTGGCTTTTACATTTTACTTATATTCCTAATAAACTAAACATGTCTAGAATTATCATATTCTTCATGGATTTGTTGTCATTATTCATTTCTACTTTTCCCTGCTTTCTTTTCTGTTCTTTCTGTTGTGATGCTTTTCCACTATCTGACCGAAGCATTGTGCAGTCGCCTGTGATGCTCAAATGAAATCAGTTGCCCCAAATGTCCATGAAACCCATTCCATCAAATCCTCTAGAACAAAGTATGGAAATAGTGAGGAATGACTTAAACACATTTATGTTATTCTGAATGGCCAGAGGGAGCTATGCAGTCTTTTGGCTTTTGAACCCCTTCAGATTTTGTTTTTCTCTCCAGCTTATCTGAAGTTTTTTTTTTTTTTTATTTGATTATGTACTCCCAGCTATCAGACCTTATCATTGTACTTATCTTTAGAGGCGTATAATGAGATAATATATATAAGAACTCTATCTGCCTACTAGTTATACACCTATGTTATTCTTTGTTATTTTTTCATTATTATTCTTACCTACTTTACCTTGTTTTTCATTTCTTGCAACTATTTCTTGGACATCTTGTAAAGCACTTTGAGCTGCACCCTGTATATGAAAATGTGCTATAGAAATAAATGTTGTTGTGGTTGTTTCTTCTGTTTGCATGTTTAATTTTTGAAATAGTTTACTGTTATTCTGGCAGTGCTATATTGTTTCTTGTGGTAAAGTCACTGCTGTTTTTATGGCTCCGGTCATATTGTTTATGGATGCCACACCCATTGCCAGTCTTGTGACACAATGGGGTTTTACAGTATTTCATTTTGCTCCACTAATTTAAGAGGTTGGAGCATAGATTCTATATGTTGAGTATTGGATTCTTTATGAAATGCAAACAACATCATTTTAAGATCGATGGTGGTAATTAAAACAAGTTAGACTTGAAAGATTTTGTTTGCATTTTCAGCCACGATTCCTGCTTTTGCATTTTGTACTTGACAATTAATGTTTCTGTTTCTCATAGTATTCAGACTGAAAAGCGTATTCTTGACTTCGTCTCTGTCTTCTTCAGCCAAGTTTTTTTCATCTCCTGATCACTTAATCACAACTTTGAATGCTTCTAAGATCATAACATGGTGAGTCTAGGAAGAAGAGACAATACAGTTGGTGCTGTCATTGAGAGGAGCAACAAGAATTACATTTATTGTTCCTTGATGGATACATGCCATAGACTTAGAAAGAGGATTTCACTGGAATCATCTCCAGAGTGTGGGTGCAGCTAGGGGCTACGTGGTAGAGAAACAGAATCTGGTATTTTCGATTTTGATTAAAAAAATCTGAAACAAATAACATAATATAAAATGCCTCCTACTGCTATTTAGTAATACATATATATGGTATGTGTACATTGTCACAATCTGTTACTATAACATGTCTGTTTGCTGCCTTACTCAAAGAAATATGTTGAAATGAGGAAAAGCAGCTCTTCAGCACACCATGTCATTTAGATCTGATAATAAATGGCATAAGGCTGAAGCACAGCTTGATTTAGTTGCCAAGACAATAAGCATAACAGCTGGAAGCATGATGTATCATCAGAAATAGGCAAAGACTGGTGTGAGCCAGTAATATTAGAATAGGCTTACATATTTTCTGCAGAATACTTAAAACTATGAACAAAGAGTAGAAATTTGAAGATCAATATTAACTGATCATTTCCAACTGACCGGGGGATTCCTTTTTTCACTTGCCTTTCAGCTGCATTTTTTTTTTCAATTTTATTTTTACACTCTAAATTCTGTATATTTTGATGGCTATTACTAGACACAAAGAACAGTGCCAAGGAATCAATGATTAGCAATTTTCCAAAGAAAGATGTCTATTTCTGAAGTATATTCTATCTGCTTCAATGAGAAGTGCAATTTAGTAAGTTTTATATATTGTGTAAAATATGTTGGCTGAGTGATGCTATGCTCTGTATAAAACTACAATTTTAATAATTTTAAACTACAATTTTTTAAAGTTTTTATTTTGCCTTCATTTCAGGAATGGTATTTCTGTATAATCAGAACAGATTTTTATATAAAAATCCTTCCAAAGCAACAGATGTTTTTTTTTTTTTTCATTTTCTTTCATAAACAACTAAACATGCTTGGAGTCACATTTCAAAGCTAACCACATAGCGCTCAAAAGGTACAGTTTGTATTGATCATAATTTTGTTCTGTAATTTACCACAGCTTATTCATATTTTCTTATTGATCTACTGCACTCAAGACAAGACTGATGTTGTACAGTCATAAAAGCAATTCTGAGCAGGTATCAGGTAGCCAAGTCATCTCATTCTACTGTAATGAACGATCTAAAAAAACAGTTTATTTTAATTACAATTTTTAATCACACCTCCAGCTGCTGTTTTCATTTGTCAAATCCATTTTAAGAACCTAAATTAAAAACTGCACACTGACAAGACTTATTGAGCAAGTCAGGAATAAAAATGCAGAGATGAATTCCTCTTCATTTCTCTCATACATGAAAACTGTGGTTGTGCCTCATGCAGAGAAGAAATTCACTTACTCTCATTTATCGTTGTGTAAATCCACCAAAAGCTGTGACAGGAAATATCGGCAGCTGCCTTTATTTTCTGTCAGACAGGAAATGGAAATACATTCTGCTGAGTTTATTGGATAACAAATAGTTAATTAGAGTGAATACTATAACATGCCAAACTTTAGAAACAATGCATTATTACTTTTGAAAGAGATTTGTGATTTGTTCTGTTAAACACGCAAATGTCAAAACAGACTGGGACTGCTCTTTTGCAGAAGAAAAGGAATGACAAGCTGAAGTGATTTTGGAAGATACATTCTAAAGTATTAAAATAAAACAAAGCTTGTGACAAACTAACATGATAGAAGATAACAGAGCTTTTTGATACATTTTGAATAAATTAAGGAAATAATAAGCAGATTTTATCTATGAAAAAATAGAGTGTACACCATAAGAAAGATCCTGTAGATTATACCACTTGCTCTTTTCTGTCGAGACACTCCGTATCACCCCTGGGTAAATCACCTGTCTGCTGGGCTTAAGCTTCTTAAGTTTTTGAATTAGTAGTTGTGACAGCTCTGTTCATGCATTAAAAAAGAATAAATGCATCTAGTTAAAAAGGTGGTAAGTCTAGTGGTAAATCACAGTATTTAGAAAAAAACAAACAAACAAAAAAAAAAGATATTCTTAAGACTGTGAAATGTAAGTTGAGAACTAATGCATATCAGCTTACAAATAACTATAAAGAGCCAGTGAAACAGACACTAGATAAAGCATCTGCAAAAGCAAAGCTAGCTCAATAGAAAGGGGACTCTTTGTGAATAATACCACATGCTGTCTTAAATTAGAATGGTGAAAAATTTAGCATAAATGAAGAGCAAATTTACCAGTCTTCAATGACAGGGAATAGTAATTGTTCAAAAAATGCCCCTCTGCAGCTTGTTTGTGAATGCTAATCCAAATGAACAGATGAAAATATAAGTATCCTTAAGTTTTATTTTAGAAAAATGATTCTGTTCAATAATAGGTAAATGCAATTGGGATACTCTTAACCTAGCACTGATTTTATGCATCTCCTTAAAAATAAAATACACTGTGTCAGCTAAATTTACTATGAGACAAAGCATCATATATGCCGGCTACAATATGTATTTTCAATATTGTGAGTATTCAAATCAGTGTTTGAGGGGAGTAGAATAAAGATTTGAATACTCCGAGTATAAGGTACACCAGCAGACCCCAAAAACAGCAACCTGACTAGGAGTTTCAAACATAACAATGTCAAAGGTTATTCATAAAGAATTCAGAACTGTAATTTTTAACGGATAAATTTGCCATTTCTATCTAAAAATCTACACTCAATAACCCAAAGTTAAAACATGTCTTCAGAAAGGTTTGCAAATTTATTAAAAATCAAATCATATAAGCATTCAGACTCTTAATTCAGTACTTTGTAGAAGCCCCTTTGGCAGCAATTACAGCTTGGACTATTCTTGGAAATGTCTAGACAAGCTTTCATATTCAAATATATTTAATATATATAAATATAAAAATATTTCATATCCAAATATAAATTTGGATTTGGGCAATTTAACACATTCTTTGTGGCAGATCCATTAGACTGGATGGGTAGTACCTGTAAACTGTCATCTTTAAGTTCTCCACAGTTATTCTATACAATTTAAGTATGAGCTTTGGCTGGACCACTCTTGGACAGACAGATATTTGTCCTGAACCAAATCCAGCATTGTCTTGGCTGTATGCCTCTGGTAATTTTCATGCTGAAAGGTGAATCATCGCCCCAGTCTGAGGTTACGTGCACTCTTGAGCTGGTTTTCTTTAAGGATCTCTCTGTATTTGACTGTATTCAATCTTCCCTCAATTCTGACCAGTCTTCCTGTCTGTGCTGCTGAGAAGCACTCCCATAGCATGATGCTGCCAACATCATAGGGATGGTATTAGGCAGGTGATGTGCAGTCATGGTGCTTCGTCAAATATAGTGCTTGGAGATTTAGCCAAATAGTTCAATTTTTGTCTATCAGACCAGATAATCTTTCTCCTCATGCTTTGAGAATTCAAGTGGGCTGTCATATGTTTTTTAATTAAGAGTGGTTTCTGTCTAGCCACTGTACCATAAATCCCTGATTTATGGAGTGCTGATGATATGTTCATCCTTCCAACAGGTTCTCCCATCTCAGTGTAGGACTTCTGAAGTCCTTCTTGCCCGGTTGCTCAGTTTGACTATACAACCAACTCAAGAAAGAGTTGTGGTGTTTCCAAACTTCTTCACTTTCACAATTATTAAGGTCACCAGGCTCCTAGGAACAACAAAAGCTTTTGAAATATTTTATATCCTTGTAGTAATATATGTGACAGCACAGCTTGATCACAGAGGTCTACAGAATTTTCCTTGGACTTCCTACTTGTTTTTTGCACTAATATGACTGATATACACCGGTGTGTGCCTTTCTAATGTTCAATGTTCAATCAATTCAGTTTGCCACAGGTGGACGCCAGTCAAATTCTAGACACATCTCAATAATAACTAAGTTGAAACAGGAGTGCCACTACAAAAAGTCTGAATGCTCGTATAAATAAGAGATTTCAGTTTTTGATTTTTTAATAAATTTGTAAACCTTTCTGAAAACATAATTTCATTTTGTCATTATGGAGTTTAGAGTGTTAAAATTGATGGATAAATTTGCTAGATTTGCCTATTTAAAATTAAATTTACAATTTATAATGCAATAAAAACTGCAGAAAGTGAAAGGATCTGAACAATTTCTGAATCCACTGTATATGAACAATTGACTACTCAGTTAACAATTAATCTAAGGTACCACTGTAGTTATAAACTGTTGATGAAAGGTGCAATGGAGGGCATCTCTACTTGTACTGAATAATCGATGGGGTGCAATTAGTCAACAAACTCTTACAAACAGTAGTTCAGTGAAAGGAGAATATCAAACTATAACTTCTTATATGCTGTCACTAATTACATATACCACTCAATGATACAACTATGTTCCAATGCTGTCAACAATAACGAAGAGGATGGAGTTACAGTGGACTGAGGAGCACAAAACAAAGGATAGCAGAGCGTTTGAAAATTGGTAGGCTGTTCCTGTTACTGTTCTTTGCAGTTTCCTTTTGGGTTCTTCCTATCAGTAACTGATGCCTAGCAGCTCCAAACATGCTGCAGTCACATAAATTAGTAACACTTTAGTTTAGGTATTGCAGAAACGTTGCTTGTTTACTACTATGTAATAAGACCTTAACAATCACTACTTTGGTTCTCCACTTACAAAGCATGAGTAAAATGTTCATTCATCTCTGCAATATGACCCACTAACTAAACTTCACTTTCGAGTGGTCTGAGGTGGCTTAACTGAGATAATATGTAATATCAAGAGGAAAAGTAAGTATAGGAACTGTGAATTCTTCAAATTAACAAGTAATTTTACCACCATGTCAATATATAACACTGCACAGAAAAGAATAACCCAATGATAGATCCACTCAAATAAGTTCAACAAATACTTTTTGCCAATCAGAACAGATAACCCAAGACTGAGAACTGAATTGTCAGTTTACAGATGTACTCATACTGGAGCACAGTATGTCACTATTTGTATATATCATCCATCCTTACATGCATTTTCCAAATCTCTTTTCCCCATTACATGGCCAAAGAGAACTGGAACCTGTCCAAGATGAATTCAGCAAAAGATACAATTTAAATCAGCCCTGGATGAGACACCAGCACTCTGCAGTACCTTGACACTCTAACTTGTAAACATGATACTAGCTAGCTAGACATGGGAGGAAACGGAGTACTTGGAAGAAACCCCTAATAATACAGGCAGAATGTGCAAACTCCGCATGGACAGTATGACCAGAATGGAAATTAAACCCTGGGCTATAAGTAGCCCAAACCTCTTTATCACAGTGCTGCTCCTGGAACATACCATATTATTTTACATTACTTAATGACAAAACTGAAAATTCTACAATTAATTTAATTACAGGAACCAAACACTTATGCCTTAGGCAGATTTTAAAATAGGATATTGAAAAACTTATTTGAAGTAGCTGCACAAACCATACTAAATATAATGAATATAACTTTAAAGGCTTTGTCTCAGATTTCCTCAAAGGGGCCATTTGTTAGACTATTATTAAAGAAATCAGATAGAGATCTAAGTTATAGGCCAGTTTAAAATTTAGTATTCTTCTTTCATTAACAAAAAAGTGGAGCGTTTAACTCTAGCCTTATCATAAAAACCACAGCATTTATAAGAAATCTATGTATCTGACCCCGATCACAACACAGAAAGGTTTATTCTGTGTCATAAACGATACTCATACAATATATCCTCGGATGCTGGAAACCAATGACTTAAGGCTTCAGCTCAAATTTCTGACAAAATTAGCCATAGTATTTCACAAAACAGGCTTCAGAATAAAATTAAAATAAAATTTTTGTTCCTAGATAGATTGTTCTTTATTTGTCCAAAGGGGAAATCTACCTTTTAAAGAAGCTCAGAAAATCCATAAATATTATAACAAACAGCAACATTCCACCACAAACACACACACGAATTAAAAAAAAAGGAAACAAATGACTTGGCTGATGAGAAGAAAGGCATACAGTAGGTATAATTAGCCCAAGTTATGTTTCTTTACACACTGCTGCTGAATAATTTGTTTTATAAAAGTACCCAATGATAATGTTAAATACAGCAAAAAAAAAAAAAAAACACCAACAAGTTCTGCTTGTGGGTGGTAACTCCAAAAATACCAAAACACTACTGACTATTTTAATTTTGAAGGGCTTGAACTTTATTTTGTTTGAGTCCTCGTGAAGTCAAAGTTTTATCGCACTTTTACTCATCACATTTTCACAATATCTAGCACTTCTTTCTTCAGCTTTGGAATCTTGTAAAATGAATGTGTTTCAATATGTACACTCTAGGAAAGTGTGATGTTGTGGTTAAGGCGTTGGACTTTTAATGAAAAGGTATCTACTTTAATTAACACCATGTGCTCCAACTGAAATTATAAAATATATAATAACAAGTGGACTTAACTAGCAGCTGTCCACTTTAAAAATAAGTCCAAAGAGGCCAAAGGAAAAAAAGCACTTTTATTGGCAATATAAACATGAGAGAGATGAACGTATGGAGAAACTCAAACTAGAAAATTTAAAAATAAAATTAAAAACTAAACAACAAAATTTTAATGTCTCTTTAGATCTACATAAACAGCTTTGAAACCTCTTTATTAGTTGTTAAGCTAGATCACTTACCCACAGTTCCGGGGTGGGTGGTATGTTTCTTACCTTCTGTCCCTTGATATTTCTTACTGCTGTCCATTTCCTCCAAACTCTTGTCCTGATTCCAGGTGAAGGCCTGTGCTAACGTCTATCCAAGACTTGAAATCACTTTTAGGATGCATGGCAACTCAGAATGGATACCATGATAGAACATGGTCTGCTGATCTTTGATAACAATGTGCTTTTAAGCCTTCTGTTGCCTTAAAGTGAAGGGTTTTCAAGGCAGCATCTACACTGCCCATCATGTTAAAAAGACAGCATGGTGCCAGAAATTTAACATGGGACAGTGTGCTCTCTAACAACTAGGGGGTCTAATGACATTTTGACTTTACTGCCTTTCTTTTGATAGTATCCATTTCACCCATTTCTATGATTACCATGCATATTGTTTTTGGCTATGCGACACCCAGAATTATCATCATTTCTTGCTTATTTAAAAGGGCAGCACGCAGCTCCTGGCATCCTAGCTTTAGATCCTTCCACTCGAACAGACTTTATAATGCCAGTTAGGCATGAATTACAAAAAGATAGCTTTTGAATTTCCTGCTTACAATCTTTCCTGTTTGACTGTGACTTTGGTTTTGTGTTTTTGGTTTGATGATTGACTTTTCCAGTGTTTATGTTGCTTTTTGAACCCCTGCTGTTATGACTAGTAGACCCAAAGCACATAAGTCCCAAAATCACTTCCAAAAATGCCCACTGGGGGAAGAATTACCATCAAATCCTGGCTAGATATAGGGCAAAAGCAAAATAATTATAAAATAAAGTATTTATTTTTTACAAAATGCTCTTTAACAACAAAAAGCCCATAAGAGCACAAAAGGCATAAAGGAGTTGCCTAAAACAATAAGGCAATCCAAGCAAACAAAATCCCAAAGCACAATCCAATGGTGTAGTCAAAAAACAGAACAAAAAGGTCAAAAATTCCAGAAATCACAAAAGTATATGCATAGCAAAAAAACACAAGTAAACTCCCTGACTCCACAGTGCATTTGATGTGAATCGACAAGAAAATTGGAAGAACCTCTGAATTTATTGGGCAGAGGATCATTCCTGTCGGTGACTGGCAGCTATCCCTGCCTCTTGGGGAACCACCAACAGAACAAACGGAACATAGCACAGGCACAGAAAATAGTGCTGACAATAAACAAAAGTACCATTAGCATACCTCAACAACTCAAAACTGAACAAAAATACATAAAACAAGACCATAATCCCCCAGCCAAGGGAAGAACCCCGGCTAAAATATAACACCGGTCTGCCCCCTGAACATGATTTTAGCCTGTGCCATTTGTTTATTTCATTTTCTGTTTTTTTGCTCTACTTTTTTTTTCCTTTTGCACTCTGTCATTCCACACAGTGTTCGCAACAATTTGAGAACAAACTTTCTTATTGCATCACAAGATATATGAGTTCAAAATGATTTTGAATTAGAGAGTAGTTTTCTCAGTAAATTTTATTGCCTCAAAATGTTATGATTTCTGCCTGATTCTTAATTAAAAATGAGTTTTCACCTTCAAAAATCTAGTTTCAGGCACTCGTGGTCTAGTGACTACTGCACAATAAAGTTGCCAGTCATATATATGTGCTCAAACTGCACAAGCACTTTTCGTCTGATTGACATGACACGACGTGGGTGCTTAAGCTGTACAAATACGATGTACACTTACTGTGGGTGCTGCACAATGAATTTCAGGAAATTTGATGGTGGCATCAGAAATTTGGCTTGTGAGACTGCTCATACTACAAGGCAACCAACTGAAATTTCTGAAATGACAGAAATTCTTCAGATCATATGACAGCCCAATCATAAGATATAATCTGTCATCACAACCCCTTCTCATACTACATGTGAAGCAGCAGTCGATGAAGCTGAAATTCCAGCTGACTCACAAAATTAGTTGGCGACTGCAAATCGGACATAAAATTTTGACAAAAGCACACAGTATAAGCTTGGTTTAAGATGTCTATGCTGAGTCTTCAATGTAGGCTGACAACATCATATGTGTTTCTGGTCATTTGGCTGTGGATGCAAATACTCTCACAAGTGATGTGAAAATGCTTGTGTGGACAGATATTGTTTTCTTTTAAAAAAGCCATTTTCAAATGAAGAAATAATAGTGTAGATGTAGTCTGAATAGCTATTGGAAGTCTATGGACTACCTTGGAAGGTGCACCTGTCTTGGAGGCCCAATAGGAACTAAATGGGGAAGGGGGCTGACCATACCTCAAAGGATTAAACAGCAGGAGTGAAAGAGTAAAGGAAAACAATGCCAGAGAGAAAGTGGACAAAAAACTACACCTGCAGGCAAGACAAACTGAATTGAGTATTTGTAGGTGTTAATTTCCTTGAGGTATGGCTCAACTTAACCCTCTTTCTAAAGAACATTAAGGTAAATGTTAACACTTTTGATGGACATTTTTACTTACTAATAATTCATTAGTATAACTGTTACTGGTGTATTAGTGGCCTACTTGTTGAGTGTTTCGTATTGAAATTAATGGGTGGGGAGTTGCTCTGCAGCACAGGATTTTGTATATATTGGAGTTATTGTTGTGTGTATTTTTAGAGTACAGATTTTCATTCCATTCCATTCTTACATTTGCTTCTGTTTGCTTGCACTGTATTTGTTATTGTGACTAGTAGAATAGTGATGTTGGTCAGACACACTCTGGATCATTTATTCAGTTTTTTTTTTGTTACTGCTCTGGGGATTGGTGGTTCTGTATTATAATTGTGCGGACTCAGGACAAGAAAAGGGTCCTGCGCAATGGTGCAACTGTACATTTACATATGGTGAGTGAATGTGGGCTTGTGCATGATTACACTCTGCAGTGTACTGGCCATCTATCCAGCAGTGCTTACTCCCTGGCATCTAATTGTAAAATTAGAGGCTCCATCCCAGTGTGATCCTATGCTTTACATTTCAGGTGGAGGAAATTAATGAATGGATATACAGCATATACATTTCTTAATTCGGACCACAAGGAGAATACACAGACACAGGTTTTTATATACAAAAAATGCTCTCTTGAATATCAAAGTTATTTAGTGGACATTTCCAGTATTTTGGATTGAACATTATCAGGTAATATTATAGCTATTAATAATATGATTTTGGAATTTATTTTTAAAAGAAAGGAAATGACTATAGACAGCATGCAGCCTGAATATCAGATAGATATTTTTTACTTAAGACAGTACCCTAAACAATGTTGACACTTGTCTTTTAATTAATAGCAAGCACAATTTGTTTTGAGGTATTTTGCTTACATTAAGAAAAATAAACAATTTTCCTAATTATGTTTTAATGCTAGATGCAAAAAGAATGAACTGGATTGTCAAAGGAGATGCATTGTACATACTTCTTCAGTGACACACATGCAAAATACAGTACTAAACATTACGTGCTCAGTGTTTTTGCACAAAATATAGGAAGGTAGATGAAAAATGACTTCAAAAGTGCTTTGGATAAAAATGAATTTAATTTAAATAAAAAAAATCAAAATGAATATGCAATGGTTGGCTTTTCCAAACTGTATACTTGTACATAGCAGTTCTTTAATTATGTTTTCTTTGCTTTAAATAGTCTAAATCGGTTTATTTTAAATAGGCTTGATCAAAATTCTTCACATTTTAGTTACTTTTTTTAGCTTCAGGTGTTATTATTATAAGAAAAAGAGATACAGAAGAACCTGAATAAAGATTGTCCCGTACTTCACTGGTGAATACAGCCTGTTTAATGTAGAATGCAATTGGATGACTAAACTTGTACAGAACCTTGTATTCTTACTGCTGCTTACAACAGTTTAACAACATTTGTAATTAAATGAATTTTAAATTCTTTTGGTTTTAAATTGCATATTCAAGCATACACAACTTTTTGTAAAGAAATGTTTCCCTCAGAATTCTGACCCTTTAAGAAAAGAAACCTTTCTGGCATTATTATTATTATTATTGAAATGATACTGATGGAAAAATGCAGACCATTTACTTCACCTTAGTTTTTGAAAGTGGCCACACTTTCTTCTCAGTCTACTATGCCACCACACTTTCTTTCTGGCTCACAGACCTCCCTGCATTTGGCACCATCCTTTTTGCTCTCTACAGTCTGTACACAAATCCTCAGTCATGTTTATAGTATGGCTTAAAAAAAATAATGTTCTTAAGTTCTTGAATTCCTTACAGTTTACCTTTTATAGCAATGTGAGTCCATCTCTAAATCTTGATAGATATTCAGAAATAAATTTATGCAAAATAATAAACTCCTGTCTTAACATTGTTTTTGAATACATGCAAGAAAGAAAATGAAAATAATTTACAGTACAAATGCTTAAAATAAATTATAACCTATATTTATTCACTATTATTGCCAGATCTAGCCTTCTTTGGTGTCATAGATAATTAGTTATTAAGCCAGCAATTTCTGTAAGAGAGTTATGTGAAACTAATCACTTTTTTACACAGAGCGCCTGCTTGTATATCTTTAGTAAATAATAGCAAACCATTTAATCAACTAGTACACAACTCAGACATCAAGCTAAAACTGAGACTGGGAATGTCCTTAGCACCCACCATAGCTTGCAAGATACAAAGCAACATAAACTGGTGAATTGATTTAAAAAAAAAAACCTGCTGTAGCCTTGGTAGCAAGCTGCCTTTTTATGGAGACAGGGCCATTACTGAGGTCTGAAATGACTCTTGAATACATATATTTTTATAAGAATATTCATCACAAAATGGTGTCTGAACACATGGATCTTCTTTTCTTCAGTGTATGTATGAGGTGAACACAACCATCTAAATAAGAATAATTGAACATTTGGAAAAAAAAGGAAAGGAAAGTTTGGAAGCATGACAGAGAGATTAACTGACTGGAGAGATACTAATGTGATCTCAACCTACAAGAAGGGGAAAAAATAGATTTCAGTAAGTACAAACAAATAGGCCTTACTTCTATCCTGTGCACTACTATAGAAGCTATGATAAGAAATACAGTATATTAGAAAACTACTTGTCTGAAAATACTGTACTAAATAACAGCCACCATGGGATCATGAGAGTAAAATCCAGACAAACAAATGTTAGACTTTTTGGAATAGGCAGCATAAGTAGCAGGCAAAAATCAAAGGATGCTACAAAATTTACTCAGACTTCCAAATAGCCTTTCATATAATTTCACACCAAAGTTACATTTGAAACTAGAAACCTTTATACAATGTGAGAGGTGAATGAGCAGTGCAAACTCTCACATTAATAACCATTGGTTCTTTTTTGTGAATCAGTTACTATTTTTCAGAAAATAACATAAACTTCAGATTGTACAACATAAAACTTAACTTATTCATAACACAAGAAATAACAACATACAACACAGGAGATGAATCTTTGAATATACTGTATATATATAGATATACAGTAGGAGAATAAACAAATAACAGAAAACATAAATCAAATTTTACTTGGGTTCTTCTTCTCTTTCTCCTATAAATGGGACACAAACTTATGAATTATAATTCCCTTTTTAAATATTGTTCAAAGAATTACATGGGAAAATTTTCATTTGGCATCAGCCAATATTTCTCATCTATTAGCCGTTAAAATAGGGAAATACTATACTTGCTTGGCTTATAGTTTTCTTAAAATCAGGTTGTTTCTCTCAGCTTGTACCTGTGAATATATTTGTGTGTAATGTTTCAGATATTCTGGAACTGGAGCTAGTTCCAGCTAAGATATCTTTTCTGATGTGCCATTTTGCATCACCACCACCTGATCAAGGTTTTGTGAAGACACTTGTGATGTTAGAATGAAATCAAGAACCCTGGCTGTCCATAAGACCTACTGCACCAAATCCTCTGGGACAAAGCCTGGAAACAATGAGGAATGGCTTTTAAACAATTATATTAGGTAGAATGCCAGTGGGTGCTAAATAGTTTTTTGGCCTTGGAACCCCTGCAGATTTTGTTTTTTAACTAGCATATTTTGATTGGTTTTTTTTCTGTCCTGTCAGCCATCTGACACTGCGTGGTCACTATGATGTTGGGTACCTTCTAGGCACGTGATGCATATGCCATGCAAACTGTGACATCATGGCAACCATGTAATATATGTTGGCTGATCTCATTTAAATTAAGACTGATTCCTAAACACATCTGTGATAAAGAGACTTTAGAATTAAATGATGTGAATTCTGCTTTTGGCTTATTTTGGTTAATATTTGTCATTTTTCCCCAAAGAAAGAAGTTGATAATTTCACCTTTTAAATCTTTACATTTGTTATACAAGGTCTCTTGTTTGTTGCTGCAACCTATGGTACCAGTCTGTATTGCAGTTACAGGTGCTGAGGTGTCACATGGTGATCCATTGTTACTATCATAAAATAGGTCTGCTGAGAGTCAGTGAACAACTTCTGTACCAATACCAAAATCAATGCAATTATTATAATTGATTGATCTAAACACATACCCCTGAGGAACTCCTTAACTCTGCACTTCTTATGTCTAGCCTACTAACCAAACTGAAATTCAGTAATGTTAGATACTGTACCTCCAATATTTATTCATAGCACATAATACTTTCACGACAGCTCTTATACCTGAACTGTACACCTAAAATTAACTCCCAAAGTAAAATTCCTTACACAAAAAAGAATTAGTTTATATGTGGAACTGCTTTTGTAGGCCAATACCTCAGTATGCAACATCTGAATTTCAAACACAAAACAAAACATCAAGGACTTCTGGGCGCTTCAATCAGACAGAAGCGTGACCATAACACTGCTTTACAAACTTTGAGAGAAAAACCTATACAATAAAATATCATCCACAAGTTTGTGTATTAATGTGCATGAGAAAGCAATATTAGTTCTTTCTTCTTAATCCAAAGTCAGCACTACCTCTCTGTTCTCTTAGCCCGGGCTCAGTTTCTTGATTAGTGTACCACTTGAGCTGGTGACAGCAGTTAAAATGGAAAATCAGTATGGAGAAATCGGAATGCATGCAGCAGTCGTAACTGGGAAGACAATAATTAAATAACATGGCTCAGTATGTGTAGCCAGAATCATAGTCAGAAAGCAGAGTGGTTAGTCATAAGCAAACAAGAAAACAGTTAACCAGGGCCAAGAAACAGAAGTAATCAGAGGTCAGAAAAGAATGAAACAGTAGAATAAAATAACTAACAATACAAAATGATGTGAAGTTTTTTTTCTTTAAGGAATCCAATCTTGCGTGAATTAGACAGGCATGGTACCGACTTTTTAAATCATTGCAAGACCTCCGAGAACCACCTCCAAGCAATGTGGTAATGTGTCCTAGCAACTAGTCTCCCAACATGTCATGGTTCATAGAGAAAACAAGACAGCACTGCTGAAGAGTATGAATAATTCTAACAAAATTAAAAGCACAATAAAAACATGAATGCAGCCATTAGATCCCTTGGCCTCAGAAACCCAAAAAATCATTAACATTTTTTTTTTTGAGTTCAAGGAACATTTAAAAAAAATAATGATAAAGCAACTTTTGACACTTAGAATGTGGCCTGTCACAAAGGATTGACAATCTCTTTCCTATAAAATGCGCACTAGTACCGGACCTCTGCAGCAGAAGATAGCCTGTTAAAGGAGCTATATAAATAAAACATATTATTTTTATTATTTACTAATGGAGTTGGACTCAGGTGCCACATTTTGTTCAACTTCTATACTAATAAAAGGCAAAGCCCTCATTGACTCACTCATCACTAATTCTCCAACTTCCCGTGTAGGTAGAAGGCTGAAATTTGGCAGGCTCATTCCTTACAGCTTACTTACAAAAGTTAAGCAGGTTTCATTTCGAAATTCTACGTGTAACGGTCATAACGGTCGACAAAGTCCGCCATGTTAAACTTTCTTATTTATGGCCCCATCTTCACAAAATTAGGTAGGTGGCTTCCCTGCGCTAACCAAAATCAATGTACGTACTTATTTCGGTGGTATGACGCCACTGTCAGCCGCCATATTGAACTTTCCAACAGTCTTTGTTACTTATGGGCCCATCTTCAAGAAATTTGGTACGCGGGTTCCCAACGCTAACTGAATCCTACTTACGTACACATATACTGTACGTCCATAGCCTGCAGCTCGGTCACCGTGTGAGGCGGCGTTGGGTCTCCCATCCCCACGCCTCCCACGTAGTTGGCTGGCTGCCTGCCTATATAAGGCCGTCTGTCGCTCCAGTCTCTTCATTCCCTTCCTTGCTTCGCCACGGTATTCACGTCTCCCTGCTGACAACTGCAGCCTTTTTATTTAATCCACGGCTTCTCCGCTGTTTTATTGTTCGTTTAT
Source organism: Erpetoichthys calabaricus (assembly GCF_900747795.2). Taxonomy (NCBI): domain Eukaryota; kingdom Metazoa; phylum Chordata; class Cladistia; order Polypteriformes; family Polypteridae; genus Erpetoichthys; species Erpetoichthys calabaricus. Next base: position 113,265,231 of record NC_041397.2, read on the forward strand.
TACGATTATAGTTATTGTGTAGGTATTTTAGACTTAGTTTACATTGTTCAGGTACCCATTTCCTTTATCGTTCCAACCGTACCCCCATTAACATGTCTATCGAGGTGATCACCATCAATCAAAGAACTGTCACTTACCGAGTGGTTTCCATGCCCGGAGATGGCGACTGCCTTTTCCATTCTCTGTGTTACATATTGCACAGTCATATCAGGCTCACTCTTGATATCTGGAGGAACATTGTGTCTTATGTACTGAATGACTGGGAAAGGTTCAAGGTGTGGACTGATGACAGTACAGGAGATAATTATACTACACAGGAGCACTATAAGAGTGAAATGCTTAAGCCCTTCACCTATGGTTCTATATTTGAGTTGATGGTTGCCACTGAATTGTTCGGTTATCGCTTTCAAGTGTACCGAAATGGCCAAATATTTTACACCTTTGGACAACCGCCAATGCCTCTTAAACATCTTAGATTCACAGGTGACGATTTGAGTAGTGGACACTTTGATGTTTATGAATATTTAAACTCTCAAAAGCTGGATGCAAAGTTATCGATGAAACCCATTTCAATTCAAACACCTCCAATTTCCAGTAAGGCTCTGCTTTGCAATGACAATTAATAAGTCTCAGGGACAGACCCTGCAAAAGGTTGGCATTGATTTGAGGCAAGATTGCTTTTCACATGGCCAACTATACGTTGCATGCTCAAGAGTGAGCTCAGCGCACAGCTTGGTCATATTACAACCGGAGGGCCGAACTGACAAAGTGGTATACAAAGAGATCCTTAACAAATAATTATTGGTATATTTTCCCTCAGTTTAAAAAGGTTTACTTTTCTTCTTAATAAAAATTTTAAAGCAGTACTTCGCCGCTGGTAAGCGTGGGTATTTTGCTAGTTGCTAATATGAAAGCATGGTACACAAGCAACAGAAACTGTATGTACTGTAAAAGCAGAGTTTCCAGAATCTGTTTAAATAAATATGTAAGGGTTTGTTGGAAAAGTTTTCCAAATATGTGAAGCAGTGATGTTTTTTAAAAAATGACCTCAAAGCTTTGGTTGTAGCTATTCTCATAAGCTTCTACCATCTGAATACCATTGACTGGCTTATTGTCTCTTTTCCATATACTTTATTCAATATTTCAAATGTTTCTAGATTACATTTTTGTGTAAAGGTCTGGGAAAAGTAATCATCCATCTTTGTTGTATAGTTGTGTAGATGGATCACTTCCGGCCATAATCACAAAAACAGTGGTTTACGTGGAGAGGAGAATCTGGGGACTCCATTAGCGTCCTCTAACTCGCTCTCTCCAAATATTCGACATGGTATAATATATGATCATTTTTTAGTGCAAAGTCTAAATTAATAAGATTAACAGGGAAAATTTAATAAACACAAATCCTTTATTTTAATTTTGTGATAAACAATTATATAAGTAAAACACTACAATAAATACAGCATTTGAATAGAAAATAACAAAATTTAAAAAAATGTAAAAATCTAAATCAGTAAAAAATAAAAACTAAATAAATGGTAAGGTGCCCATAGTAATAAGAAATAAAAATAAATTGCACGATCATATTTAAAAAATAAAGTAAAAACACACATAATCAAAATTTAATAAAAAAGCTATAAAGATATTGCTGAAATTTTCAAAATCACAATTTTCAAAGTCTCTTTGTCATCCTGTAGCTGAAGTACTGCTGCTGATTTTGGCCACTGACTACAATGGGGCCTGAAGGGAAATGGCCAAATAGTCTATATAAATCAGGTCAATCCAATTTTTGCTTCCAGACATGTACACCTTCTCCATGATTTACATTTAATGTTACTAAAAAAATAACGTTCATCACAATCACAACTCAACTGAGACTGGGGCCCCTCTTACGATAATTTCCTATTGTGTTTCTATAGTGTCTTGATGCTATGCTTCAGTGTGTGTGTGTTTCCATCAGATCTGTCATTGTAATGAAATACCTATGTAAATGGACACATTCAGGCGTCCCTCCTCAGTTGGGGGCCCCAGGCAACTGCTTACCTTGCCTGTACAGTTTCTTTGCCTCTGCTAACATATTGGATATGACATCTCAGGGACTAAAGTGAAATCTGTCCTACTAGTAAAGTCACACATTCTTGGCCTTAACTCCCCATCAACAGTACATCTGCAGCATATGCTGGATTAATGGAGTACAGTTTTAATTTTTTTTTCTAACAGACGTTATAAAAAGATAAATAAATATACATCTAAGGCTTAATGATGTTCACATCACATTACATCATACAGATGAACTTAATTGCATTTTGTTCAAAGTGACAGAAATATCAATGACCAAACGGGGCACAGGACCTTGTAACACAATAACTGATAGCCTTTGAGAAGAATGCTATAGCAATGGTTAAGAATGGTGTTGATTTCACTTTCTCAGAAGCACAGAACATTTAGTCTGCATTTATATGTTATTTATTTTAGTCTAATATAATACTAAACTGTTTAAATTGCAAAATATATACAAGATCCTAAGATAAGTAGTAAAATATTAACCTATTATTGGTAATATGCACATGTGAGTGGTTTAACAAATGTCTGGAATATTGCAGATTGTTGTAGCGTCCTGTGAAGGACTTTGCCCTGTCTTGCTGTAGGGATAGGATCTGTCTTTCCACTACTAGGAAAATGTTAATAAAAAAATAAAAGATGGAAAGGTGCACTACTGAACTCATTTGATATGATATGACATTTTCTAAATAGAAATTCAATTGATTGGCAGTTCATAAAATAGAGCTGTGCTTATATCTGGCAGTGATGATGCCATGGTTATCAGATAATATAACGTTATATTCCTCCAGAGACTTATGAATAATGGCATAACAGGAAACATTATTCGTTAATAGACTGAGACATCCACATTGATGGTAGCTTTCAAAAGGTTAACCTAACAAATACATTTTTTTAAGTTTAGCTCCTTAAAAGCCATCATGAAAAGGCTCTGCTTAAAACTGCAGAATACTTTGCACTATGTACTAACCTCATTCACCTCAAAGATACTCTAAAATAAATTATAATCCAAAGGTCGAATGCCACTGCAGCAGCTAAATATTTTGTTGTGTGAATAATACTTATGATGATCTGATAATTCTACAATCCTTTGGAAGCCTTAAATTAAAAATAGGATTTTTTTATGTGGATGCAAATCTCTAAAACCAGTCCTGCATAATAACATAAACACTGCAATGAATATGTATAAGACACTAATTGACTTGACTGCCGACTTTAACTTGTGAGACAGAGCTGTAAGGCTGTTTTTCAGGTCTTTGTTACATTCTCACTATCTTTACTTTTTATAATTGATTTTTGATGCATTCAGAGTTTAAATGTCTTAATAAAATATGATCTGTTGAATTATTTTATATTAAAGATAAAACAAAATGTGAGAGTTATAAGAAAGGCAACAACAGAAAGGATCAATAAGATACTGAGAATATTTAATTGATTTATTAATCTTTCTATTTTATTTTTTGTATTTTGTAATATAGTAAATACAAATAAAGTGCACTGTGCAATATGTCTCCTTTATTTTACATTTGCTAACATAACAATTATATTGGAGCAGCAGTTGGCTGTGGCTGATGAGTCTAGTGCAGGAAAAGCACCATCATGCGTGGCTGAAGAGACTACGCAATTGATAAAAATCTGCTTTTCTTTTAAGATACCCAAGACTATATTTTAACAAGCAATTATTGTATGCAGATTAACATCCTACCCTATCAAGTAGTTCTGAGTTATTGCAATTGGCGCTTTTGACTTTTTAGTTATTTTTTTTTTCAATTGTATACTAATTTAGGATGACAGATTTGCAACAGCTCATTTACATTTCATGATTATGGATAGGAACTCTACTTTATTTCTGTGTATACTTTGACAGCATTGATATTCACTTGAAGAGAAACCAATATTGTACTGGGTTTTGAAATTGCCAGCACTTGGGGTTGGGGAGGATGCAAAGAGTTTAAAACTGTTTAAATGGTAAATATTAGGCAGCAGTCCCTATGAAAATTCTCAGAGAGCAGGGTGAGTCTCCAACACAAACCAACTTATTTGTGCACTGGAAGTGAAGCAGTGTTGCCAGATCCACAGTTTTATCGCCCAGTTGGGCAATTCTTAGCCATCATTTGCAGAAAAAATGGGCTTTTGTATGTTGTGTTTTTTTATTTAACGTAATATTTTGGTCTATTTTATTAAGCCCCTCTTCTATATCACTGCCATGTTTTAGTGAGAAAGAGGAACCCCTTTCCCTCCTATTCAGACATATTTTATCATTGTAAAATTTCCAAGGGGGACAAGGTTTTGTGATGGTATATATCTAAATCCTTTGCCATCGATGCTGACCCTGCATTATGGCGTGTAACTTTGCCTGTGTCAGGTATTGGACTATTTTTTGGAGAACTACACTATTTTTAACCTGTCCTTGGACTATATATTTTTTAATGGAGGAAGGAAGGGTTAGACAGTTCCTAACAGTTTCCACTTCAGCCCTAGCTTGGAAAATGATACCCATGAAGCACAGCTGTAGTTGCCAACAACTTCTCCCCTTTTTGGTCAAGACAACTAAAAGAGCCAATGAACAGGAATTAAGAGCCAGTTTCAACAAACCTCTCAGGAAGACAAAATATGCCAACAGAAGAATGGTTTCATTTTCCTTTTTTCTAATAGCAAATTTAAATACTTCTGCTTACTTTTTTATACCATACTACAGTAGCTATGTAAGCCCGTGCTGTAAAATGGCTGGGGTCCTAGAAACTATTGAAATCGTCAGAAAAAAATTTAAATGTAGAGATGTCGGGTAATTGAAAGGGCATCTCTGGGCATCTCTCTCCTAGGAGGATTTGTTTTGCTGATGTGCTCACATCGTTTGTGCATTAATGGCGGGAAGGGATATCATTTTGCCGATGTTAGCGGCTAAGCAACTTTGTCTTTCTTCAGAGGTTTCGTTTTGCTGACTTGCTCACCTCGCTTGTATTATTAGCGGCTAAGCGAGTTTTCTGTTTCCTCGGAGGTGGAGCGCTTACCCCGACTCCACCTCTCACTTCTGGGCTGGACAGACACACACACTTCCATGCGTAGACGTTTATATATAAGATTGTCAACAAAATATCACCAAAGGTACTCTTCATTTAATTCTGTTAAATTCTTGAATCATTGTTGGATTTTTATCTAATTTCATAATCACCCACAAACATCAGTTCCATCAACAAAAACCAGATCAGATGGTTTATTGGTGCCCACAAAAACAACCTTGGTAGAGTTTTGTAAAGAAACATGTTATATTATGCTATCATACAATGGTTCTTTTCTAACATCCATATTAGATTAATTAGATTGTTTTATATATATACTTTGTCACTCCCCAAGAGGAAGTCGTCTTTTTACATAATCTTTTCTGATCAGAGTGCAGGGTCAGCCATTGTACAATGCCCCTGGAGCAATTTTCAGGTTAAGGAGCTTGCTCAAGGGCCCAACACAGTAGGATCCCTAGTAATCTCTGGATTTGAACCAGCAATCTTCTTGATACCAGCGCAGATCCTTAGCTACAGAGCCACCACTCCACCTTAACTATTTTCAAAGGATACTCCCTCCTACTCAGAAGTCATTGTTCATTGACTGAGTTTTAAAAGATTAGCTTTAGAAAAAAAGAACCAACAAAAGTTGATTAACAAATATGGGTTTATTACATGTAATCATACATACAGAAAATACCTACAGACCCATGAAGCTATCATGCAATTAATTTTTTCTGACAGTTTTTTCTGGAAGTGTAAGAAACAAGAGATATAATTTAAAGTTTTAAAGAAGCAAGTAGGTACTTTATAACCATAAGAATTGAGATGGACATGGAATTTGATTTGGTGAAACTCACATTTAAAAAATCAATACAAAATATGACAAAATGTCAACAATCTTCAACATGTAGTCACTGCCCACAGATGTGTAATTTAAGAAAGCACTCTTTAAAATTCATTAGATTTTAAGGGCAAGATGTAAAGTTCATACATCTTTCAGCTTTGCAGGTAACTACTGTTATGAAATCTGGTATACTTGGTTTCGAAATACCAGAGCCATTTACTCTACTAAAGGAGACATAAACAGTGTGTGTGAAAGATCAGAGAAGACCTTAATGACTCTGTTAGGGAGGTGGCAACCAGTGATTTAAAATGTTTTGTATAGACAATGAACTATGTCTACATTTTATGTATTTTTTTAAATAGCAGCCTTCGTTTGCCATTTGCACTTCAATGATTAATCAAATGAGACCATGTGAACTTTGGGAGCTGATGGATGTGTGTTATGACAGTTTTCAGGGTTAACTGGCTTTTTCCTCATTTTAGTAATCTCATCCCTCTAAATCGCTTTATATCTATATATAATTTTCATACTTACCTCCTGGAAGATGATGTCTGTATCAAGAAGGTCCTACTCCGAAAACTCAGACCCTACAAAGAAGCCTCTACATACAGAAGCAACAAGGCCTGAGCATACGGATGGGTCGGTGGGTGGGGAACGGGTGGTTTGGTGGTGGGGCTTGGGTGTTGGGGTCGGGGATGGGGTGTCAAATATGCATGCTCTCTTTGATAATGTTAAGCATTTTGTTGTGGACTTGTCCTTTGCCATGCACAAATCCCTACAGCGGAGCTTTCAGGCACAGTACACTCTGAAAGGTCATAAAAGAAGTTATAATTGAGCAGAAGAAGCTCTCATTGGACTTTATAAGACTGATTGAAACAATTGGCCACCATGAGAAGCATTTCACTTAAAGGTTATGTGGTGTTATTAAATCCTTAGCTCAATGGGCTAAAATAATAGAAATAATAGAGGGAATTAAAGAAAATGCTGTGAATGGAAATTCCATTTATATTCTGAAAAAGCTTTGGCTATTCATAATTCCATCTTTGCCTGACTTCTCACCTGCAGTGGTAATGTGCCATTGGATCTACAGTATATACCTAATTATAATTCATCCCATCTAAGACCATAATATTAAAGTTTTACAAACCTGTTTGGGAAGTAAATAAATGAATGTATCTATGGAGGCTTGTCTTGTAATAAGATTAAGCAAGTTCAGACAATGGATAAATAGATAATGAGCAGACTGAAAATCTGTTTTGTTTTTAAGCACCATGTTAATTCTTCCAACCACTTGCAAGTGCAATACGGGTTGGACGCGCATCCCATCCAAAAGAGGGGAAGGTTCCTTGCCCAGATGGGAAGGCACCAGATTGATTGACAGGCATCCTGACAGAAAGAGAGAAAGGTTCCTTGCCCGAACGGAAGGCCCAAGGTGGATGGATGGACATCCTGGCTAAGAGAGAAGGAAGATTCCTTGTCCGAACAGGAAGCCCCAAGCAAATGGGCATACTGACTGGATGAATTTACAATACCTTTCCTGGCCAAGATAAAAGGGAAGGGCTGTCTCTGGGGACTGTTAATTCCCCCAGGATGCTAGATGGCAGCAGTCCTGGATATCAATACCCATTCAGACACAAACAGGGAATACCGGGAATTGTAGTCCCATAGTGCAGCCCTGCTATTGTCTGTGGGTGCAGCAGGGAGTTACAACCCCTACTAATTGGGACTTCTGTATGACCCAAAAGTGCTTCCAATGGGAGAAGCCCTGGCACTGTAAGTACTCCTGGGTCCTCAATAAAAGGACCTGCACTGCCTTGTCCAGATGAGTTGGAGCTGGGTGGAAGGAAGGCAACACTCAACTGGAGAATTGAGTGTATGGAGACAGATAGACTCTGTATGCATTCTTTGTAAAAAGGTATTTTGCGTATTAAACACCTTTTTATTTTGAATCCTCTTTAGCTAACCTTTTTAGATGACAGATTTTGGGTAAAAGGGCTTAGCCTGAAATTCTTGTCATGCTGAACAAAAATGTAGTGTACTCTGGGAAAAATGAAAGGCAGACGAGGATTTTGAGTATTTTACATACTTAGAAAGTGAAGCAAGACCATAGACTGTTTTGCATAGCCAATCTGCTTGAGTGATAATTATTTAGCAACATTCCTATGTTTGAAGAAACTAAAAATGGTAGCTGCTCTGCTTGCAGAAATAAAGCCAGGTGCTCACTTTGTATACAAAGGAGAAGAAGGATTTTATTAAAACTTTATTAAAAAGAATTCTCTCAGTTCAGTCCAGTTGATGCTTGTTGCATGCATTTAGTGTAACGACTTTCTGACACTTTTGTAAAGAACTCAGAGAGCTCATTTGAAAAAAATGACATTTTGAGAAGAGCCATGGGCATTTAAATGAAGCTTGCTATATTCTGCTTTTTAGCTGCTGGACACTTGCAAAAGGGGCTTTCTCTCTGTCAATAAATTTTTCTTTTCATTTATCGATTAAAGGTACAGTATATACCTATGCAAACCAAGCTATCTGGGAATGTCTTCAAAGAATAAATGAAGATTGCATGAACTCACACAAGTTATATCAGTTTTTGTGTTGCTTATATATGGTGAATGAATTTGAACTGGAGTTTCAAAGCAGAACATAATTTTGTATTACATTATTATGCACATAGTGCATTTTAACACGTTCATAGTACTTTATAGGCAAACTTTGAACATCTAAGCCAGTGACAATGCTGAAGCCCAAAATGCTGCATCAGATTCCCTCACTTGTTCATTTTGCAACAAAAAGCCTGAGACAATGCCAAAAACAATAGGCACATAGAAGAAAATCATCTAATGTGTAATTCACAATTTTAAATTGTGATTCTTGTTTAAGTGAGTCCTTCTAATGTTTTTTGCACATTGTTGAAGTCCTTAAATTGAAGTAGTACAGTTTTATGTCAGTTTTTAGGACATTATGGAATGACTATAACTTATTATTGCATGTAGAACAATGCATTGATGTAAAATAATTAAATGAATAGTGTTGAAGTGTTCAGAATTTTACTGAAAAACATATTTATTAGAGAAATACACCAGTAAAACAAAACCAGTTGTTTAAAAGAAAAACAAAAATAATCATCAGTCTGTACTAAGTCAAGTAAAACAGATAAGCAAAAAAGGAATAGTAATTATCTATCCATTTTATGAATCAACGAAAATTGTTAAAATATTTGTATAAACAACACTTAAGGAGGTTTCCTAGTGTTTTCCTGCACATAAGCATTTTTTTCCTTCAACATTCAGTTGTTCGTTCAAGTGATAAGAATGGAATTACATTTATTACTTATTAATAATAATTAAAACTTTACTGCTTCAAAGATTGGTAATATCTGGTACTCCACTAAGTATAATTTCTGTCTTTTGTCCAATACCTCCATACTAAACTGGATTAAGCAGATTGGATACAGATGAAGGGTTTACTGAAAGAAGATGGTTACGTTCCAAAATATACAGGTGCAGGTTTGACATCATAAACAGTCTCAAATGGCAGGAACAAAAAAATAGATGAGACAAAGACAACGCTTTAGGATAAAACATGTACATGTAAGCATAAGGGATAAGAAAAGGCACTTACCACAATAAGTTTTAAAGAAACATTCAAATAAAACTTGTTACACCCAGCAAGTTTTCTACATAAGAAAGCTGCATTAAATTATGAGATGAGAAATACGAAAGGCTGTATTTGTTTCCTATGGGTAAAGGGTATCATTAGGATTAGGGTTAGGGTTGGTGTTGGTTTTATGATTGGTTTTAAAAAGTCAATGAATTGTGTAACATAATTATTACAATTACAAGAAGTAATTCTCTAAACCAGATATTGATAGATTAAGAAAAAATGGTACAAGAAATGGTACAGGAAACCTGACTTTACTTAAAAATAATTTTTCTGTAGCACCATAGGTATCCTAACATTCTACTTTTTGCCATTTTTATCTTGTTTTGTATCACTCCTGTACTTCTAGCTCTTGACAACATCACAAAGATGGCTCTCTCTTCAAAATATGTATCACAAATGTATACTTAAAACTCATCAAAATTTACAGTATGTGTTTTACCCAAAATGAGCTTTATTGATGCTGCCAAAGCTACTTAATGTTATGTTGTACTGTAGATGGAAGTTTTCTTTGATCTCTTAGCTCTGCCATTTTAAGAAAATAGTATAAAGCCATTTGCACAGTCTTTCTACCAAAATAAATTCTTAGCTGGGAGGTATGCATCCTACTTTAGTCTTCTTATTTTAGTCATCTTTGTCATTACAGTAAAAACTGAACTCTTCATCCTTTACCTATTTTTTGGCATTTTATACTTCAATATTATCACTATCTATTTCTGTCCTTTCACTTTAATTTGATGATCTGTTGCTTCTTGCAGCATACAATAGATTTTGATTCTTTTAATTTATGCATCATTACATTCCATTATATTGTCATATTGATTTGTTTGACATAAAGCTATGAAAAATGCTAAATATAATAATGATTCATTAATAAAGGTCAAAACAAGACATTGCATTTGAATGTAATATTGCACAGCATCATTCCTTTAGAACAGAAATCATGCTTATAGTAAAAAAAATAGTAAAATAGGTTAGAGATACAATGATTTAGCACCAGTTAAATTATTCTTTCTTGTGGCAAAGTACCATCCTACTCACTGTAATATGTCCTTCATTATAGCCAGATTATTTTTTTCTTTTTGTGTACAATCACAAATAACATTCATTGCTGGATGTTTTCATCATTAATATAGACTATGTTTCATTAATATAACTTCTAACAGGACTTGACTAAATGTACATACAGGCAGCAACCACACTCCATTACAATATTAGAACAATTGTGACACAAAGAGGCTATTCAGCCCTAGAAGTTCCACTCTTTTCTCCTAGATTGTCCAAAATAATATCAAGTAAAGATCTAAAGGTCCCTAAAGTCCTACACTTCACCATACCACTTGGTAATTGATTTCATGTGTCTATTGATCTTTGCATGAAGAAAAGCTTTCCAACTTTGTGTGAAAACTTCCCTTACCAAGTTTCCAACAATGTTCCAATGTTCTTGCTGAAGAATTTATTTTAAAGTAAGAAGCTGTTTTAAATCATGGAAATATTGTAATCTTTCATTTTATGGATTCTAGTAATTTATTTGATGTTTAGGTCTTCTCTTGCCATTTCCACATTCTGTCGTATTCCTATACATGAGAAAACTTATTGTTTCTCCAAAATATAATAATTTTCTCTACTGTACTGCTTTGTTTTCAAACATCAACTGTTGATGATGCCATTAATCTTTACAACTCTACTCAGTTTTGCATAACATATGGATTAATTTTTAAAATAACTGAGAATTTAAGACATTGATACTTGAAGACAATGAAAATTGAAATGAAAATGGTTGTCACCTGTGTTCACTGTACATCTCCAACATCATTGCAAAAAAACACTTGCTACTTCCAGGGTTTGTTATAATTCTATGATGTTGAATAGTGTATTATAGAGTCCACGTTTTTTCTTAAAAATTATCAATTAGAATCATAATCTTAGTGCACTCCATTTACCTCACTTGAATTAATCCCATTTTATAAATCTCTTTTATATGCATTCACTCTCTTATGTTTTGCTTTCTCTTGTAGCCCTTCTTGCTGTGTAAGCCCTCTCCCTACACCTCTTCCAAAACCTTTTTTTCTAGTGTTTCTCTCTTCATTAAGTTTCGATTCTACTCAGCTATGCTCAATTCCAAATGACTTTAAACTTTCAAATATGTTGAAGGTTAGAAAACCAAATCTTGACTCTGATACCTCCAATCATATTGCATTTTTGATTTGTCCTGTAATTACATTCTCCAAGCTTTTTAACCCAATTTAGAGCTATAAGAATACCACAGCTTTTTCTAGCACCACAGGACATGAGGGACAAACCAGCCATAGCAGCAGACCACCACAGGGCACACACATTCACATTTTCACATACTCATGCTGGGTCCAATGTATAGCCAACAATTTAGTGTTCATTTGGAACACTTAATTTCTCAAACACTTCCTTGAGTCATTCCAAACTGGATTTCAACCTTATGACAAGGAAACTCTTCTCATTCATCTTGTAAATAACCTCCACATTAACGTTGATTGTGGATTTCAGTCTGTGCTGTGTGTCTTTGGTTTTGGCATAATTAACCACAAAATGGCTATGGACTGCTTGATTTAGTGCATTGGAGTAATTGGGATGTGCTACTACTGAATGTGTTCTTATCTCTTGTTCTGCAGGCAGTTTTCTACTCTAATAATAAATCAATGTTTCTAATGCTTCTAACTTTAGGTGCCTCTCAGACTCTTTCTTATCTACAAGGGATGTCCAATAATTTATCGACCTGAATATGAAAGAAAGTTGCAAACATGTTGAAAAAAGTCTAGTCATGCTGTGAAATGTCTCAGTTGTGGCTCAGTGTGAGTCCAACATTCCAAGAGACAGGATGTCAGGAGAGTCCTCGTACAAATCAAGTAAGAAAATGCTAGATTTGGAGCAACATTCAGTGATAAAATTTCTCACAAAAGAAGGGTAAAAGCCAAAGGGGATCCATGAATGCATGACTGCAGTTTATGGTGAGACTGCCTCATCATCCTACAAAGTAAAATTTTAGAGCAAGCAGCTTACGTAGGTAGAAAGTTCATTGAAGATGGCCCTCACATTGGACGGCCTGTGGTATCAACCTCCACTGAAATGTGAAAGAAAGTCGAGGATTTAATTTTGTCAGACAGACGAAATAAAGTTTCCCAAATCGCTGAAGAAATGGGCAGGTTCATGAAAAGTTGGGTATGTCAAAGGTCAGTGCAAATGGGTTCCAAGAATGCTGACACCATGTCAGAAGGCCACAAGGCTCCAATGCTGTCAAGAGAACATGGAGATGCTCTGTGAAGACCAAATGAATTTTTTTTATTGTTTGGTGATTGGAGATGAGACTATCTATCGCAAAGATCCTGAATCCAAAATGGAGTCAATGCAATGGAAGTACAAATCATCTCCCACCCCAAAAAAGTTCAAGACAGGTGACGCAGTGGTAGTGCTGCTGCTTTGCAGTAAGGAGACTACGGAAGATTGTGGGTTCGCTTCCCGGTTCCTCCCTGTGTGGATAGCGCTTTGAGTACTGAGAAAAGCGCTATATAAATGTAATGGATTATTTTTATTATTATTATTATTATTAAGACAGAAAAATCTGCAGCCAAAGTCATGGCAACTGTTTTCTGAGATACTGAATGATTTTTGCTCCTGGAGTTCATGCCACACAAGACAACCATAATCGGGGAGAGTTACAGCAACATAATGATCACTTTGCAGGAGTCAATCAAGGAGAAAAGATGAGGAAAACTCGCAGCAGGTGTGTGGCTTTTTCACGACAATGCACTGGTTTACGTGTCACGTCAGTCACAGGCTGCCATCCAAGAATGTGAGTTCCAGCAGCTGAATTGTCATGTCCTGCAGTCCTGACTTAGCTCCCTCAGATTATTTCCTTGTCAGAGTTTTGAAGAAATCTCCGTGGACAGCAGTTTTCAAGTGATGAAGACGTCAAGGCAAAAGGGGTCAAGGGGTTAAAGTCACTGCAGGAAAAGTGATTGAAGTGTATGGAGCTGTCAAAGGACTATATTGAAAAATAAAATTTTTTTGAAAACTCTTTTCTTTACTACTGAGGTAGATAAACTATTGAACGCCCCTCATACTACCTTCACTAGGTTGATGTCTTTGTTAATATGACATCATGCTGCATTTGGACTCAATAATGGAAATCATTGTCAACTCAGAATAGCATACTTGGATGTCTAAAATGTTCTTCAGCTAAATTTCTATACGAGCACAGAATATAAGCCTATCTCAGCTTTTACTGGGTTTTGCATCCAGTCAAGTTATCCTATCATCCTATTCAAAAAGCCTTTTTGTTGTTACTGAAAATTATTCAGTCATGCATACTGGTTCCAGCTAAGAATAAGTTTTTCATTTTCAAATTGTCACCAGAGTCTTTCCCCAACTTTAATTGTTGATGCACATTGTTCACATAAAATGAATAGAATACAAGTTCAAAAAGCAACTAGCAAGTACAGTACTGGCTTCACACACTCCTTCAGTGACCATGAATCCCTATCTATCAACCTAGCTTTATTTCTTAGGAACCATAACAGGAAATTATAATCCCCAGAGGAAACCCACATAAAAAATGCAAATCTCACAGATAAGACTTTTGGACTAAAAATCACCAGCATTCAGGTGCCAGGACATGACACTACAACCTTCTCTTTTATCACGATGTATTTAGTAAAGGATATGTATTTGTTCATTAAATACTATAGTAGTTTTTGCAATGCCTACAATAGAAAAAAATCAGTCAATTAAGAGTGTAGATAATATTTTTATCAAGTGAGCATTGCACTTTGGCATTTACTGGTTTTAAATAAATTGGATTGTAAATTATAATAATGTCTTAAAGATTAGCATTATTTTCGCATATTTAAAACTCTACATGTCAGTTATATGGCAGGCAGAAAAGTATAACAATTTCTATTTACATTTTGAAATAAATTCTTTAGTATGATGCATATGAATACACATTAAGACACTCCAGATACCTCCTAGAGTGCATAATATTCTCAAATAACGCTCACACTTAACATACAAATAGCTTTGTTAAAAAAGAAAAAATACACCAGAGGGGGCTACATTCATGGACAATCATTAAAATTCTATAGACTTAGTTATAAAGCATTCAATACAAACACCACACACATGCTCTGTACACCATGTAAAAAATCTATGAGACAAATAAAATCTTCTGATGCCACTCCTTCCTCTGCCACATAACCTGACTAAACAACTCCTGGTCAACAGTTGTTTGAATCTGTTAAAATTGTCCCCATGGTGTAATCGTGAAACTTCTAATGTGTTTCAGTGTTGCATTCCTTTATGTACTTGTACTAAAGCCTGAATCTTCAATTTACTCACAGGTTTTTACATTTCTAACTATATTGTTTGCTCTTTTAATCAATATGCAACAGTGCATTCTGATAATGATACTGTAAACATTAAATGCTTTTTGATGGATTTCACTTATTGCATTGCTGAGATTAGATATACTGGTTAGCAGAAGAGTTTTATCACTAACTGGTTTCCACATATCTATGTCAAGCACAAAAATTTGGTGCTGTGGTTGCATTTTCAGTATGACTACTTCAGGAAATAAATCTTGCACTTTGGGTTTGTGATCCTGTTTCTCACTGTAGTATTCCTTGCTAGGTGTGAAATCCCACAACAGCATACAAAATGCTATAATGACAGATGGATTTACAAATGCTGTCAAATGGAATCAAGACTACAAGGCCAAAATTATGAATTCAAATCCATTTCCAGTCCAAATTAAACATTTCTGCTGAATAAATATATCCAAGCTAGTTAAAACAAACAAAACATACTGCATATTTCCAGTAATAATTCATATTTAATAGACATAAGTATTCACTCTTCTTTTAGGCATCAGTGTAGCAGGATAGAAGGAACACAGTGCATTGGCTTCTCAAGTACAACTCCAATTAAATGACAGGCTGGTTGCACAAGTATCAGTTTATACTTAAAAAAACAATTAATGAATCAAATTATTAAAGAAATACATTTCTTTGTCATACTATAAGACCTTATTAAAAAGATCTTTAAATAAACATGGTTATTGATGTTTCCTAAACTAAATAACCAATATGCAACTGTATAATCAAAAAGTAACAGACATCTTCCTTTTCCTATCAATAACTTGGATCAATTAATAATTAGCCTAATTGAAACTATATACAGTACGTCATTCCATGTATTCATATGGGCAGCCTCAGACAGATTTCAAGTCCACATTGCAATTACATCAAGCGACAGAACATACCCATCTCCCTACTCTGTTTCAGAATCTTAAAAACAAGTAATAATTTTCCAGTGGAGCTGTTAGGTAGCTTCATAGTGTCTAAGTCTTGTTGGCGATTTTAAGAATCTGATTAGCATTGTCTTTGTGCATCTTAGATATGCATCACAGAATATCCTGTTTCATGCTCCACTGTTCAGTTCAATCAGCCTAGACAGCTTTATCTTGAGTTAGGTAGAATCATCAGAATCAGAATTCTCTTTATTGGCCAGGTACACTAATGCATAGGAATTTGTCTTGATAGTATTGGTGCAACATACAATGACAACACAAGATATACAAAAGATAAATATAAAATCTAAAATGCAGCATACAATGACAATGAGATAGTAGAAGTAAAATGCCCGGGTAGTCTAGTGTGCAGATATACACAGATACTGAGAAGAAGCTCAGATCTGATTAACAAGAATAACTGCACATGGAAAAAAAAACAGTTTAGGTGACAAGTTCTTTTAGCTTTCACTGCACAAAAAAGTTTGCCGGTGGGGGATGTCTTTGGAACAGGTGATGCTGTAGGTGAGTCGGATCAACAATGATCTTTGCTGTCCTCTTTCTTACCCTGGAATTAATAGGACTTCAATGTGCAGTAAGTTACAGCCTCTGATCCTTTCACAGACTTTGATGATGCGTTGCAGATTGGCCTTAGTCTGAACAGAGGCAGCACAAACTGGACAGTTATAGATGAGGTCAGAATGGACTCAATGATGGCTGTGTAGAATTGGACCAATATTTCTTGAGGGAGATTGAAATTCCTCAGCTGACACAAAAAAGAACATTCTATGTTGGGCTTTTTTAATAATGCATGTAATGTCATTGTTAAGGTTTTGTGACAGCACAGTGCTCAGAAACTTAAAGGATTCTGTCATCCTGACGGCTTTGCCATTTATAGCTAATGATTGGTGAGCAGGTGACTGTTTCCTGAAATCTGTGATCATCTCCTGAGTAGTTTGAATGTTAACATCCAAATTATTATGGCTGCCACGCAGTGTCAGATTTTCCACCTCTTGTCTGTATATGGAATCATCATTGTTTGAAATGATGCCTATTAATGTTACGTCATCTGCATATTTAATAAATTTGAGAGATAAATCGCCAGAGGTACAGTCATTGGTATAGAGTGAGAAGAGTAGTGGGGAAAGGAAACATCTCTGTCTGTGATCCAATGGCAGATTGAACTAGGCAGGTTAAACTGGGTGAATTTCTTATCTAGGAGCTATTTATATGAAGCTTTTAATTTACAAAGTCAATTGAAAATAATGGAGTTGCCAGTACAAGCTGATAGGCTTCAGGATCTCAAGAGTACAGAATGACCCTGTAATATAATTGCTGCTTCTCTGCATTGAGAGCTACCAGTAGTGACGGTTTATGCATGTGAGTGGCCAGCTAAGAAAAAATCCAGGAGCAGACCAAGGAAAAGCTGGAGAGATATCTCCTGAATGAATAGCTTTGGACCATCTAGGAGTTCCCAAAGACAAACTGGAAAAGTTGCTGAGGATAGGGTGGCCTGGCAAGTGCAGCATGATGCCACAGCAACCCTCAATAGGAAACACACATTTAAAGTTAAGTTAAATAAATTTTATTTTTATATTTTAACATTTTTGTTGTTTGAATAACTTGTGCATGTTGGTTTATGTAAAAGTTGTTAGGTTTTGAAGTTTTCTGTGTTTGTATTATAGTTCAAATATGTGTAAGAGCTCTTAGTCTGTAGTCAACTCACCCTGCTGTACTACAGTATATTGAAAAGAATTAAATTTCTTGGCACTATATGTGGGCCCAGTCATTCCCATTATGGGCAGAGGGGCTGTCTTCTTGGAGTTCTTCAATTTTGCTCCAAGTTTTCCTCCCATTTCTCAAAATTCACTGTTTAAATAAACTTGTAGCTAGAAATTGGCCCAATGTGACTGAATGTGGATGAACACATCGGTAAAAGTTTCCCAAGAAAAGCATACAGTGACAAATGGGTGTAGAAGGATTTTCCATAGCAATAAATGCTTGTAGTTACTGGGTTGCTCACTTCATCTTGGACAGTTGCTGTGGAGAAATGTGCTGTTTTTATAAAGCTGGTAAATAACTTCCCTCTACAGAGCTGGAGGTGTCCAAATCAATATATGTACAATTTAACTGCTGCCTGCAACAATAAATGCTGATATAAGGACAGGTGCTATTTTTAGACTTTGTAGGAGAGATTGTGAAATATGAAAGATGTCATTGAAGTCATGAGCTAAAGGTTTTCAAAACATGCTGTGAAATTCCCTCCAAAATGGATGCCATGTGGATATTCACTTATTTAAAATTAATCTTTGCGTCATTTGCAGAAACAAAGAAGAATGAATAATGTGGTGCTGCAAACAATTAAAAAGTGTGGTGCTTGGTATTGCAATCAAAGTGGGTGTAGAAGGCATTAAGTTCAACAGGGAGAGAAAATGTAGGTGAGGTTGGATTAAGATTTACTTTGCAGTCTGTGAACGTCTCTAGACCCCATCAAAGTTTGCATAAATCAACATAGCTGCCATATTCCTTCGGAGTCCATCTTCACTGGCTTCATAAGATCCTGGTGTGACACCTGTTCGACTCAAGATCATAAAGTACTGCAGTGGGCGATACAGGTACAACAGAATATTACCAGCACACAACTTCTTTCTTTCTTTTTTGTGTGTGTATGAGTGCTTGTTGATATTGTATTATTTTTGTGTTCTGGAGAGACATGCAAGCAAGAATTTCATTGGAGTATATGCGCTATGCACCATACATGTAACATGTGGAAAAGGATACCTGATAACTGAATACCCCCAAAAATGGGAGAACTTCCTCCATACAGACAATGATTTTAACTGAGAGACTATGTATAGAATTGCTAATGATTGTGGCATCATGTTTTTTTTATATATTAGAGTATATAAGAAGCAAACAGTCTGATACATTCTCTTCTTTATCTCTTCATCCCCTTTATAACATAAAACTATCATTTTAAAGCAAACTTATTCTGACAGTTGCCAGTGCACACTTGAAGCATCCTAGGTATTCTTTTCTCCTTTAAATAAGACATGCTTGTTAGGGGTACACCTCCCCTACAGCTCTCAGTAAAATCACAAATAAATAAATGTGACATGTATTTCCTTTGGTCATTTCACACACCTCACAGATTCCCCTCTGTGGAGATTACTGCAGAAGCCCAATTCATGTTGACAAACAAAGGCAACCAGGAATCAATTACTTGGAGCTGTTGTGCCTGTCTATCCGTGCATTGAGCCAAATAATTACAATTAATGCAATTAGGTAATGGTTTCAAGATTTACTCCAGTTCAGTCCAGATGTGACTTCACAGAAGGAGGAACACCAGCTCCCACTAATTTTACTTTCATCAGCTTTAACACAGTGATTGGTATAACCACATCAATTTCCAAAACTAAACTTCCTAATCAGCAGGAAGAACTGAAATAACTTTTCTTTTTTAAATCTTTATGAATGGAAGCTATGAGTAAGGGTGCGTAGGCTGGCAGGTTTAACAGCAATCATTGATTTGATGCTTACTGAAGTCAAATCCTAGTTAAGCTTCAAGCTCTCTCTGTCAAATTACTAAGTGGGATCACTTTAACTACAGAGAATATGTAATATGATAAAAAATGCCATTTTACTTTATTCATAAAACAAAACTCACACACACTGAACAAAAGAAAGAATACTCCTAAGCTTGCACTCTCCTCGTCAAATCCAGCTTTAATACCGTTGATTTTTAGGATCCATTAACCTGCTATAGAAAGCTAACATGGATCAAGTGATGTACATCACCCCTTTACCCTGAGACATTTTTAAACAGTGAATCTATAGAAACGTTGCATTGCTACAAGATACACTCATTTCAAAGCCTAACATGAGGTGAGCCATTTTTATAATTTTTGTAAATGTTTTTATATATTTTCCTCTCTAGCTCAGAAAACATACTTCTTAAAGATTTAAATATTTGCGGTTGCAGCAGGCACTATATGGAACAATTAAAATGTCAAAAAAAAGCCTGCTGTTAAAATTAATGTTCCCCAGTGTCAAAAAGATAACCACAATAGAGTGAATCAATTAATAAGGAAAGCAAACTTCACAGTGTGGATTGCATCACCAACTAAAAGTGATTTGTTATTTCTTACCGTAGAGTATTGTAAGCATGGAGACTGGCATCACCAAAAAACCCAACAGCATATCAGCTATGGCAAGTGACATCAGGAAATAATTTGTCGCGTTCTGCAGTTTCTTCTCAAGTGACACAGCCATAATCACAAGGATGTTGCCGGCGATGGTCAAAATGATTATAATCACAGTAAGCAGGGCCGACCAGTTCTTCACTGAAAAGCATGGTGGTGCCAAGTTCTCAGCACATGACAGATTACAGAGTTTCTCCGCATCCATGGTCTTGTTGCAGAAACTGGAGGTATTCCCATTCCCATAGGGCAGATCTGGCATGAACACCTCCAAGGGCACAATGGACACTGTACTTGTGTTTGAGGGACTCCTCTCGTCACCAAAGAAACTCATTTTCCAGGTTCTTCTGTCACACTTGCATTATGGTCTAATCAGTAGAAGCGGCTTTTAAAGAGCTTATGTATCATAGGATGACATGCTTGCAAACAATACCACTGTTTCTGCCAGCCTGTCATTGCCTTTGCAGTGATGACTTGTTTGAGTAGCCCCAGGAGAGTCATATATCCCATCAGGAAAACTCTTGTCAAAGAGCCAAAGGGTTAACCAACTTAGTCCATTTTGATGCTTCAGGTACACAGAAGGACCATTAGCACAGTTGAGAAGTGCTTACAACAGATCTGGCAGTGTGTCATTTTCTTGACCAGTGTTGTTTCCAGTCAGGTGTAGACACTCTGAGGGGGGAAATGCTCACAGCAGAGAGACTATAAAGTCACAGCTTGAGAAAGTACTTGCTGCTTCTGTACTATGGAGAGCAATCTTCTTTTTCCACCAGCACAATAATGCAGATTTAAAATCAAAAGACATGAAAAGAAAAGAAAAAACTCCACTCAGTATGTTTTTGTGCCTTTACAATAACCTCCTCTAATCCAGAAGGCACAGCTGCCATAGAAAATAAGCCTTGCACATGCACTGACTGTTTGCTAATATTCATTTGAATAGTTTTTAAGCTGTTTTTCCTAGTCAGTATGCTTAGATAGATAGATAGATAGATAGATAGATAGATAGATAGATAGATAGATAGATAGATAGATAGATAGATAGATAGATAGATAGATAGATAGATAGATAGATAGATAAAGACACTATATAAAGATAAAGACTTGTATTAGCACACAGATAAATAGATAATATAAGGCGCTATATAAAGTAAAGACTGGCATTAGACACACAGATAAATAGACAGATAGATAATGTAAGGCATACATAGACAGATAGATAATGTAAGGCACTATACAAAGTTAAGACTGGTGATAGATAGATAGATAGATAGATAGATAGATAGATAGATAGATAGATAGATAGATAGATAGATAGATAGATAGATAGATAGATAGATAGATAGATATGGATTCTAAGACTATTCAGTTTGTATACTTGTTTCATGTATAGAAGTGTTTATTTATTGTTTAACTAACAACTCAGCGTTTGCACAAATATAAACAATGACACCAATAAGAGACTTTACACAAGTACACATTTTAAGAAAAGCCACATAGAAGTCATACCTGCCAGTTTTCACACTTGTTTCTTTCCTTTTCCCTGCTCGGTGTTATATGCTCCACATTTCTGCTAGTCACTTACTGTAGAAAATCCTTAAGCACATTGCCATTAGCTTTGGAGGCTAAGAGTTATTTATCTTTTGTTACTACATTTAGTCAAAGCACTTCCCATGTACAAAGCAAAATTTCCAGTAATCTGCCATCATAGGTCTTCCTTTTTTTTTTTTCTTTTTCTTTTTAAGTCGAGCACAATATATAATAAACAGGCAATCCTCCAGAAGGAGGAGCGCTTTCAGTGCAACTAACATAAGCAGTCTTCAAATCGGGAATTCTCCTCTCCAGCAGGAGTGTGGCTTCTTACAGACTGCCTTCTTTCACTTAGTCAGACCTCCCACTGCCTTGCATGTCACAAACTAGTAGGTAGGAAGGGCAAGGCAGGCTGCATGAAATGCTAGAGGTTACATGTTTTCTTGACAAATGTGAATGTTACATTTTTGCAGAAGCGACAAGAAAACAGGACAGCTCTGTCTATCAGCCACTATGATTGCTTAGTGACCTTCTTTGTAGCTCAAGATATAAAAAAAATCTGATAGAGTAAAAATCTTTGACTATCTGTTCTTGCATGTCAATGTCTATTTTATCCTTTCTTTTGTATTATTATTATTTAAAAAGAGAGACTTTCATCTATAATTGGACAGTGATATAATTACTATATAGGCGGTATGGTAGTGAGGAACGTTAATTTCCTATTAAATGTGTGCATACTTCACTGTAATTTTTACAGCTCATTAAGCTTTTAAAAAAGAGCACACCCAGGGATTCTTATTAAAGATTTACATACCCAACTCAAAGACAGCTTCTCAAAGCAACTGTTAACATACCACGTCAGAGCCTCTGTTAACATCGGGCTTGATGCCCAACTGGTCCAAAGCCAGTAAGTTGCTTTAATTCATTTTTGCAATCTGCAAAATTCCATTTGCAGTAACACATATGAAAGACAAATGCAGACATGGCTGTTATATTAGGAAATTAATTAGGGTGATATAATGGTGCCCTGCTACGGCCTCACAGTTCCATGGACCTGAATTCAATTCCAAACTGGGTGACTGAATGTCTAAAGTCCTTCTCTGTCCATATTCCAGATTCCTTCCACAATTCCAAAGGAATATAAATTATATTGACTGGTGACTTTATAATAGTCTTGTGAGTGCATGAATTGGCATCATGTCCTACTTCAGTCTTGATGTCATCAAGTTAAACTTTCTGAATAATGTAATAGAAACATCTAGTACCAAAACAGTAAGTTTATGTATATGACCTGACATGCTGTGTTATTACCATATACTATGTAAGCATGCAGGTAATTAAAAAATGAGAGACGCTTCAGTCTCTACAAATAACATAAAAATGCATATGAAATCACTAAACATTTGTGAGATAAGAGTAGTCCAATGTTAATAAATATTAATCCTTACAAAAAAAAAAAAAGAAGAATCCCAAGGTATTTAAAAGGCACTCTGTTATATTTTATTGCCTCAAAAAAGATGCATCACAATGGGTGTGAGTGCATGTGTGCCTGCTGAAGTGCAAGTAGAGACAATTTCCTGTTGCTAGGTGCTGAGCTTGGTTACACATCTAAACAGAAGCAGCAAATGCACTTTCTCACACTGGATTTAAATGTCTAATTGATAATGCAGAACGTTTGCATTTGTTTTTGGGCTTGTGTGCAATAGAGTTATGCCTTTTCTTTAGATAGAATGAGTGTGAAAACTGAGCTCAAAAAGTCCAGACCACAATAATATTACATTTTTTTTTAGACTGTATTTGCTTTTATGTACGGTTGCAGGTCTAGAAACCACCAAGAGGTTTTTAATCCTTTCGCTACAGTGATGCCCAGTAGTGAGACAAATAGCTTTGTAGAAAGTCACAACCTCTACTCTAAAAAAATTGCAGGCTTAGCAACTTGTGTGTCCTTAGAAATATTTTTAAAGAGTAAAGAGTGTTGCTTTCAACATGAATGTTCTATCTTAATTTTTTACATGCTCTCTTGATTATTTACACAACAGCTTTATCTACATTGCATCTTCAGGCTTGCATGAAAGGATGCTGGGCCCTGGGGAAGAGAGTGTAGGCAGATTCCAGCTGTTGACAGCATCACTTTGTAAATTACATATCACTCAAGTGTGTGACACAAACATGGCGACTTTTGAAATTACTCAGGAGAAAGTACTGACCTTTCTGATATGAGAATTTTCAAGTATGGAAAATCCATTATGGCATTTCCTTCTTTACCTTGGTAAGATTCTTCTCTCATATTTACTCTGGCATCAGTGCTCAGCTGATGGGCTGATTCCTCATCGTCACCCTGCTGATACCCAGTACATAGTTAAGTCCTCCAAAACTCTGTCAAGGTATCGAAAAGACATGGCTGGTTCCAAGTCTTGTTCGTTTCATGTCTTTGTATGGGTTAAATTTGTTTCAACAGGGTGGTTAAGGCCTATTACTGATTAAAACAATATTGACAAATCAGAAGGGCTGAGCAATTGTTTGTACATCAAAATATTTTATTTCAAAATTAAACCTCCATCCCAAGTGAACAAATCAGGCATTTCAGACTTGTAAGGGTCTATGATGTCCATTATGTAAAAAGAAAAAACAATTAACATTGGACACCTTTAAACAAATAAGTTAGAAGTAGCACAAATGTTGGAGGGCTGAAAAAGTTTTCAGTGCATTCATCCATTTATCCATTTCACAAACCCACTTAAGGGAACTGACACTCATGACTATTTTTGAAATTTGTGAAAGGTTTCTTATGGTAAATATTGCAATTCAATTTCAACAACAATATTTTAATTATTGCCTTGTGAACGTGTTTCCTCCATTGTTAGTTTCTGCCTTGCATCCTCTTATGCAAGGAGAGGTTTTGTTGCTCTACGGTCCTGAACTGAATTTATTGGATTTGGTAATGGATGCATGAATCAACCTGTTAGTCATTGAATGTGTAAAAGTTATACATATATACTTTCATCCAAGAGTGTACTATAACTATAATCCTTTATTAACTGTTGAAACTACATAACAGAGTTAACTCCATTTTATGTTGTTATAAGGAAGATCCTTCCATCCATCTTCTAATATTACTGTATCATAGCTGGGGAGCAGAGCCCATCCCAGCAGCATCATGTAGATCAGGAGTGTCCAACTCCGGTCCTGGTGGGCCGCAGTGGCTGCAGGTTTTCATTCTAGCCCTTTTCCTATTCAGTGACTAGTTTTAATTGCTATTTAACTCCTTTTCCCTTCATTTTAATAGCCCTGTTTTTACAGATTCAGTCCTCCGAATTGATTCGTTTCTTCATTAAACGGCAGCAAAACAGAAATGAGATGTGAAATGAGCCAACAGATGACCAGCTAAATTGGAACGTCAAACTCCAACCAATTTCACTCCAACCAGTTTCTTAATGAGAAGCCAATTCTTGCTGCTAATTAAAGCCGTTATTGAAAATCATGACTTGTTGCTGCTCTCGTTCTGCCAGAGCAGACTGTTGATTTTCTGTTTTTTCTAAGACCACCATCAAGATGTTTTGGTGACCTGAGCAGACCAACATGTCCAAGACCTTCACCTTTCTTTATTTTCAGGTTAGCTGGTCATGTTTTGTGTCTCATTATTGTTTGGCACCTCATTAAAGAAAAAGAAACAACTAAGGGGTCTGAGTCATGTCAATTAAAACTAAGGCAAAACAAGTTAATCAGCAGAATAACGGCTCACAAATTAAGAAGATGGTTAGAATGAAAACCTGCAGCCACTATGGCCCAACATGACCGGAGTTGGAAACTCCTGATGTAGAGGAACTAACTCCAAACAGTACCTGAGGTTAACACCTCTCAGCTCCTCAAACAGAAAACAGATAGAGAATGACAGAAATTTAGAGTCATTCAAAGCATATCCTACAATTACCCATTGCTGTTTTTATGTTTTAGTTCTTTTTCTTTTTTTATGCAGCACAAGCAGTCAAATGGCTGGTTTCCAAATGCTGCCATACATTTTCTTTACATCTGGGTAATGAAACGTAGTATTTCCAGTCTATTTCTTTCATTACCTATTAGACAGTAGAAACCTGAACTGTATATGACCCCATAGTTTTTAACTCCAAACTCTCGGTGGGTATACAATATCACAGAATATCAAAGACTCTAAAGATGCAATGAATGTGAGACCATCACAGTTATGCCGAGTGCAATGCAATTCTTCAGAAGATATAAAAAAAGTTTTACAAAAACTGCAACTCGGAAATGAACTTCCTTCTTAGAGAATGGTTGAGAACCATTACACAAATTGTCACGATGCCACTCCTGTGCGCCTCTAGCTCCACCCTTCCAGGGGCTCCATATAAAGGACTGTTGTCATTTCTTACACAACATCCATTGGGGAATCTTTTTGCAGAGAACTTTTTTGACTAATTTACCTTTTAATGGTTGAATCCATCCATCCATCCATTATCCAACCTGCTGAATCCGAACACAGGGTCACGGGGGTCTGCTGGAGCCAATCCCAGCCAGCACAGGGCACAAGGCAGGAACCAATCCTGGGCAGGGTGCCAACCCACCGCAGGACACACACAAACACACCAAGCACACACTAGGGCCAATTTAGAATCGCCAATCCACCTAACCTGCATGTCTTTGGACTGTGGGAGGAAACCGGAGCGCCTGGAGGAAACCCACGCAGACACGGGGAGAACATGCAAACTCCACGCAGGGAGGACCCGGGAAGCGAACCCAGGTCCCCAGGTCTCCCAACTGCGAGGCAGCAGCGATACCCACTGCGCCACCGTGCCGCCCTGGTTGAATCTCATTTCAATATTAATATCAATAAATGCTGGAGACTGATTGCCCAGCAGCCCATCTAGGATTGGCAAATTATCCTCTTTTTGTTGCTACTGGAGCTAAGATAATGGTGGATTAAGCAAAGGTTTCTACTGGGTATAGTGCTGCCTGTTGTTGGTTGCAGTTGAGGATTGAAAAAAAAACAGTTTAAAGACATTACTTATATGTCTGGACATCTCTCTAGGGAAACTTGTGGCTGTAAGAAATGTTTCTAACTGACACTAAGATGTAATGCTTCATAGCATTATGACTTCGCTTTACCTACAAGCGGTTGTATTTTGCATAACTAAGTTGATCCTCAGTTTCTTTATACCTCACAGAGTAAACTGTTTTCTTTCCCTGTTTTTGGTATATTACCTATATTTACTGTTACCGATGCACACAAAAGCCACAGGTGAATGTACATGTACTTGGCAGAATTATACATACTGTAGTTTAAGTGACCTAAACATATTGCATTAAATTGCTACACATTATTCAATACTCCATCTTTTGACACAAAGTTTTTTTTATTAACAAGTTATTGGTAAATAACAGCTTTATGTTTATTAATCAGCACTAAATATTAATCTGTCTATTGAAATTAAGTTCTACATATTCTATTATGATGTAATGCTTTAGAATACTGGGTTCAATTCTTGTTCTGGCCATAATCAGTTGGCAACTTTGACATACTAATGTCTTTGTGGGTTGTGTTGAATGGCGACTGTAAATTGGTTCAGTCAGAGTGAGCTCCGTTCAAGGGAAAGGCTTGGCAAGCAGATTAAATCACTCCTGATAGTGCCAGAAGTAGTAGCTCTATTTCTTCATGATACTTAAAACGAATAAGTTGGTTCAGAAAAATGGATGGAAGGACATTATATTTATAAAAGTTGTTACAATCTCCATGCTCTTTTTAACATATAATCTTTGCAGAAATATTAATATCAAGCTGATTAAATCTGGAGATGATATTAAACTGGAATGGAAAATAATATAGGATCAGCCAAATCATTCCAAATGAAACTGGACAGAACATAGACTTTGGTAGATTTGTTACATAAATAAATGTAAAGTGTTACATGTAGGAGACATGCAAATTAATTTTGAATACACAATGGGAGGATTGTAACTTGAAAATACCCCTAATAAGAAGGACCAGGAGTCATAGTGCTATGCTAACAATAAGCCATGGATTACAAGTGACATCAAGGGCCTTTTGAACCAGAAGAAAAGGGCTTTTAAAGGCGGTGATCAGCATGAGCTCAAGCGTGTGCAGAAGGAACTCAGAGTCCAGCTCAGGGCGGCAAAGGAGCAGTACAGGAGAAAGCTGGAGCAGAAGTTGCAGAATAACAGCATGAAGGAAGTGTGGGATGGGATGAAGATCATCACTGGCTGCAGCTCAATGTGGGGTGCCACCATCGAGAGAGACGTGTAGAGAGCAAACCAAATGAACAACTTCTTTAACAGGTTTGATCACCCTAACCCACTCTCACCTCGGGGTACTACACCCTCCACCCATCCTTCTGCTGATACCAGCATAGGAGAGACATCCCCACCCACAATTACAGCAGCGTAGGTGAGCAAAGAGCTGAGGAGACTTCATGCCAGCAAAGCAGCGGGTCCAGATGTAGTATCGCCACGACTGCTTAAGGTCTGTGCGCCGGAGCTGGGGAGTCCTCTACAGTGCATCTTCAACCTGAGCCTGGAACAGGGGAGAGTCCCGAGGCTTTGGAAAACATTGTGTATCACCCCAGTCCCAAAGGTATCATGTCCTAGTGAGCTGAACGACTTCCGGCCTGTCGCTCTGACGTCACATGTGATGAAGACCATGGAGCGGCTGCTGCTTCACCACCTGAGGCCACAGGGATGCCACACCCTCGACCCTCTTGAGTTCGCATACCAGGAGAAGGTGGGAGTGGAAGATGCCATCATCTATATGCTACACCAATCACTCTCCCACTTGGACAGAGGCAGTGGTGCTGTAAGAATTATGTTTCTAGACTTCTCTAGTGCCTTCAACACCATCCAACCTCTGTTCCTTAGGGACAAGCTGACAGAGATGGGAGTAGATTCATACCTAGTGGCATGGATTGTGGACTATCTTACAAACAGACCTCAGTATGTGCGTCTTGGGAACTGCAGGTCTGATATTGTGGTCAGCAACACAGGAGCGTCGCAGGGGACTGTACTTTCACCAGTCCTGTTCAGCCTATATACATCGGACTTCCAATACAACTCGGAGTCCTGCCACGTGCAAAAGTTCGCTGACGACACTACTATCGTGGGCTGCATCAGGAGTGGGCAGGAGGATGAGTATAGGAACCTCATCAAGGACTTTGTTAAATGGTGCGACTCAAACCACCTACACCTGAACACCAGCAAAACCAAGGAGCTGGTGGTGGATTTTAGGAGGCCCAGGCCCCTCCTGGACCCCGTGATCATCAGAGGTGACTGTGTGCAGAGGGTACAGACCTATAAATACCTGGGAGTGCCGGCTGGATGATAAATTGGACTGGACTGCCAATACTGATTCTCTGTGCAAGAGAGGAAAGAGCCGACTATACTTCCTTAGAAGACTGGCGTCCTTCAACATCTGCAATAAGATGCTGCAGATGTTCTATCAGACGGTTGTGGCGAGTGCCCTCTTCTACGCAGTGGTATGCTGGGGAGGCAGCATGCCTGGACAAACTGATGAGGAAGGCAGGCTCTATTGTAGGCATGGAGCTAGACAGTTTGACATCCATGGCAGAGCGACGGGCACTCAGCAGGCTCCTATCAATTATGGAGAATCCACTGCATCTACTAAACAGTGTCATCTCTAGACAGAGGAGCAGCTTCAGCGGCAGACTGCTGTCACTGTCCTGCTCCACTGACAGACTGAGGAGATCGTTCCTCCCCCAAACTATGCGACTCTTCAATTCCACCCGGGGGGATAAACATTAACATTATTCAAAGTTATTGTCTGTTTTTAGCTACATTTTTATTACTCTTTAATTTAATTTTTTTTTGTATCAGTATGCTGCTGCTGGAGTATGTGAATTTCCCCTTGGGATTAATAAAGTATCTATCTATCTCTATCTATCTATCTAGTGGACTCATCATTATCTACATCCAAATGTATACAATGATGACTAATATGATGTTAGGTTGTATAAAATAATGTGTGCCTTACAAGTCAAAGGTGTTTATATTTAAGCAATGTAACGTATTAGAGAGGCCTAACCTGAAGTACTGCATGCAGTTTTGGTCTCCATATCCCAAAACAGACATAGCAACACTAGAGCAGAGATCTATTTTGTGGTGTCACGGCCCAGTTTTTGATACGCCAATGTGAATTTTTACTCAATGAATTTACCACAACCAAAATGGAGTCCCCTGTGTGAATTTAATGTGAGCATTAAACTGTTGTGGGGAGGTCCCATGCAATCATCAATGTTATATTAATCAAGCGCTATTGTCAATAATGTTCCTCCATGGTGAATCCTAGAACAATCATCATAGTGGGGGTTACAGAGGTTGTCCAGGGTTGACCCAACTCACCTGCTGATGCGCTGAATCTAGCACAATTGTCGGAGACGTGTGTGGTTGCAGTTGCAGGGTTTCATCAGATTCCACCAGCAATGCTGTCGCAGTCCACAGGTTGGGAAATGCTGCACTAGAGAAAGTACAGAGAAGTCCGACTGGGCCGATTCCAGTACTGAGAGGTATGAGGTATGAGCAGACTGAAGGAGCTGAACCTTTTCAATTTAAGCAAATTGAGACTAACAGGTGGCATGATTGAATTGTTTGAAACTATGAAGGGAATTAGTACAGTAGATACAGTAAAATAAATTCTTCAATAAGAATATGGGAACACTGATGAAAACTTGTTAATTGTAGATTTCGCAGAAACATTAGAAAGTTTTTCTTCACCTAGTGAATATTAGATTTATGGAATAAATTACCAAGTAGTGTGTTTGACAGTAATGCTTTAGGGAATCTTCAAAATTTGACTTTATATCATTTTGGAGAAGTTACCTGAACAGGACTTACAAGCTTGTTGGGCTCAATGTTCTTATCAAAAAATTCTAATGTTCTAAAAAACTATTTAAAACACTAAATAAAATTATTACAGCTTAATGTTTCCTAATAAAAACTGGTCTTTTCTTCATGACAATTGTATTTCTCACATTGTAGAACATGCCATTAGTGATGACCGAACATTTCCGAGTTAGCTTTGCTGTGAGTTCCCCAAAATCGCCAATCTGGGCGAACTGCATTAAAGTCAAATTGGAAGGACTAACTGAACTAAATTTGACTAGATTATAATATTGCAATCATCTTTAAAGTGTCGCTGAGGGCTAGGGAAACATCTACTAACGACACTGGAGCAATTATTGTGGCCAAAATGGTGACCTGACCTGTGCGGCAGTAGTGCCAACCACTACACCACTGTGCCTTCGGGAGATCAAAGAAGAAAGAACGCAGTCAGAGACATGCGAACATATATTTCATCAAAACAAAGCAGAAATGCTGTAATCATAGTCAAACATTAGAAAAAATATGTAGATCTTTGAAAGGCAGAAAATTCAAAGTGGCGGGTTCATGATTGAAACCGCTGGCTCATTCTGTTTTTTGAAGTCGAGCTGAGGGCTCTGCAAACTGTCTGTGCTGATGCTTTGCACTTTTTATTTTATCGAACTGATAGAAACCTTTTGTAAACATTTCCAAAATCTTTTGTTATTATATTATTTCACCAGTAACGGCACACTGCACGACATGCAGTGAATACACTTGACTTGAGCATTCATAGTTGTCATACTCTTTCTCTGTACATTTAGCATTTGTTTGCTCAGAGGTTGATGCACTTGCTGTTTCTTGAGCAACTCTTCTTTTCTCCACCCTAGTGGCCCACTTGTTCTCTTGCTTTTGTCTGCATCTTTTCGTGTTAAAACTGATTAAGTCAGTTTTTGTGTTGCAATTACTTAGTACGTTTTCTTTAATTTTTCACTTTAGCAGGCACTTAAGTCTTCAATCTGCCTAAAGAATGATTTAAGAAATGAAGAGGTAGGGGAAGTGATGGTGAAGGTGGTTGGGAATGAGAACGGTGCCCATACGCATACGCCACACGGCCGCATTGCTGGCCTCTGCTGAGAGTTGATTCTACAATAAAATAAAATTAAAATAAAAAGAGGAATAACCTTGGAGGTCAATCATCACCCCAAAATCGAATAGTAGATGTCACGTAGTATACGTGTACCAAATTTCAGGTCAATAGTTCAAACGGTTTGCAAGATTTAAAATCCTGGGCAGACAAATGGACAGCCACGGTAGCGTATTATATAAGAAGATAGAGTCTCCTCTGTTGGAGGGGGGTTGTCAGGCTCTTGGAAGTTTGTTTTCACTCTCGCCGTGTCATGTGACTAATTATTATGTATGCATAGGTCACGCTCCTCCTTCTCTTATGCTGACATGAAACTTGAAGATCGACCTGAACATTTGGCTACAAGCACAGATAACTCGTCCCACAGAGTCCGTAATGCAAATGATCAGCATTATATACCTGGGGGTCGGTCACATCAATGTTGGCTTTTACAGTTCCAGAGGATGTCGCACTGGCCTTGCAAAGCATTATTGGTATTAAAAAAAAATTCTCCTAAACCGGCTGAATTACCAGTAAATAATTCGACGGACAAAGACGAATGTGAACGCAGCAAATTCACTGTGAATTATGCTTTGGCGAAATTCACTGCAACACTAGTGGCTATTCAGTTGAGTTTATGGTGACTAAAGTAAAGGGAATGTTAAAAGAGGTTTTGGAAAATGCTGCAGTGTTACCTGTTTGTCTGTTTTCTACAGAGTCCATATGCCATCAACTTTGAGAAAGAACAATAAATGAGACTCCGCCCACCTCTATTTCCCTGCCTTCGCCCACCTGTCTGGGCCTACTCTTTTCTTGTGCAATGATCAGATGTCAGTACTGACCTGTAAAACACTGCAGTGTAATAGTCATTCCTGGTGATGTGGTTGCATACCAACCACCTCTTGAGTCAACTCACTTTTTGTTTTGTGTTTCTTTTAAAACAGTGATTGAAACAAACACAATTCAAAACATAAGCAAAACAGGAAAAGCATATTTGTAATAGAGTTTATATACAAACATTGTTTCACATACAGTATTTATGCATGCATAATCAAGGACTGCTTGCTAATAAAAGTGTTAGGTAAAAGTTACAGAAAGCTGTGAAGTTGTGAGGATAGTTGCCTGCTTTGTTCAATGTGGTAATGCTGTTTAAAGGAGCCTGCCACTGTTAAAAGTTACATTGAAAACTTAAGAACTGCGTACCTAACAGTGCAGACAGAGAATGACAAGAGATTTAGAGTCTCTCTGAATATGTGCTAGATCTATCTAGGGAATTGTTGCTGTTATTTTTTTATTTGCTTATTTTCTTTTGATAACTCAGCATAACCCATCAAATGCTGAGTTATATCCTTCTCAATTTGAAAATAAAGAATAGTATTTCAATTTCCGTGCCTTCATTACTTAACAGATAGCTTGAACCTGAACTGTACATATCCGTCATATTTTTACAGGATCTCATTTTGTTTATAATGGAAAAATATGACACAATTGCTAAAAATATGGTGATAGTGAAAATGTGAAAACTGTATGACTCCGAGTGCAGCAAATAAAAATAAATTAGTTTTGTTTATTGTTCTTTTAATAAGAGGTTAAATGTTTTGTAACATATTTAATGGTTGGCTATCCGTCTTAGGTTTGATAGTCTTCAATTTACATTTCCTTGGAATTTATGTCTTCACATTTGTATTAAGTCTCAAGGTTAAAAAAAAAAACACAAAACAATATCTAAAAAGCTATTAGTGATTCAGTCTTGTAGCAAGGTCTCAGGGACAGCCTTGTAGCATTAAATATGTCCTCTTAGACATCTACTGCGTTTGTATTTTCTACCTAATGAAGTAAAGTGAATAAACTTGAAATAGGTTTTCTTTATTAAAACAAATGATTATTTTGGATGTGTCTCACACATGTATATCATCAGTTGGGCACTGTACCTGATCCTTCTCTTTCACCCTGCAGCTCTGTTTTGTTATTATAGGCTCCTAGGATGACCATATTTCCCTTTGCACTCTTTTTTATGTAAACCTATATAATGCTTCTGTGCTTACCTATATATGTTTACTACCAGATAGCTGTCTGTCCACCATGCTGTCTACATAGGGCCTGGCAGCATGGCCTATCTGAATATGGCCATCGAGGCGGATGGAAAATAATAGGGCGAGACCCTACAGACTTCAACCTCCTCTTATTGTGGCTCTGTAGCCTCTTAAACACCAATAAGACAGATCAAGCACAAACTTCTGCTCCAGTTCAGCTTTGTCAGTATTTTCTTCAATTTCAATGGATGCATAAGTGTAGTTTCAAACAAACAAGAAAGAAAGGATATACAGGTAATAAAGTCATAAACTGGCTGAGATGGTGCTCTTCTTTTCAATCAGACTCTGGGGTTAGCAACAACTGATTTATCCAGCTCTCTTGCACATTATAATTAGATAGTTAGACAATTGTTTAAACATTTATATTGTTATACCTTAATAAAAAAGTATGAATTAGTGTCATCTTCTTCTTCTTTTGGCTGCACCCATTAGGGGTTGCCACAGCGGATCATCTTTTCCATATCTTCCTATCTTTTGCATCTTGCTCTGTCACACATCTGTCACCTGCATGTCCTCTCTCGTCACATCCATAAACCTTCTCTTAGGCCTTCCTCTTTTCCTCTTGCCTGGCTGCTCTATCTTTAACATCGTTTTCCCAATATACCCAGCATCTCTCCCCTGCACATGTCCAAGCCAAAACAATCTCACCTCTTTGACTTTGTTTCCAAACCATCCAACCTGAGCTAACCCTCTAATGTACTCATTTCTAATCCTGTCCATCCTCATCACACCCAGTGCAAATCTTGGCATCTTTAACTCTGCTACCTCCGGCTCTGTCTCCTGCTTTCTGGTCAGTGCCACCATCTCCAACCCATACAACAAAGCTGGTCTCAATACTGTCCTGTAGACCTTGCGTTTCACTCTTGCTGGTACCCGTCTTTCATAACATACTCCTGAAGCTCTTCTCCACCCATTCCACCCTGCCTGCACTCTCTTTTTCACCTCTCTTCCACAATCCCCATTACTCTGTACTGCTGATCCCGAGTATTTAAACTCCTCCACCTTCGCCAGCTGTACTCCCTGCATCCTTACCATTTCTCTAACCTTCCTCCCATACACACACATGTATTCTGTCTTGTTCCTACTGACCTTCATTCCTCTCATCTCTAGAGCATATCTCCACTTCTCCAGGGTCTCCACAACCTGCTCCCTACTCTCGCTACATATCACAATGTCATCAGTAAACATCACAGTCCAATTGAATGAATTGGCGTAAGTCATAATAATTCAGTTTGTTCAGAAGAAATGCAATAATTTACTTCATGAGGTAGATGTACATAATTAACAAAAATAGTTGCATGACATATTTGAAATATTAAAATGTGTACTTAGATTTAAATGTTTAAAGTCTAAATATTCTGGATTGTAATTGGAATTTTTCTACCTCTAATAGAGGTCCATAGAGGGCTAGATCCCTAATACAGCATATAAACATAACTGACCTTGAAATAGTGTAAAATGATACCCAACGTTCTTATGTTTGAAATTTGTCATTTTAACCTTATGGGACTGGCTCTTACGAGGGGTAGGACCACCAGTAAAGAACCGGAAATTAAAAATATTATTTTTATGATAAGAAATCTCAAAATAGCATAAAATAACACCCCTTAAGCCTATAACACAGATCCCCATTTTTTTGTTTGACCCCTCATTTCCCATTGGGTATACACAACTTCAAGTCCTTCTTATCATTTTGGTTTACTGTTTATCATAAGGGTATAATTTCTGCACAGAATGTGCCTAAACATTAGGGGTTTTCATGTATAGAGGGCCAAAAAATGGGCGGGGGGTGGGCAAGATTGTGGAGTCCTACAAAACATAATTTGACATCAAGATGAGTTATACATCATATGTGGAGGGTTTCTCATACTAGTGAGTCAGGAGACACAAAAAAATAAAATAAAATCTGGACAAAATAATTCAGTAATTCCTTTGAGCGCAAAAATGAATATCAACCTATATGCTAAATTTTATTCTTTGTGACAAACTTTGTGTATCTTTCTCAGGCTTCAAGTTCCATGAGTTAGTTAGCTTGCCATGAGCACCCATAGACCTAGTTCTAAAACTAGGTCCACTTTAATTGTGTTCCGGAAAAGTTTGATTATGAGACTGAAATTTTATATTGCTCTTTGTATGGATCTTCCTCTAAGATAGGAAGGACAAAACACTCTGAGCAACATAACTCTAAGTATGTATGAGACAAAGAAAGCATCTGCAGTCCTAGGAGGGGTAGGTGAAGTGTGAAAGTGCACCACAAAAAAATGTATTACCATTATTTATCTGTCCTTCATCTCAAACCATTTCCTTGTTTCTGTGGTGATAAACAAACATATATGCACATACTGTTACTGTTTTATTTATATGACAGTTGCTTGAATATCATGGCATTTGACATCCATCCTTGTATCCACTGTAAGGCACAGTTCAGGGCTGGTCGAAGCCAACTTGGAGTCTTGGGTTGAAGTACTTTGCTCCTCGTTGTCTATTGTGGGTAGTCGGTATTATTAGACTTCAAATACCTGGGGATCTAGAATACGTGCCCTTTTCAATGGTACACACAGCATCCCATAGTGTTTATATTGCAGACTTTAAGGAGTGCGCATGCCTTGGAGTACAGAGCCATTCATAAACAACATCCAGTGGGTAACGATGACCGGAGGATGGCCTGCTTAGGTTTACTTTTATTAACGTTGCCCATTCATTATCATCTTAGTTTGACTAGCTTAGCCCCCTCTGTGTTCGCAGCACAGATGCTTTAAAACACAAATGGCTGTGCTTTATGTACAGTATATACCCCAGAAATTATTATTATACTTTTATAACCTTCGGGGCTCCCCTTAACTTTCATAAATGCTGCTCCATTTATGACAGATGATGGCGCCCTAGGCTGCCACCTATTTCACCTAATGGATTGATCAGCTCTGGCACAGTCACACACATTGCCACACTGATCCAATTTAGTGTCTGCAATTTTGGGATGCGGGAGGAAAAAAAGGAGTAAAAACAACAACAACAAAAAAAAACGATACAGAATGTCCAAACTCCTCAAAGACTTTGACCAGGCTCTGATTTAAACCAGTCTCCTGGTGCATTGATGTAGTCCTAAGCATGGTGCCACTACGTAGCCCTTAACCTCCTTAGCATTAGACCTGAACATCACTTGGGCTATGAAAACAGTGTTAAAAGCTTTAGTCCTGAGAGCCACTCTGGCAACTGTATAGACATGTCTCATATAAGCGTTAGACCTTAGGATTACTCGGTCTGTAAAAATGCTAACAGAGTTAGTTCTGAGTATTACTTGGGCAATAGTATAGACGTGTATTGTGGAAGCATCAGGCCCGAGTGTTACCCGGCAACGGTGTAGACCCATCTTCTCCTAGCCTCATAATGGTGTCTCGTAAGAAACATTATTCAACAGCCCAGGTGTTGCACGCTCTTGAGAGTGATATGAGCAGTAATGTTGAGGAGTCTCTCATCAGCAGTGATGATGAAGCAAGTCTGTCTTCAGGCAGCGAAATTGAAACGGAGAGTGCAACTGAAAGTGATTCTGATGAATCCAAAAGTGACATTCGCATTTGGGTTTCTGTTAACCCTGCTGCAAATAAAGTAGCATCACCTTATTTAAATTTTGAATACAATTGAACGTTGAAAGCCAAGATCCACTTACTTATTTGTTATTTCTTGATGATGATGTGATCAAAAAAATTGTTGAGACGAAACGTTATGCTGAACAGTGTCTGTAAATGACTGTATACCTAAGTAGCTTTCCCGTTCAAAGATATACTACATAAGACATATTCTGATAGTATATACGGTATTAGCATCATTATTATTTTTTCATATTTTTATTATTATTGTTATTAATTCTTATTATCATTTGTATCATTATTATACTTTTACATATCTGACTTTTTACTTATGGTGTTTTACACTAGAAAGATGAGATTTAATAAAAATGTCATTTTTCAAGCTAAAAAATGCAATGCTTTTTACCTTTTTTGAGGACAAATGCAACACTAAGGAGGTTAAAAATTATTAATTAAATAAACACAATTTGCTCTTCATAAAAAAATGCTATTTTTTGGCTAAAAATGCATTTTATTAAAAGCACAATAATATACTATATACTGTATATTTGGGAGGCTATAGTTTAAAAAAAAAAAGCACAATAATATACTATATACTGTATATTTGGGAGGCTATAGTTTAAAAAAAAAAATTAAAAAAACAAGGCTATTTCATATGATATGATAAAACTTACTTTTAAGAAGTTATCCTTAATTATTCAAAGGATGCTCACTGGGCAATAAAATCAAGTACACCATATACACAAATCTATCAAGACACGTTTTAACTTAGTGCAATATTGCCTCTACACTTTAATCAAATTAAATATGCTAAGATGTTGCTACCCATGCTCCTTCTGTTAATATATGGTGATAAAATATGAATAAGCAGCATATGAAGTGTTATCTTATCTTCATGAAGGAGGATGACTTATTTAAATTTAGCATTATAGCAGTCTAGTTATTGTGCCTTGTAACATTTGCATGTTGAGTCATTTTCCATGTAAGCATAACAGTCTCAGTCACTCTTTGATCATTTTCATAGAAATGTCACTTCCGCTGTGATTTTTAATGTAACTTGTAATTTTTTTTTTGTTCTGTTACACCTCTGCCAGCTAATTACTCAGTGTACATGCTAATGACAAACCTACCTTCATAATTATATGCATATTAGTTTGTCATCTCTGAATTAACCAACATGAATGTGGTCATATGTTTTAGTGTACCTTTCAGCGGACTGGCATATTATTCCAGGTTGGTTCCTGTGATGTGATGAGAACTTTTTGATGAGAAAATATACAACAGTGCTGTTTTACCTAGTTTTTAAAACTAAGCTGAGTTTGGCAAAGAGAATGGGCTTAGGGTGTTATTGTTGGGTATCCTATAGATAAAGGCATGAGGTATAAACAAGTACCTATGTTTACCTAGTCAAGTGTAAGATGAATGTCAGCTCACTTGTGGATGCTAGGGTGCTCAATAAAGCTGACATAGAGAGACTTCATGGGAAAATTAGGTTAGACACTGTCACAATGGCATAAAAGATGAGAATAAATATATACTTAAGTATACATGTTTCATGATGTGTACATGTGTCTCACTTCATTAATTCTTTGATGCATATATACTAAGAATGATGTTTGCATAAAGTAATTATACTAACAAAAATGTGTGCTATGCAGTCTATTGGTATTTA
The DNA here is from genome assembly GCF_900747795.2 of Erpetoichthys calabaricus. NCBI lineage: Eukaryota > Metazoa > Chordata > Cladistia > Polypteriformes > Polypteridae > Erpetoichthys > Erpetoichthys calabaricus. The sequence continues at coordinate 113,304,156 of NC_041397.2, forward strand.
CCGTCTCTTTTGTTATATTTTTGGGTAAGCCTTCTTCATCATGTATCACATGTCTTTTTATAGTAACATATATACTGTATGTCCTTTTATACTGGTGGTTTATCCTTGGCTATTATTATTATGCTGAGTTATCATTTTGTGTAGCAACAATGGGTCTACTTTGAAAGAACCACTACCTTAAAAATTATTTTAGAATGATACCTTGATTGTGGTTATCTTTTTCATGTGTCATTGATGGAAATGTGGAGTTAAAAAAAAAGAAAGACTAAGAAATGAGACAATCAGAGGGACAAAGTATTAGCGATATATAAGAAAGCACAAGAAAGTACACTGAAGTGGTATGAACATGTGATGAGAGACAATGAAAATGAAGGCAAAAAAAGTGATGGGAATGGAAGTACAGGGGAAGAGAAAGAGAGGCCAAAGCAGAGGTAGGTGGATGAAGTAAAAGAATGTGCAGGGTTGAGTTGTTTGGAGAAGGTTCATCAAGCAGAGTGAACTGACATAAAAGTGGGAAAAGATGAAGAGGAAGAAGAAGACCAAGATTGAAAGTAACAAGGGTCTCATCAATAAGAATTTAAATTAATCCCCTTTAAAAAAATGATTTAATTCTGAACTTCTAATGACAAAGCATCACCTCCTCATGACACTAAAATGGATAAGGGATTTAGACAATGGAGGGATGGATGTATTTATTATAAATGGTGATGATATAGAAAATGGTATGCCCTGTTCAGGGATGGAGATCTCCATCTGTCTACAACTTTCAAAACCACCTTGATAATGGACAGAGACAGGAGTTTGCTTTAGGTTGGTTTGGTAAAAAATTTCCTTGGCTCTCAACATTAAGTCAACACTAAAGACAACCAGCATAGTATCTTTTACAGTTTATATTTGTGAAATTATTGTTTGTTAATTTTCATGTGTTTTGGTCCTCTTGTATTTGCATTACTTAATGTTATTTGACTTGTAGGAAATAAAATATACTAAAAATAAACTGACATTTTTCTTGGTGGATCCTAAGTATCATAAATGGCTGTAATAATTAACATTTTGTTGTGGCAGTTAAATGAGGGTAATCCAAAAATATTTATGAAATCTTAGCAACATATTAACCTTGAAAAGAAGAAGTATAATTTTTGATGCGCGTAAAACTGGGTCAGATTTCATACACCAACAGCACTTTTAATGAAGGCAATATTTACAAAGATTTTATTTTTGCTGAGCCTTAAAGCTAACAGATGTCCAGGCCTATTGCCACAAACATCATAATTCTGTGTATTATAATACAGACAAATCTGCTGGTTAAATTCTTTCTTGGTGATTTCCAGTTAAGTTATAAGAAACTAAGTTGCTTTGCTTCTTAATATAAAACAGGGCCTGACTGAACGATTTAATAAAACCCTAAAACAGATGATTCGGTGGGTAGCCATTGACGATCCAACTTCCTTGGATACAGTTGTACCTTTCCTTCGTTTGCTCTCCGGGAAGCCCCAGAAGCGTCCATTGGGATGAACCCCTTTGAACTTTTATTTGGCCAGCAACCGCTCCTGTTTTTCAGGAAGAATGGATGGGAACTCACAAGACAACCCCTGGGGTGAAAAGAAGGCAAAAAAAACATAATTATGACAAGACGAGTAAACTTTGCGAGTTTAAGAAGATGGATCGCATGCTGGTGTTGATCCTATAGAAGAGCATATGTCTCCAGTGAATTATAAAGTCAGAATTCCTGGACGGCGGAAACCCGTTCAAATTTTGCATATTAACCTTTTAAAGGAGTGGCACAACCATCACAAAGTCCTGGTCATGGCTGCAGTTGGCCCCCAGACTGAAGTCGCTACTGGGGATAATTTTACTGACACCCAGAAAGTGGAATTGCTATCGCTGATCGAGGGTTAGGCGATGATTGCAGAACACAAGATTGTCACTCCACATGGTGTTACTATACAGGTGCCAACCGTATCGCCTACCAGTGCGTAATTGAAGTAGTAAAAAACAAGATAAGAAATGGAGAAATATTTCCAATATCCATGGGCAAGATGCCAGTGTAGTCACACCCACACCAAAACAAACAATAAAAGTAATTAAGATGTTATGTTGTAGCTTAGTAAATTTCATAACTTTTATTATCATTTTTACCATCCATCCATCCATCCATTCTCTTCTGCTTATCCGAGGTCGGGTCGTGGGGGCAGCAGCTTGAGCAGAGATGCCCAGACTTCCCTCTCCCCGGCCACTTCTTCTAGCTCTTCTGGGGGAATCCCAAGGCGTTCCCAGGCCAGCTGAGAGACATAGTCCCTCCAGCGTGTCCTGGGTCTTCCCCTGGGCCTCCTCCCAGGTAGACGTGCTAACTTATTTTTACTTAGGCCAATAATAACTTTTCTTAACTTTGACCAGTGCTAATATGCAGGTAGTCATCAAAGTACAATTACTGCATAAAAACATAATCTGTAACATATTAAAGCATTTCCTAAAATGGAAAGGCAGTAAGTTAGCTCACAATTTTTAATTATTTGGAACAAGGACATTTTTTTTCTGTAATTGGCTAGTTCTCCCCTTACTTACTTGTAAATTTATTAGTAGTGTGATAAACAGAGCTAATCTAAATGAAGTGCCCTTTTCACAACCACAATTAAATTATTTTTGCTTTGCCATAGTCAAAAGCCATTGCTTGAAACAGCATTGCAAGGCTACTGCTTGCATTTTGTGACAATTGACCTGTGTTATATAAAGTGCCATACTTGAGTAAAAGTAGAGACACCTTAGTGAAAAGTTATTCAAGTAAAAGAAAAATTTGCCCATGAGAAAACTACTCAAGTAGACGTTTTAAAGTATCTGATGTTAACTCTACTCAAGGACGACTACATTTAGAGTCTCTCCCTATCTTATATTAATCCATCCATTTTTGAAATCTGCTTATCCAGAGCAAGGTTGTGGAGAACCTGGAAACTATCCCAGCAAGCATTAGATACAAAGGCATGAAAAATCCCTGAACAGGACACCAGCCAATCGCAGGCTGAATGCACACACAAACACATAAGGGGCCAATTCAGCATCACAAATCAACCTAACCTGCATGTGTTTGAACTGTAGGAGGAAACTGCAGCACTCACAGGAAACCCATGTGGACACAGGAAAACATGCAAATGCCACACAGGGAGCAACTGGAACTTTAAACCCGGTCTTTTGGTTGCCAGGCAGCACCTCTATGACTTCATCACTATTCCATCAAAATTTTTTCAAAATGAACTTCTTAGAAATTTAAAATAACTCAGACTACCTTTGTTTTCCATAGTATTTGTATTACAGTCACTAAAGTATGAGCCAAGTAACTGCAATTTGAAGCAGTGACATTCAGTGTGAGCTGACATCTTTTTGATTGTATCCAGGGCAATAGGAGCTTATAGGAGAAGCATTTTACCTGCTTTAGGAAGGAGCTAATTCCTGAAAGACCCTTCATAAAATGAATTTTTGTTACACAAAAACATTTAATTACAACTGATTTAAATGGAAACCATATTAAAGCACTCCTTGGCCCCATAATAACCCCACTTTTTGTGAAAATAGCATTTAATAGCATTGAACTACATTAATATTGACCGAATTATTTAAATACTAACACGAGTCATCAAAACAAATGCTAATATTCCTCCACTGTATAATAAAACTCTACTGTCTGTGTGTGTGTTTGTTTGTCCAGTCCCTCCAAGCAATCTGATTGGTCAACTTGCCTTTGGTGACGTGACCAAAAGAGGAAATGATGAAAAGGAGTAATGACATAGGAATCACACCGAGAGTCGCCTTTAAAGTTGGGAAGTATTTGCAAGAACACAAATTATGTTTTTCCAGCAGGTAATGGGGGTCCATGTACCATTGGTGGCAGTTAAATAAGCGGACTGAAGACGAGCAAGGTGCCTCAAAATGACAGAGTCTGAGATGCAGACTTTACAGTAAAATGCCAAGTTCAAAGAGACAAAGATACCAAGGAAAGGCATATAAGGAATGCCGAAGGAGCATGTAGGACAAGAGAAATAATATATTTTAAAGTGTACTGTATTACCTGTTTTTGACAGGTAACATATTTAGTGTTTAATAAGGTGTTTTTTCTAGACATTGTCACTTCGAGTTTCACATTCAAAGCAATGGCCTATCATTTTTGGGGGGGGGGGAGGGGGGGCTTTTCCAACTTTTGGAACTAAGATACCCAGGATGATGTAAGAAAATATGTGAGTAACAGACATGACAAGATGAGGAAACCAAAGCACAAATGCACTTCACTGCAGCCTGTGGTACTAGCCGAACCCCGTTTAGCAGGCTGCTGTGAGGACAGTTTCTAAAGGCATCAACATTAGTGGAGGAAATAGCAGACTGGGACTGCATGTGACCAACACTCAGACTCTACCTCAACATCCAACCTCACCCAATTCTCCAGACTGCAGCAAGGTATACTTGGAATGACTGTGTGGATGTTCAGGTGTTAGCACTAGCATTGCACATTTGAAAATTGTCCCAGATTCTTCATATATGGGAATTTTCCCAAGCCTGATTTTAGACAGTTGTCTGAGTAAAGCATTGTGTGTATCTGCGTAATCCATTTGCTTTCTGGTTTAACAATTAAGTAATCAATTCGTCCTGCAAAATGTAAGTAAAAGTAGTTATTTGTGTTTGAAAATGTTGTTAACTGAAAGTAAAAGCAGACATAAAATTTTATATTCAAGCAAAGTAGAGATATTTTCAAAATATATTAAAGTACAGTAATAAAGTATTACTGTACAAGACTGCAATTGACACACTGCCCAACACAACATTTTATCACAAACTTTGAAGACATTTGCTTAATATTTCTTTTGTTGCATGTTAGTGTATTCGTTTTAGAGTATACACAAAAACCTCACCTTGATTAATTCAGTGAATTAACTACTTTACTGAAAAAAAGCACGGGTACCTATGAGTAAACAGCTGAAAATAAAATATATTTGTCTTCCTATTTAATGGGCAACTGTGATGAAGTAGAGAAGATAGATAGATAGATAGATAGATAGATAGATAGATAGATAGATAGATAGATAGATAGATAGATAGATAGATAGATAGATAGATAGATAGATAGATAGATAGATAGATAGATAGATAGATAGATAGATAGATACTTTATTAATCCCAAGGGGAAATTCACATACTCCAGCAGCAGTATACTGATACAAAAAACAATATTAAATTAAAGAGTAATAAAAATGTAGGTAAAAACAGAGAATAACTTTGAATAATGTTAACGTTTACCCCCCCGGGTGGAATTGAAGAGTCGCATAGTTTGGGGGAGGAATGATCTCCTCAGTCTGTCAGTGGAGCAGGACAGTGACAGCAGTCTGTCGCTGAAGCTGCTCCTCTGTCTGGAGATGATACTGTTCAGTGGATGCAGTGGATTCTCCATAATTGATAGGAGCCTGCTGAGCGCCCGTCGCTCCGCCACAGATGTCAAACTGTCCAGCTCCATGCCAACAATACAGCCTGCCTTCCTCACCAGTTTGTCCAGGCGTGAGGCATCCTTCTTCTTCTTAATGCTGCCTCCCCAGCACACCACCGCGTAGAAGAGGGTGCTCGCCACAACCATCTGATAGAACATCTGCAGCATCTTATTGCAGATGTTGAAGGACGCCAGTCTTCTAAGGACGTATAGCCGGCTCTGTCCTCTCTTGCACAGAGAATCAGAGAAGTAGTTGGCCACATACTGTATACTAGCATTTAAAATTAAAACCATTGTATTCTTTGTAGCACAGTTGTAAGTAGGCAGCTAGTATATTTTTTAATTAACTTTTTAATTTATTTATCTGTAAATGTGCACCCTTAACTCTGCTGTAATGCTGGCTTCAAAATAACTGGAACTAAAGTAGCAGAACATTTTTTCAATACCTTAAGGCAGACATTTTCTCTTTGTTTATGTCTTGTGGCTTAGACATTAAGTCACTAGCCTCTACAGTTAGAGATGTTAAGACCATTGCTTTACTTATCTGTGCTCATTTTCAGTGTTAACTTTTATTCCAAGATTCTGCAAGCATAGAGATAATATGGCTTGTCAAGACTGTTTAACAACTGTCCTGTTCCTCTAGAACAAATGTCATGGTGAAAATACGTATTATCCTTCATTCTGCTGTTCTTGACACATAGCTTTTTATACACAGTTCTAAAAGTTTAAGTAAGAATCACTGTCAATAAAAGGCCTGTTGGATGTTTATAGTTTAAGAATACTTAATATGTAGTTCAATATGCACAAAAATGGTTTTAAAAAGGTAGGCCTGGACTAGTCTGGTAATATGTTCTCCTGTTTCCCATGTTAACATGTCTCTAGGTTGATGCTGAGAGCATTCTCTGATACAACTTGTTGCCGCACCCACAGCATGACAAACCACCCAGAATGGGACCCAAGTGCAGCCATGCAACTGGGTGACACTTAAGCACCACACTGGAACAGTGTGAGGTTTTTTACAGTGGCAGGAGTGCCAATCCTGCCTCCAACCCCCAAGTTTTCCTTGCAAGTTGGTCAACCTGCTTGCTTAGCTGGAAGCAAGTTAATGCCTTACCCAGGACAGAGCAACTGCAGGTTAAGGGCCTTTCTCAAGCCAATAAAACTGTTTTCTAATTCTTCAACTAAACTGAGAGTGAAGCCAGCTTCTTCCACAATTTTGGTTTTATAACTTGTTTGTGAAGGTGCTTTGTCAGGATATGTACTATAGGAAAGAACCACCAACCATCCAACAAAGGTGGGGAACCATTTTAAATTGCCACTTTGATCCTTGAGGAGTCAGAAATCCCTATAAAAGATGGTTTTGAGAATCCAGGCAGGAAAGGTCTGGTGTCATCTGCAGGACCGTGTCACAAAGACTGCTGAGGGAAGAGATATAATAGTCAGATGTTAAATAAAAGTGTTCAAAAATGAAGCAGGTCTTCCAAGATGATAATGGGATTTTGTGCTAGTATAGTAACCAACCTCAAGAAATATTAATCAGCATGGTACAGGTATTGTGGGAATGGTTAAGAGATAAATAAGTAATTTAGGGTATTGAAGTGGCCACTGTCGAGGAAGCTTTGATTTAGGAAAGATTCCGTAATTGGTGTTCAAGTTGAAAGAGTATATTTTAAAATTGTTAAAAATGAACAATATACAGTATGAAGTAGAAAGTAAAATGTGAGCAAAGGTATCTGAATTTGCTAAGAAATAATAAAGAGAGAAATGGAACAAAAGCAAGAAGAACTTTGCTGACTGGGCTTAGTTTACTTTCAGTCAATTCAGAGAATATCTTGGGGATTTATGCTTGCTTTCATTTGTATGAGCAGAAACATAAAGGAAAGAGAATCGAAAAGGAAAGGAATTGTAAGTAAATGAATTTGATAAAGGTAATATAAGCCAAAAGAAGAAGAAGATATAAGGGGATGATTACCATTGGTCACCAGTGTTTATTTCGTACAACTTTGAATCCCCCTGTGCAAGTTAGCAGAGAGGTTAGGTTTCCTGTGGAATCTGCAACCTCTCCCAGACAATAAGGTGTGAGAAAGGGGAACTTTTCAACTTGACTTGAAGACTTAAGAAGCTGTATGATGTGGAATGGATTTTTTTGCAAGTGCATGGGATCATTTCCTATGTGATTTTCTTGTAGAACCAGATGAAGATACAGCATACTGTACATGTCCATTGTATTTTTCCTGATCACCTTCTGAATTGTTCACTGTGGGTAGGACTCATTATTCCTGAAAGGTACCTCCTGTTATTTCATGTCATCGACTTGCATTTAAGGATATGGAAGTGTATAAGAGAAGTAGTGTTGAGCAGGAACATGCAGCAACATATTATTGGCTTCTTGTAGAACCCAGCATGGCCAAGCCTCACTGCCAATGATAATAATGCTCTAGGGTATTAGCTATTTCCATAATATGCTGGGAACTGTAAAGTGTTGTTCCTACTAAGGTGGATTAGACAAAAGTTAGCAGATGCACGCAGATGAAGGGGAAAAACACTGGAAAGTTCTTTAAAAACTTGGACATAATAGAAGAAAAATAGAAAAGAATAATATAATGGATGAGACTGCTATGGAAAAATCTCTTTTGCACGATTATGTTAATGGCTTAGACCCTAAGACACCAGCAGCTTTGAACATGTATCAAATAGGAGAGTCAGTATGACAGAATAGACTAACCATTATCAATAATAAGTATGTCATTGTGATGTATGCTTTTAATCAGTGGTCTCAAACTCCAGTCCTGGAGGGCCGCAGTGGCTGCAGGTTTTCATTCTAACCCTTTTCTTAATTGGTGAACAGTTTTTTCTGCTAATTAATTCCTTTTCCTTTCATTTTAATTGACTTGTTTTTTAAGATTTGTTCCCCTGAATTTCTTCATTGTTCCTTGGCATTGCTTCATTTCTTTCCTTAAATGGCACCAAAACAGAAATGAAATGTGAAGTGAATGAGCCAATAGAAGACCAACCAATTTCACTCCAACCAGTTGCTTAATTAGGCTCTGATTCTTGTTGTTAATTAAACCCGTTATTTAATTCCATGGCTTGTTGCTGCTCTCATCGAACAATGGCATACATTTCCAAAATTATTGATTTTCTCATTTCTAAGAGCACTATTAAAATGTTTTGTGGACCTGAGTGGATTAGCATTCCTGAGACCTTCATCTTTCTTTATTTTCAGATATTGTGTAATGGACGCAGTTTGCTGGTCATGTTTTGGCTCATTTTTGACTGCTAATTAAGGAAAAAGAAACAATTGATGGGTCTGAGTCTTCAAGAACAAGTCAATTAAAATTAATTCAAAAGAAGTTAATTAGCAGCAAAAATAGGTCCCTAATTAAGAAAAGGGTTAGAATGAAAACCTGTAGCCATTGTGGCCCTCCAGGACCAGAGTTTGAGACCACTGCTTTAAATGGTTATACAAATATGTATGAGATTTTCTGCTGTCATTAAATATTTCAATCTATATTTAACTTACATTAAGCCATATACAGTCACGTGAAAAAATTAGTACACTCAGGAAACTGTTTTCAACATATCTGAACAAGTAGATGTTCATGCATATGGCACCTATAGATATAGGTGATATAACTGAATAAAAACAAAAAGATTTTTTTTTTCATTTCTATCATTTATTCACTAAATATATCAATAAGATGTATTGGTCTGCTGGAGAAAAAGTAAATTCACCCTTGGCCTCAGAAGCTTGTTTTGCCCTCTTTAGTAGAAATTACTTCTTGTAGGCATTTGGCATAACTGCCCACCAGTTTCTGATATTGACTTCTTATTCCTCCATACAAAATTTCTTCATTTGCAAGATTTTGTGTCTCCCCACAACATTTCAATGGGGTTAATATAAATAAAATTTATTATTATTATTATTATTTAAGTCGGGGCATTGACTAGGCCAGTCAGTAACTTCTTTTTGAGGTTGATTTGCTTGTGTGTATTGGATCATTATCCTGTTGAAAGATCCTCTTTCAGTTTAACTTCAACTTTTAGACAGATGGTCTAACATTCTCCTCAAGCACATTTTGATATAATGTAGTATTCATGGTTGACTCGATGACCGCAAGCTGTGCAGGCCTGGAGGCAGCAAAGCAACCCTAAACTGTTACATTTCCACCACCATACTTCAGTTAGCATGAGATTCCCCTTCCCCTGAAATCCAGTCATCGGTTTGTGCTGTTGTCTGCTGTTACTGTGGTCAAACAATTCTGTCTTTGATTTACCTGTCCAGAGAACATTGTTCCAGAAGGCCTGGGACCACATGTATAAATTGTGTGTACACACAAAAATGTTGTGTACTCCCATTTCCATGCTCACGTTGAGATGTATAAAAAATGAACTTGGCACAACGCCACGCACATTTTCACAGCAGCCTCAAACCATGCATACACACATTTCTGCTCAGTTTTGTAAACAGGCAGCACACAGCGTACAAGGATAGCTGCTGTTTCTGTGTGGTTTCCATTTCTTTTTTATATTTGCATCCATGATGCTGGCTTTATCAAATACATCGAAATTAATTGCATGTCATTTACATATTTAAAGCAGTTGATTGCAATCAATCTGTAACAATATAATGGTGCACGGAATGAACAAGCTATTCCAACTGCCATGGCAGCTTTATCGTTGATAGAAGACATCATAAATGGAAGAATAAGAAGTGAGTGCATACTTAGAGATCATACTGATTTCTTGTTCCATGATGATCACTGGCTTCTAAGTCGATTTAGATTTCCAAGAGCTATCATCTTGTAGCTGTGTACTGAACTGGGGCCGGCTTTACAAAGGCAGACTTTGTGCTCTACCTGCTCTTTTGCAAGTCCTGTCTACCCTCGAGTTTTTAGCCACAGGAACTTTTCAACGTGAACTGGCTCTATGGGATGGTATTATCCACTTGTCATCCAGGTATATAAGATTCCCTTACACTGCATTTGAATGCACAAACATTAAAGCACAATTCACAGCAATGTCCATTTTTCCAAATGTAATCGGAGTGATTGACTGCATGCACATTGCTATAAAGGCGCCTTCAAAGAATGAATTTGCTTATGTAAATAGAAAACATTTCCACTCTATTAATGTGAAAATTATGTGTGATATAAACATGCATCTCATTAATGTTGTGGCAAGATATATATTGTAAGTGTCTCGCAAATAATTGCAGCAGCTCGGTGCTCATCCGGTGTGAGCCCAGGAATTCTGCTACCTCCTATAGTGGTGTTGATACGCAGATGGTAGGTTGCAATTGCCTTTTCACATCAACTTTGATAACTAACCACTTTTTTTTTATTTTGGGCACTGAGTGACTTTCTGAACTTGAACTTTTCAGTGTCTTCACCATGCTATGCCACTCCATCAATTTCCTTTTGTTGCTTATACTACTGCTCAAGCCACCAAATTGTACTGTTTTCCTTGACTCTACTTTACTGAGCAGGACCTCCACTTTGCAGTCACTGTAATTCTTTTTTACATGTGCTTTTGCATTTTGTCTTTTAACAAAACACTGAACGGAAGAAGCTATTTATATTGATTTGCATATTCAAATAGGCAAAATTCTTGGAGAAGTTGGGGTGGGACTGTAGGCATATACATGTGCTTTAAAAGTCATGTTGATTGGGATTTACAAAGGGAAAATGCATAGAACTTTATTTACAATTTTTTTGATGCATACTTACATTTCTTGTTTCGTCCATATGCAATGTTTTAGTGTGAATTCAAGGCAAGGCATTACACATGAGACCCCTGGTCTTTGCTTTTATGTTTAATGGCAAACTGTAGTCTTACTCTAATGTTCTTTTTGGGCAGCAATGGCATTTTTCATGGCACACATCGCATACATGTCAAATTTGTGCAATCTCTTTCTATAGATGCATGCACTTTGACATTGACTTTTGCAATAGTTACCTTCAGTTTTGAGATTCTTAGAGACTTCTTTTAGCATAAAATGGTCATCTCTTGGGCTGAATCTGCTGGGCCGGCAAATCCTCGACAAATTAGCAGGAGTTTGAAATCTATGCAAACTGTAGATGATTTTCCTTACAGTGGAATGACTGATTTTAAATAATCTAGTGATCTTTTTAAACCCCTTGCCAGACTCACTGGAATTCATAAAGTTTCCTTAGACAACTTCTTTGATCTTGGCATGATGACACCACATATCAACAACAAAGAGAACACCAGACACTAGGATATCTGTGGTTTGAATAAGAAAGGTTCCTCTTGCATACTCCCTAAGTATCTTTTAATCTCTGCTACCTAACCTGATTCTAATGTCATGAATTTGAAGTAGTGATAAATGTAGGAGTACCCTTACTTTTTCCAATGTGACAAATCTACCTTTTTGTTAAAGTGGATTATGAGAATGAATACACCATGCCAATTTTATGTATCATTTGTTCAAGTATGACTCCTTTATCTATAGGAACTGCATGCATTAAGATCTCATGGGTGCCTGTTCAAATATGTTGAAAAAGTCAACAAAGTGTATGGAATGTACCTATCTTTTCACATGACTATATATGAAAGTATTTCAGCTTTTACTATTAAATATTAAATGCCACATGAACTGTGGGAGAAAGTCCCTTTCAAATACAGCATATACATGCAAAGATAAACTTCTAAACAAGATACAGCTTAAGGTCAAGAGCTTGACAGAATACTACTGTAATAAAAGAGAGGAAAGTAGGCCGTATAAGAAAGTTTATAGATAATTTGACTATTTTTTGTGAATAATACTTAATAAGATGATAAAATAAAACAGCAGCCACTACATCTTGTTCACCTGTCCACTTGCTAAAGGACTGTCTGCCTATCACAAGAGGTTAACATCTGAACGCTGTCTTGCTGTAATTCATCAAGCTATACAACCTTTGGACCTTTCTCCAAACTAAGCCACCTGGACACAGCAGGAGAGCCAAGCCCTTGGCCGTAGACAAAAAATATATGTTGCCTTCTTTATCCTTACCAGCTGTTTGTGTCAACAAGTTAAATCAGCATTAAAAGTCAAGCTAAACTTCTATATTCTCAAATATTCAAATGTTTATTTGTTTTTTTTTTCCTTCACTGCCTTTTTCTAGATATGTGTGATATTTGGGAAGCAATAGAATGTGATATAAACAAATCAATTTTTCAGGTAACTTTTGATGTCTGAGAAATACAGGGACAGCGCCTCACTACTGGAATCTTGAAAACACAGAGAAAACTAAATGCCTCCAAAAATAATTTTCACTGAAAACGCTATTTTATAAAAGTAATGTAAACTAGAAAAAACATTCTTGGGGGAAAAAAGGTTACAGAAGCTTTAGCCAAGATGGTGATGGTGTCACATCTACAAAAATGCAATTGCATGATTTATTGTGGGCAGTCAGATCACTTAATCATAGAGTATCCACTTACCAATAACTTACAGTAGCCATCCACAGCATGGACCCTGTCATTAGGTTTAAATTAAGCAGTGGCACTCCAAGGCTTAGATGCTGTACTTCAAGCTGTGACTGCATCAACAAGCATTTCACCAATGGAGACATTGGAGAGCAGCACATAGTTTTATGTTGCCCTTTCAGCCACCTTTTCAGAAAAGAAACCTGCTTTATAGTGTTGTGATAACATTTCTTTGCAGGATCCTCACATACATGAAATCTCATGCTTCAAGATGAATTAAATCTTTAAAAGCTTCAACTTTACTGTCTAGGGTTTCTATCTTACAGGCTGTTGTAATGTAGTCAACCTTTAGGGAAGCAGTTCAAATAAGTTTTGAATGTGGGCAAATATCATCAAAGTTTCCATGTTGTGAAATAATTATAAAGCTGTCTTTTATGTTTTGAAGCTTAGGTGGAGACTTGTCCTCTTGTCCTAAGTTAGATTAATACTGTACAAGCCACGCTGCATGCCCTAACACTACAGATGGTATGAAATGGCTTAATTATTAATTTTTACATGCTTAATATAATATTTTTTACATGTGTTTCAAACCATTACAGGGCTTTGAATTATGAGAAATTCAATTATGACTTCAGGTTTGGATTTCAAAAATTGCTTTATGACATTGCCATTGGCATTTTGTTGTGATTATGGACACAGGATACCTGTTGTCAAGACGCAGCTTCTGGTTGCCGGAGGTGTGTCTGACATCATTGATGCGATTGGATAAAAGGTCAGCAGTGACAATCTTTCATTATCTGAGACTCCAGATGAACAACAAACCTTTGCTTAAAGATTCCTTCTTAAAATATAAGATCTTTTGGCTTAGTTTTGTAAACTTTTTCTGATTCACGTTTTGTATTTTGTTCTCAGGCTTTGGACTTCCTGACTATGATCCTAGCTTTGTTTCTCTACATATTTTTTATTCTGGATCCTTTCATAATTTTGTGCTATTCACAATCCTTCAGCATAACAACAGACCCTTTATAACTCTCTCTGTGCACCTTGTGAGTCCTTGCTATTGGTTAAGGTAAATGCCAAATGTGTTACTTTCTTTGTTGATAGAATGTTATTTGTTCTATTTCAAAATCCTCGTATTTTCTCTTTATTTCAAACTTGCACCAATGTTACTGCAATAAGAGTACTCCAATAATTTCAAAAGCTCATAAAGTACAAGTGCTTCCTGGACTCCTTTCTATTCATTTTGCTTTTTTGTTTTGAATATGTTAGTTGCAAATTAAATTGCCAGCAACAAGATTGTGCATTTTTATGTGATGAATAAAAAGTCCATGTCAGAGTAGTGCAGCTTTTATTAGCAATGCCACAGAAGCTAGTTTTCTACAATCTGCCTCTTATTGATTTGACTATCTTGTCAATTCTGATGACTAGTTAGTTTTCAGTCTTTTCGTGGCATCCAAGCTGTCACTGTACATGTATTTGTACTGCAAATGATTCTGATTTAGGTTTTATAAAATCTCAATTGGGTGTGTCTTCAACGTTACACCTATTGCCTTCCCAATTTTTTTCACTGTCAGCTTATTTAGCTTCTCATTTTTCCCTGTTCACCACATCCAGCTCTTTACCCAAGGCTCCATAACTACATCCTTGCTTGCACCTTGAGCATTCTCTATATATCACACTAATTCAAATACAGAGACATTGCATAAGTCAGTATTCTGCTCCTTCCCTTTACTTCCCCTTGCATTTTGTCTCCTTTCTGCTTCACCTTTCTGATTATCATCAACTGGCTTTTTTCCCTCCCTTGTCTCACTCTGTGCTTGTTCAAGTTGTGTTTACACTTTGGGCTACTGCTAAAAAGAAGGGAGACAAAATGCTAAAATCATCAAGGATATGCTAAAGCTGCCAAGAAGTTCTTAAAACCAGAGGAGATTAAGGACATTAAGTAACTCAATCATACAGTGATTTATTTTCAAGTAGTTTGCATCCTGACATATATCACCTGCTCATTTGTATCTCTCAGGGTACTCAATATACTTACAATGCCATTCCACAGGGTTACTGTAGAAGTCTGATGATTTTCTCACACTCATTAAGAACCTTAAAAAGCACAAGAGATAAAAAACTAAAGATTTCAAAATATCATTGCAATATACATACTGTAAGGTAATGTAATAAATACAATTACAGTATGTAATAAATATATTTTGTAGTATAGTACTTACATCCAAACCTTTCTTTCTCAACTACAAATCAGAACAGAAAAAGATTCTGAAAAAAATATAGTAAAAATAGTTTGTTGAACATTCTATAATGTTTAATAGTGATATAATTTGATCTATAATTGGTTTAAACAATGGTAGATAAAGACAGTGAAAATAAGGGGGTGCAAGGTAATGAACATTTTCAGTTATTCCCTGTTTACTAAATGTAATTTTTGGTATTTTGTAGCACTGTAATAGAAAATGCACTTTCCATTGTACTTTAGTGAGGTAGGTTAGGTTTCCTTTAATTGAGCAAAATGAAATGCCAAGCTGTTTTCACATTAAAGTGCACATAAGCTACGGTGCATTTGTTATAGGGTTGTAATAATTATTGTAACTTGTGATCCTTTGATAATATCATTCTTAACAATACTCTTACAAATGCAATTTCAAATCGTGTTGTGATGAAAAGACTTTTTATAATTAGAATATGAGTTATGTGAAGAAAATTCAGAAAGAGGTGCAGTCCTAAAAAGCATTCAGATGTTTAAAAATGTAGTTCATTTAATGGAGATTAAGACAGTGTCATGTGGAGCCACTCCTCACAGCGAACGTTTCACTAAATGCAAGATATGTGGCTTGACTAATGACAATACCCTTAAAATCTTGTAAATGTATTGAAACAGCTGTCAACTCATTTAAATGTAGCAATATGAATATAACGTGCTGGAACAGTTATAACCAGTACATTTAAATTAGTTGTGTCTGTGGCTGAACTGTCTTCAGTGAAAAGTTCACTTGCTAAATTCATCATTTAATGAGAATTACACTGACAAATAAGTCACTCATAAAGAAATAATGTCTTGAAAGTGTATTTCCAATTTAGAAATACTGAATTGACACCACTGCAGTGGGCTGGCGTCCTGCCCGGGATTTGTTCCTGCGTTGCGGCTTGCATTGGCTGGGATTGGCTCCAGCAGACCCCTGTGACCCTGTGTTAGGATATAACGGGTTGGATAATGGATGGATGGATGGATGAAATGACACCATGTAAGAATTCTGATAAACAAAAAAATTAAATCTTTCTTTTAAGATTAACCAAACCATTTATAAGAAGTATTGAATCATCTCGGCAGCACGGTGGCGCAGTGGTAGCGCTGCTGCCTCGCAGTTGGGAGACCTGGGGACCCCGTGTCTGCGTGGGTTTCCTCTGGGTGCTCCGGTTTCCTCCCACAGTCCAAAGACATGCAGGTTAGGTGGATTGGCAATTCTAAATTGGGCTTGGTGTGTTTGTGTGTGTCCTGCGGTGGGTTCGCACCCTGCCCAGGATTGGTTCCTGCCTGGTGCCCTGTGTTGGCTGGGATTGGCTCCAGCAGACTCCCGTGACCCTGTGTTTGGATTCAGCAGGTTGGAAAATGGATGGATTGAATCATCTCTGTTCTTTACATTAGTTTTTTTTAAAACATTTTCTGCATCCATTGGCTTTTCCATCAAATTCCCATTGCCCTGCTCTTCTGTCTGAATCTGGCCTCAAGGTCACAAAGGCCGCAGGCTATCTTAGAAAGACTAAGAACAAGGCAGGAACCATCCATGGATGAAGCCACAGTCTATTGCAGAGCATAGTCATGCACAGAACCCTGGAACATATTCACAGTGGAGTGCCACTAATTAATATAATAACACATATATTTAGGATGTATCATGAACACTGGAGTACACCAAGAAATTCCCACATAAACACACACTCAGTGACTAGACTGGGAGTCAAACGGTCTCATTAATACTAAATTACCAAGTCACCACAAATCCAAAGTCTTTTCTTTTTATGGCTGCCTCATGGTGGTCTTCAGCAAAAAAAAAAAAAAAAAAAACAAAAAAAAACAGAGCAGCATAGCACTGACAACCAACAATCTGTCTGCAGCTAATTCCAGTTCCGGTGTTAATGTACTTTATAATACTTATTTACTAATAACCTTGCCTTACCTTCATCTTTATCTCTGGCGTTGTGCAGTCATACTAACAATATTAAAAATTCCTGTTACCTCACTGTGGTAGCTCCTTCTCACTTTTTGGTATTCTTTAAATGAAAAAGACAATGTAATTTACATTTTAAAAGAGATCACACATCACTAATGAAATCTTGCTTACATATTTTTCATCAGGCATTCTATATCAAGGTACAAACAGATTATTGACTGTAAGTGAAAGGCAGATGGGAGACTCTTAGTACTTAATTCCTCTTCATTAGCATCTGAGGAAGACTTAATTATTTAGTAGAACCTATTTCATTTTCATTATTTAATTAATTTCATTTTCATTATCACATATTTAAACAAGCAAAAAAATAAATACAGAAAGTAAATACAACTTAAGCAACTTAAACTATGAACACAATTTTGTGATAAACACACCAGTGTCAGTTGAGTGAATAATTTTAAACACAACTGAAGTACTCGAACCCAGCTAATATAAACTCCTTCCATGAAATTGAATCTTTTTTTTTGCACAAGTGCAAAAGTTCTCAGTTAGGAATTAATCCTTACTGATATATGAAAATGGTGACCAGTTTCACAATACTCCAAAGAAGGGACTGAGGATGAAGGTGAGAGGAAGCAATGTTGTATTGGGGCTCACCAACGAAGAGGATAGTGGCCAAATCCTAAAAGGATTCAGACTGGATGGAATCTATCTGGCAACATCACAGTAAAGATAGAACCAAGCGGGAACATTCACACATGTACCTCCCTTAAGGGGGCAATTAGACTTTCACATACTACTTTAGAGCGTGGAAAGAAAACCTATGTAGACAAAGGAAAAATTTCCAAATTCCAAAGAGACGGGGACCTAAGGTGATGGGTCTAACCATTCTAATATTACTGTAATATACTTTCTGGAAATACATTGAATATAAGTCACAAATAACAATAACTTTGTAGAGCTTAAGTTCTCGCTGAATAAATATTTTTTAAGAGAGATGTTCAAAGATGAAATTTAAGAATTCAAACAACATATTGTTTACTAAATTTTCAAAATGTTAAAAGATACCTATTTTCCTCTGAAAAATATTGTTCAATATTTTGTATGACAACATAATTAACATTAATGATAGATAGCTTGCTGTTTTCTATAATGTTCATTTTAGCTTCACTACTTAGAGTAGATTCTACCTAGAAAGTATGGTCATAAGTTAAGAAATGAATATGATAACTGTATTTCACAAACTGTCACATCATAGCACACAATCAAACCCACAAAAATGATGTACGGCACCCAGGGCAATAGATTGTTCTGCACATACATTAAGGATAACCATTTGACAGATCTAAAGAAAAGAAGGGATGCATTTAATTTGTTGCTCAATGTCTAAGAAAAACAATTAACATTTAGCATGCACCACATTGTTCCAAATACAAATAACCCAAAAAAGAGCAAAGACTTCAATATACATGCTTTTAAAAGCTTTGTTAGCTGGTTGTTAGCTGTGTGGCGCTTGCCTGTTCTTCATGTCAACACAGATTTTTCTAATTGGCCCTGTGCAGGTGTGAATTTGGGTGTGTTTATGGTTGGGCATTCTGCTCTTGATTTTGCTCGACTGCTACTCTTTTTCTTTTCACCATGTTACTTGGTTTTGCAATCACTTTGCAGTTATAAACCCATGACCACTGGTGACTTTGCTGAGGTTAATACTACCTGAAATCTTTTGCATTTCTAGTACATATAAAGTCTTAAGCTTTTGATTAAAATGAAGATCAAGGTTTATCCTCAGCGCCCTGTAATCTTGTGACTGGCTCTTTGCATTTTATATATATAGACTGTTGTCCATCAATTCATTATAATGTATGGGATTGCTTATTTGTTTTCCATATGTAAAGTTTCAAAACTGTTTTTATGTATGTTTTATTTTCTGATGTTGCTAAACAAACAGATATATCTATGATGCAGTTTACAAGTTTCTTTTGATAAATAGCCCATTAAGTTCATGCATTCTACTACTGGGGAGAAGCACTAGTGCCTATTGTGGCCTTACATGAAAAATAATGATTTTGCAGGATGATTTTTTATGATTTTGTAATTTCCTTTAGATTAAAATGTATGGAAGTATAATCATTTAGTGGCGATATGCCTGTTGCTGAATTCTGCTGAATTGACCATGTAGTTGCTGAAGGACAGGAAGGTGAATGTCCTAGTCAGAGCCCTGAACTAAATATGCCTGACAATCTTCAGTATGAATTGAAAAGGATAGTCCATCAACAGCCATTATGCAGTTTCGCTGAGCTTGTTGAATATTATCGAATGGCCTTATAAGAACCCTGAATTAAATACAACTGACAATTTTCAGAATGAATTGAAGAGGATAGTCTATCAGCAGTCATTATGTAGTTTGACTGTGCTTGAACAATATTGTTAGGAGGAAAGGGCAAACACTCTTCCCTCTACGTGTGCAAAGCTGTTAAAAATGAACAGATTCAAGGCTTTAAGCAAAAAATAGGTAATAATTCAGGGGATGTTCTCTTATCAGACCAAGTTATTCTACTTTTTTATGTATTATTATTTAAAAAAATACTTTATTGTTGTAGTTGAATGCTGGAAAGTACAATTTGTAAATACAAACAGAAAAAGTGTGATTTTAATAGTTTCTTTTTAGGGCTTTAATACAACAAAACGTAAAGAATAAAGGGAATGATTACATCCTATGCCAATTATATACTGTATATTTGCAATGGACAGTAATTGGTGTACTGTAAATGCTACCAAATGAGAATAGCATATGCAAAAGGCATTTTATTATTAGTGAATATAGAAGGTAAAATTTTTATAAGATGATTATCACAGTGTCTATAGAAGACAAGGAATGGAAAATCACAAAATTTAGCATTCACAAAAAATAACACACATAATATATTGACACAAAAGAAAATGTCACTGTTCTGTAGTCTGGGCAAAACATCCACAATCCAGTCAGCACTTTCCTGGTGACTATGAAAATATGATCAGTATGAAACTGCTGCCATTTTGTTCTGAGGTGAAACCTGGACATTGAGTCCTGTTGTTGACAGCTATACAGTAGCTCCATTCTTTTATTGCTCTAGTCCTAGACCTTTTGAATACTTTTATGTATATGGTTCTTGAATGGTTAGAGCAAGAAAATAAAAGATTACACTTCCAATAATGTCTATACCCTGCTTGTTTAGTCTTCAATAATGAAGAATCAAGAATCATCGCTGAAAACATATTAGATTTGATTAGGTTAGATAAATGTTATTAATCCCAAGGGGAAGTTTAGATGTATGCAGCAGCAGAAACATAAAAAAACAAGTATATAGACTTACAGGACAAATAATACAATCAATAAATACATAAATATATAAAAACTAAATTGTGCAGAAATAGCAGAATGAATACAAGTGAACTTAGTACTTGGTCTGGAATGTTGAGAGGAAACATTGAATTGCCTGACAGAAGCAGGCAGAAAAGAACCCCAGAGTCACTTCTTCTCTGGAAGAATAGGCCTGTGGCTAAAGGTGTTCCAAGTGAGCAATTCCTGGGTTTTTTGGGAGGGTGGGGGTGGGGGAGTGGTATAGGGGGCATTGGAGTTTTTGTTTTTCCTGTTGGCATCCAATTTTGCCACCATTCTTTCTACCAGCTTCCTCTGTGCCCAGGGGTAAGTCCTGTGATGGAGAAGGCTTTCCTGATAAGTTTGTTCGGGCATTTTGCATCCTTTGAACTCAAGTTGCTTGCCCAAGAAACCACAGCATAAAATAATAGACTGACTACTACAGAGTGACAGAACGTTTATAGCAGCTTGCTGCATACATCAAAAGACCCAAGCCTCCTTAGGAAGCAATCTGCTCTGGCCCTTCTTGTACATTACCACTGTGTTGTCAGACCAGTCCAGTTTGCTGTTCATGTGAGACCCCAGGTACTTGTCGGTCTGCACCACTTCCACATCACTCTCCTGAATGGTGACTGGTCTCAGATGCTCTTTGGCATGCAAGAGGTCCACCAGTAACTCTTTTTTGTTTTGCTGAGGTTGAGCTGCATGTGGTTCTCGTTGCGCCACTAGATGAAGTCCTACACAGGCCTCCTGTACTCTGATTCATCCCCATTAATAATGCAGCATATGATGAAGGATTCTTCTGAAAATTTCTGGTATATCCTGGAAGTCCGTATTGTAGAGGGTAAATGGGAACAGAGACTGGACATTTCCCTGAGGTGTCCCAGTATTACACACCACCATTTCTGACACTGTCCCTACCTTGATCAGGTAGTCCTCCATTTATTGCTCTATATATAGTATATTTGAATTAAACTTTTTAATACAAACATATGAAAACCTAAACACCTCTGGAAGGTGCTGATTTTGAATAAAATATACATTAAATCACTTTATAAAAATTACATTGTCAGCTTTCAGGCAGTTTTGGATCAATCGTGTTTTTTTAAAAGAATACAAGTAATGTCCTGTTAAAGGATGGGGAAGCACATTGGACAGGAATTTCTAAAATGTTAGGTGAGGTGCTGTCTGTCTTGTGTGCAACTGGAATATAGATATGAGCATTACACATTGTCAAGATTAATTTTAGTGCTGTGTTAAATCCCCTGATTTTTGTGCTCATTAGATCTTTCCCCTGTCATTGTTCATTTAAAATATAAGCTATCACACACACTATTGAGTAAATAAAATCAAGTACATAAAATACAGTACAGTGAAGCATGCAAACGTTTACCTCAAAGAATATAGGAAAGTCAATGCAGTAGCTTTCTTATAACTGAACTCTCACTGAAAGATCAACACCAAACCATTTGATTTACAGTATGCAAATCAAGCAACTAAAACTAAAGGATCTGCACAAATATCATTCTTATATTTATTTCTCACAGTATATTTATTTGATGTTTCAAAAAAGTAATAAAATATATAGTTTTCCCCATTTTCCCTGGTTCCTGTTCCATGTCTGTTGCTGATGTAAATCTTTAGACTGTGAAGACTATACAGTGTGACTGCCTCGCCTTCTAGTGTGTAATTGTCTTAGCTGTTGTGAGGTCATAGGTTACTCCTTTCAGTACCCCTGACAAGTTTTGGTGCTGATTTGACCTAATATTATTGGAAAATTTTCATATCAAGTGAAGATGTGTTCTATTATGAAATCTAAATTAATCTGAATATGTTTAACATTGCTTACATGTAAAGAATTGTGTAAGCTAAATATAAAGTACAGATAACAAACCACAATGACTTTTTAAAACAGGGCATGTTTTCTAGCAGTTAAAAGTAAATACCAGAAGGCGCTTTGGTTTTTCCAGTGTGATCAGCTACCCACCTTCTTTGATAGCCTCTGAATTGACTAAAGACAGAAATAGGAAATATTCAAATTAGGTTACCAGCTGTCTCAACAGAAGATTTATTATCTATATGTCAAGTGCTTTTATGCTAAGGAAAAGCAGACCGACATCTCTGCTGATTGTCTGTCAGCTTTTCTACTATTTGCATGCACTTCGAATTGTCATTTTAGCAGTTCTGTGGTAGGCCGCAGAATTAACATCATTACTGAGCCTGAAATTAAACTGACAAGCACTGCTCTTATGATGTTGTATGAAGAATACGGCAGATATTGAAACTGTGATGCATTCTAGTTGATTTAAACAGGTCTCCACATCCAGTAATGTGTGCAGCAAAGTTTGCTTCAATAATTTCTTCTTAGATACATACAGCATGAATGGTTAAAAATTGCAAAAGAATGACATTTACATTCTTTCTTTGGAGATTTGAGTTTTTCTGCAGGTTCTATGATTTTATTCTCACATCCTTAAGTAATACATGTTAGGTTCATTTTTCAAGCATGACAAATGTATGACTCTTTCGGTGAAAGGGCCCTGTGATGGACTGGAGGCCTGTCTAGAGTTTGTTTCTCCAAAACCGGACTGAGTGGTTCAGATGAATTTTAGCTAAAGTCATAAGTACAATGGCTGATATGTAGCATTTAGTAAGGTGAATCTCAAGGACTTTATAACATTTGAAAAAATGAAGAATGTGTATCAGTTTAATGACAATAAACAAAAAAATATAAATGCTCATGTCTTATGCTTATCAACAGTCCCAAGAATCTTTGAGTTAGTGCTGCTGCCTCACTACATTCAAATCCAAGAATATCTGTGTAGTTTGCATGTTTACATGTCTTTTTTCCTAGATTCTCTAGTTTTCTTTATTTTTTTTTCTCTAAAGAAACACAAATTTATTTAAAAACAATAGTGATATGATCAAATGCATTATTCAGAACCGTTTTTTCTTTTCTAAAAAATACAATTGTAAATGGTGTAGAGTCCCTTTACCTAGCTGATAGTAATGTTTATCCTGCAGCATATATCAGCTTATACTCTGAAATCATAGGATGTACAATTATAATTTCAAGTTTGTGTTCCAAATTACATTTGCTACTTTGGGAAAAGTGTAAAAATATATTTTGTGAATTTCAAATACTGTATGTATATTATGTTGGCCTTGCAAAAATAGAAAAAAAAACACAGATTGCATCAACATATGGTATGTAATGTGCAGTGCAAAAATATATATTACTCCAATAGCAGTTGCTCACTACACCATCTAATAGGGGTTAAATACTGGGTTCTGAAGCAGGTGGTCTGATATTTGTCCCTGTGGTACTAATTATTAGAGAACAGAGGTGGATGGAATGCTGAACCATAGGATACTACTCTGGTGATAATAGCTAAACAGAGAATTAAAACAAAACTGAGCACCATTATGAACATTGCTGTAAATCCTCTCTCTGACACACTAATACTGAGGGCTTTCAGTGAAAAAATTATTCGGTTTAAGTTTATCAGGAAATGCTACTTGGGCTCCTTTATACCAACAGCAATATGCCTGAGTGCAAGGTCAGAACATTTTTTTTTTATTATTTTCTTTCATTTCAGCCATTCCGGTGTGTATTTATATATATATATATATATATATATACTTAAAGAGCTTTGGTAAAAAGCCAAATTTCCCTCTGGGGACCAATAAACATATATCTATCTATCTATCTATCTATCTATCTATCTATCTATCTATCTATCTATCTATCTATCTATCTATCTATCTATCTATCTATCTATCTATCTATCTATCTATCTATCTATCTATCTATCTATCTATTATATATCAAATGTAAGTCAGGCCCTAAGTTTTTGTTAGACATTGCAGTTATTTCTAGAGTATTTATGTTACCTTATCATGTGAGAATATTAGTGGTCTAGACACATTCAAAAGTGTATCCATAAAAAAAAGCCAAATTTCCCTCTGGGGACCAATAAACATCTATCTATCTATCTATCTATCTATCTATCTATCTATCTATCTATCTATCTATCTATCTATCTATCTATCTATCTATCTATCTATCTATCTATCTATCTATCTATCTATCTATCAAATGTAAGTCAGGTCCTAAGTTTTTGTGAAACATTGCAGTTTTTTAGTCTAGAGTATTTATGTTACCTTATCATGTGAGAATATTAGTGGTCTAGACACATTCAAAAGTGTATCCATAAAAATATAATAACATGCTACATTTTCAGCATTTTTTCCGAAGTCTCATAAACACATTGTTGTGCCTTTTTCAGTGTGCCATTAGTTTTGTTAGTCTAAGCTACAGGAGGCTATTGATGATTTGTAACTCAAAAACTCAAAATCTGAGGTTCTATGGCGGTGTGACTCTTTCTGTGTTTTTTGAAGTCCACAATGAATTCTCTATAATGTTAAATAATTATTGAAATGAACACATTTCTTAGAGTGACAGATACCCAAAACCTGTAAGAATTATCCTATTATTTCAGTATAATACTGAAACCTGCTCCTAGATTCAGGCTGTATGTTTTTTTAATTTTTAGTTTATCATCATTTTTACACGGAGAACCATAGACACATTGAAAAAGTTACCAAGTAGTGTGGTAAACAGTAAGACATTTTTTGTATTAATTTATTTAAAAGTAAATAACAATCCATACAATCAAAACAAACTTAACAAAACCAAAATTCATCCCATACCCAAAAGAAGGAAAGAGAGGAGAGTCAGCTGACAAACCATAAGTTAGAAGGAGCAAGGAAGGAAGAGTATTCTTTTCCCTGGTATAGAAGATTATTCTAAAATGTTATTGATTAGATCCTGCCATATTTTAAAAAAGTTATGAACAGATCCTCTGAGTGAGAATGTGATTTTTTTTTACAATTTCAAATAGTATAGGACAGTCACCCACTGACAGCTCAGTTACCCACTGACTTTATGGTGGTGGGTTGGGATTTTTCCAGTTTTGCAAGATAAGTCTATGTGCTAGTAGTGAGGTAAAGGCAATTACAATTTGTTTGTCCTTCTCCACTTTAAACCCATCTGGGAATACACCAAACACAGCTGTTAATGGATTAGGAGTGACTGTGACATCAAGGCTGTCTGACAGGCATTCAAAGGGTTTTGTCCAAAATAATCTTAATTTGGTACATGCCCAAAATATGTGGCCCAGTGAGGCTGGAACTAGATTGCAACATTCACAGGTTGAATCTTGCTCTGGAAACATTTTGGATAGTTTTAATTGAATCTCTCGATAGAGAATTATAAGTTGAATAACTGAGTGCTTTGTGCATATGGCGCTAGAGTGTATTCTGTGCATGGCTGCCTTTCACTCCTTTTCTGAAATGTTAAGTGAAAGATCCCTTCCCTGTTGCGCCCTGGGATCTTTGAAAGGAAGGATCTTTAAAATGTTTTTATGAATTGCCGAGATGCTACCTGAGTCTTCAAGACTGATTGATATTTCTTCTGAAACAGAAACAGGTGGAAGGTGAGCAAAATGGAACAGGTTCAGTTTAGCAAAGTTTCCAGCTTGAAAATAGTGAAAAATTGTACTGATGAAAAGTTACATTTCAAGCTTAATTGCTCATAGGATGCAAAAACATCTATGTACAAGTTTCTAAATGTTTTAATCCCAGACATTTCCCAAGCATTAAATACCGCAAAGAGTTGTTGTCATGTAGAGGCGCAACAGATAAAAGTTTTTCTGTCTTAAAGTGCTTCCATGTTCTAGGTGAATGAAAGGCAATTGGATTATCAGTGTATTGATGATTGTTTGTATTTACTGGAGCACAGAGCAGGGGATATAAAGATGTACTGCAAGATTTTAACTCTAGTGTAGACCAGGCTTGTATATGTTGTGATAATAATTAGACCAAGACATCATAAAGGTTTGGGACAGCCACCCGTATATTGTTTTCCTGGCTGCAAAAGTTTGAGTTTTAAGTGCACGATGTGCATAGAACAGTCCAAAACAGAACTGATTCTCATAGACAAAAATGGAGGTTTTAAAGGCCCATACAGGAAGTGATGTCAGCAAAAGGGCCGAATGTGACGTCAGCAAAGGGGCTGGCACCGGAAGTGATGTTTTCTGGTTCAGAAGTGATGTTAGCAAAGGGGTCGGCAACCAGAAGTGATGTCTTCTGAGGTGCTGGAACCTAGCAGGATTTCTCTGAGGGTCTGTAGGGAACTGAAAAAGACAGTCAGCGCACTCCGCCGCCCTCTGGTCGAATATTTTATTACCATTACTCAAGCCCTTTAGCTGCCTCCTACTCACACATGTGTGACAATAGTAATCAATTTGTGTTGATTTCCAGGTCTTTGTGACATGTATATTTGCCGCACAGCAATAAAATTGAAAGTTCTGCTTTAGGTCAAATCCATAAATCTGAAAGTGTCGCTGGTGTACCCCATGATATCTTCACAATTTTTAATTTATTTAAATTTTATAGGCTGAATCTCTGTGTAAAATATGTTCTGCAGTAAAATAAATAAATCTGTGCAATATGTTTTTTTCTGTTTAGCTTTACTCCATCAGTTTTCATTTTGTATCCTGAAGCACCTATCTTGATTTATAAAGGTTACTGATTAGATGTTCTTAGATTTAACTTTTTTATGCAGTAACTGCCTTCTTTCATTAATTTCTGTTTAATAAATGTGTTTCTCTGGTTACCCTGCTGTTATAATGAAGTGGCCAGTAAACACTAAAGGAGTCGTCAGTTTGAGTCACATACCTTTGGCAGAGATTTTTTTTCTCCATAGCTGCAGCTACTAAAGGAAGTCACCTTTATATGATTCTCTTTTCACACAGTATGTTTTAAAAATATTACAAACATGATTAGGAACTTGTATAAGGAGTAGGTTTTATCCATTATATAGCAGTAAATGTACATTACAGGCCAAAGTTACAGTGAAAGTATGACATTGTGAAAGTTACAGTAGAGTATTCATTATAAACATGGAAAACAAGATATAGATTAAGCATCAGGCACTGTCATGGCTATAGACTATTATATCAACACTACAATACATAATATTTATTATTATGTTGTAACAGGCAGAAAAAAGAGATGGGTAACTGATTAGATATTAAATACATCAGCATGTAATGTACATGTGATTTGTTTTATTTAGAATATCTGAAAAAACATGAAAACTGCTTTTCTTATGAAAAAACATGAAAACTGCTTTTCTTATAATACCTTTTTTTTTTACTTCTTCAACCATTTTCCCTCCTGGTACCGATTTTTAAGAATAAGGGGGATAATGCAGAGCTGTTGTAACAACAGGGGGGTAAAACTGAAATTAAGGGAAAGAGTATTAGAAGCTAGGTTTAGAAGGGAGGTGATGATTAGTGAGCAGCAGTATGGTTTCAGGCCAAGAAAGAGCACCACAGATGTGGTATTTGCTCTGAGGGTTTTGATGGAGAAGTTTAGAGAAGGCCAGAAGGAGTTGCATTGCGTCTTTGTGGACCTGGAGAAAGCATATGACAGAGTGCCTCGAGAGGAGTTGTGGTATTGTATGAGGGAAGTGTGACAGTGGCAAGGTCTGTGGTAGGAGTGATGGGATTCATTCAATGTGGAAGTGGGATTACATCAGGGATTGGCTCTGAGCCCTTTCTTATTTGCAGTGGTGATGGACTGGTTGACAGGCGAGATTAGACAGGAGTCCCAGTGGACTATGATGTTTGCTGATGACATTGTGAATCTGTAGCGATAGTAGGGAGCAGGTCGAGGAGACACTGGACAGGTGGAGATATGCTCTAGAGAGGTCAGTAGGAACAACACAGAATACATATGAGTGAATGAGAGGGAGGTCAGTGGAATGGTGAGGATGCGGGGAGAAGACTTGGCGAAGGAGGATAAGTTTGCATACTTGGGATCAACAGTGCAGAGTAATGGGGATTGTGGAAGAGAGGTGAAAAAGAGAGTGCAGGCAGGGTGGAAAGGGTGGAGAAAAGTGACAGGAGCATGTTATGAAAGCAAGAGTGAGACCAGCTATGTTATATGGGTTGGAGACGGTGGCACTGAACGAAAACAGAGCTGGAGGTGGCAAAGTTAAAGATGTTAAGATTTGAATTAGGTGTGACGAGGATGGACAGGATTAAAAATGAGTACATTAGAGGGTCAGCTCAGATTGGACGGTATGGAGACAAAGTCAGAGAGGTGAGATTTCTTTGCTTTGGACATGTGCAGAGGAGAGATGCTGAAAATATTAGGAAAAGGATGCTAAAGGAGCTGCCAGACAAGAGGAAAAGAGGAAGGCCCAAGAGAAGGTTTATGGATGTGGTGAGAGAGGACATGCAGGTGATGGGTGTAACAGAACAAGATGTAGAGGACAGGAAGATATGGAAGAAGATGATCGACTGTGGCAACCCCTAACCCCTTTTTTTCAATGCAAGGATATTGCTGCTCTCTTTTGTTAAACTCTCATTTTCTCTATACTAAGGGTGTGTCTTTTAGTGCTTATAAGACATTATTTCATACTTCATGAGCTCCTATAAGAAGTATGCCAGCCACTTTAAAAGAACTAAAGAATGACTGACTCACATTTCCTCTTCTCAGTCCCAAACAATGCTCTTTGTGGTTTCATTTTTCAGAATCTAATTGTTTAATCATACATGTGATATACGCTAATGTCTCATTTAAATTGACAAATCAACAAAGTGACTTTACTACCAAAGAAAAATAAAGAGAATTATGTAGGCTTTTGTATTACAACCATGCATTAAATAAAATATTGTCTATATAAGACAGTTTTTCAGCTCACTCAAAATCATTTTCAGCAGCCTATCTTTTTACACAGTGTCATTTCATATTAGTGTTTGATTTGTTATTAGAGCTATGTGTATCATTAATATGCAGTGTTTGGCTGGCACAGGAACAAGTCCATAATAAGTGAAAATGGATTTGCTTACAGTTTAAAGCAGGTGTCAATGCATGACAATGACAAGACTCTCCTTGGCACATCATCAAGTCAATGAGTAAATAAATATAATTGTGAGTAGGCAGTAAAATTGAGGAATTTATATCTATAATCACACAGATTAGAATTACTTTCATAAAATTAGATGTCATTTAGTTTATGACACATTATTAGTGTCCCAATGAATTTCAATAGCACTCTGTTTTAGATGTGTCCATAATCATATTAAACTACATTAGATGTATAGTGTACAATGCAGTCAACTGGTTAAGTTAGTTCGTGGCCCACAAAGATGCCCACTGCAAAGGAAAAAAAAATGTTTAACCTGAATGGTAAGACATGGGTGTTTGATCTGCCTCATGTAGAAGGTTTCTTGTACTATGCTACTCAATTTTGTGGTCAGAATATATTACAAGTCATTGTTTGATGACATGTCTGAGAACTAATTCAAAAATACCTTTTTATATAATGCAATCTAGTTGCCTAGAATATATTAGGAATAAAGAACTTCTTAGCACTTTTTCTTCAAAACATTTCTACAGCTCGCTACACTCAACTAGTTGCAAACCAGTCTCCCAGCAAGTGCCCACCACTACATCAACTCACCATGCCTTTGAACAAAGCAAAAATTAACAAGTTAGAAAATGTATATGTAATGTAAAATACAGATGAGTTTGATGACTTAGTGATTTAATTTTAAACTTGGTGCATTATACTTTTTTTTGTTACTTTATCAAAGAGACAGTTATCTCATTTTTATTTGTTAAATATTTTCAAAAGTGAGTCATTACAAAAGTAACAGTGATGATGAATGCATTTCATCTGCATAAAAAGACTATGTTAAATATATGCTGTTTAACAGTACTGTATACTATCATAAAATAGCAGAAACAGTTTTCAGAGGCAGTAGATTACAATTTAAATGATATTGTTAGCTGTTGTTTAAGCTGTGACTAATTGTAGTTTAAATTTATTAAACACCCCATGGACAGTTAACATCTCTGTTGAATACTCAATGTAAAATTCTTGGCTACTTCAGACCAGCCTGCAAAGACAGTCTGGAGCTTTGCCGATAAACATTCTGTCAGCAAAATATCAAATTATTATGATGTGCTGATAATGAAGCTGTGAGATTATTTTTAGTGTAACGTATTGTATCTGTTTATTTCATACTTACAGAACAAAGCTTATCTAATTCCATTCCTCTTACATTCATTTCTAGTAATGGTGAATATTTTTTGTTTAAGGCAAACTTACCTCAAGCAGCAGGAGCAGTGAGCAGGTGTACAGCACCAATAGTACAGTCTGTGTGCTCTTGCCTTTCCCAGCATTTGTTAAACTCGTATTAACGATCTGTTTCGTTATTAGGAGCAGGTGTTGGAAAATACAAGTCAAGGTAAAGTCTCTTGAGAGAAAATTCATTCATAATTAAAGTCACACAAAATATTTTTGTCTTTTAATATACATGAGTTCACAAATTTGCCAAAGCTTTTCAATAGGAGATTTTGAAATTTTGTAACTTTTGTGATGGGCAGCAATGGAAGGATAGGGGTTAGAGAGCATCTCTGGAGCACTACCTCTCCTGGGACGCTAGAGGGCAGCACTCCTGGGAGGCTGTGGCACCACAGATTCCAACATCGCTTGCCAAGATTTGGAGTTTGGTATAGCCCTGTTGGGTTCCATGGGGGTTACCAGTGGGAGCTGCAGAGCCCTACATTGGATGTCCACCACACCTGGGAGTGATTCCAAGTAATAATAATGAGCCACCTGGAGCACTCCCAGGAACTGAATAAAAGGAGCTGCCTCACTCCATTCGAGGGGCTAGAGTCAGGAGGAAGAAGGATCAAGCTTGCAAGGGAGGAGTGGAGGTGGAAAGACTGTGAATTGGAAAGAAAGAAAGAAAGAAAGAAAGAAAGAAAGAAAGAAAGAAAGAAAGAAAGAAAGAAAGAAAGAAAAAGAAATTGTCTATGTTCTGTGCTGTTCTATGGGGAGTGAAGAAAAATGCTTTCCCAGTCTTGAATAAAGTGTGTTTTGTGCCTGTCTGTATTGAGTTAGGGCGGCTGTACATGCCCCGGTGGTTCACAGAGAACTTTATACAGAGAATTCTATTAAAATATATCAATGAAAAAAGGAATTTTCCTGACAAATTTCCTTAAGGAAAAAGTGTGCCAGATTTCAACAAATTCAGTCCACTTGGAGCAGAGTTGTTTCATGTTGACAGACAAGTGGACAAAGAGGCAGACCATATAGGCACAGCAATCAGAGTAAGTGTTTATATGTGAACGTACCTAAAAATTGCTGTGACCACCAGTGTCTTTCCTTGTTACTTGCGCTGTACTTGCATTGTCTTTTAGATACATTATATACCTCTTAAAACTTTTAAAAATCAAATATGCTCTGTTTCTTTTAAGACTTATATCATATTTTTGGTATCATCCAGTTTAATTTATACTACAGAAGAGCTGTGGCAATTTATAAAATTTTAAATATATTTACAATGAGGAAGAACTACCACTCATCCTTCATATAAATACAGAAACTTGCATAATACTGCGCACTAAAGGAATTAAACAAATGACATAAGTGACAGGAAGACAAATGATATAAAACATACTGTGAAAATAAATCTAAAACCCCCAGATCCTGAAACTGTATATCAAATAAGGAAAATACGTGGCATTTGAGCCATTAACATGTGTGTTACATCTCACTGCTGTTGTAATTCTGGCACCACAAAATAGTGACGTGTTTTAAGGCCTTTGAAAAGACCCACAAAAACAGGCCAGAATCCTCACTGACCTACCCCAGACAGGGGTCTCTGCCAAGCAAGCCTGACTAAAAGAAAACCGGGAGGCTTTAGGCCTGACCAGGCTCCGAATTTGAGGAACATGCTTTAAAAGTCAAAAAATTTTTAAGAACTCAAAACGCAAGAAATGCCTCACTAGAATGAGAACTCTATAGACACGAGTTCCACAGGAATCTTTATTAAAAAATCAGGGTTTATTTAAAAATAGATAAATACAACAAAGGCTGAAAAGAGCAAAAAGGAGTTGTCTGAAAGCAAATCCCAAGGCAAACAAGCCCCAATACATTGAAAAACAAAATCAGGCGCCAAAAAAAAAAAAACAATAACAAAAGCAAATGCTCACAATGCCACAAAGGCACACTCATTTCCTAAGCTTGCCTTTAAAGACAGGGACAGTCCTTTAGCAGTGCTAATTGCACAAAACACAAAGGACATAATACAATTTACAGAGACAGTACATATGTATCTTTAAACATAGCTACAATATTTTAAATAAGCAGTGCAATATTTACAGAAATGATTGTATCAAATGACCAAAACTGAAAAATGATCGCAAAGAGGCAAAGAAAAGAACATAAGCTAGGGGAGGAACCCTAGCTAAAACTACACAGTAAGTAGCACATTGGGCAGTCTTCCATTTCTAGTCAAATATAGTGGTGCTTGAGTATTTCACCTTTTCTTAGTTGCTTTCTGTTTTGGGCGTGGCATACTATTATTTTAGGACTCTTACTATTTTAAGATGACTGGTGTCTGGATTGAGTCTTCTCCTGCCCCACTATTAGCTTGCACACTATGTCCAAGAAGCATGTCTGCTGCTGAAACACATGACTGTGTGATCTTCCACTCAAGCTTTACAAATTAAAAAACTAAACATGCTTCTAGCTATGCTTAAATGACTATAGCTTACTGTGATCTCACAATCTATATTTTCTTTTAAAGTCCTCTGAATTGTTGCCTTCAAATTCAGACTGCTTTGAGTAAAACTCACTGTAGAACTCTCTGCACTATTGATCATTATTCTGTGCTCTTAAAACAGGGAAAAAAGTTACTTAATATACACAGATGAGCTCTAATGTAGCAAAACATGATCCTAACGAGAGGAGAACTGTATATGGCTACCAATGTTACAATTACAGAGGTATGTAGTAACAAGCACTCTCAAGAAGACTGACAGGTCAGTACCATCAGCATTTACACTAGCATTCAAAAACTATAGATTTCGATTAAAAACATAAAAATTACTGAATGATAGGAAAGGTTTTGAAACCAAGAAGTCTGGGTGGTGCTTTAATCAAATACCCCAGTCCAAGAGAGGATACCACCAAAATGGAGGCCAGCAATGCTTTCAGGATAACCCCAAATGATTCCAAATTATGCAAGAATGGCACCAGAATCATTCC
Organism: Erpetoichthys calabaricus; assembly: GCF_900747795.2. Lineage (NCBI taxonomy): Eukaryota > Metazoa > Chordata > Cladistia > Polypteriformes > Polypteridae > Erpetoichthys > Erpetoichthys calabaricus. The sequence continues at coordinate 113,337,728 of NC_041397.2, forward strand.
TGAGTCAGAGAACCTGACAAGTTATTCGCAAGCCAGGTGAGCTTAGAGTCAGTAGGAAGTCAGAGACACAGACTCAGTAAGACTAGAGAAGAAAGAGAACATAGTAGGAAGGGATAACATCTCTCTCTTTGGATGTCATGATCAGAAAACAAGATAATGCAATTATGTATACAGACTATTGTAAACCTACTAATAGAAATACCTTCTTACATGTGTCAAGTTATCATCCTTGTACTTTAATTAATAATTTACCAGCTTCAAAATTTCTTAGAAAACAGAGAATTTGCTCTACCACTACTGAATATGCTTCCTCGGTTAAGTATCTATTGCAGAGATTCGAGGTCAAAGATTATACATCAAAAATAGTTAAAACTGCTTATAAATAGGATTTGTACACCAACTGTGATATCATTAACCTGCCGTAATAATGCAGTTAGATTAACTTGCTACCTTACATACATATTCAGTACACTCCAATGCAATCCGACAGAGCATTTTAAAACACTGACACATTCTGTAGTTACTTCCATGTTTTTATGACCCACTGCTTTTTTCATTTTCACGAAATTAAAATATTAGGTATCTGGTAGTCTGGATCTCTGATCAACAGCCACATGATTTATGGTAACTGCTTTCGTAAAATGGGCCACTTTTGTTGACTTAAATGTAGCTTCTGTGCCAATGTCTTTAAAGGTGACAAGATTATAAATGATTATTTCTCCATCACCTAAAACTAATAAAAATAAAATTAGACGGACTGCAGTACAACTGTTTTGCAATTGCCTTGTGTACTATGTGGGCAAGACTACAAGAGTTGCATGTGTAAGAATCTCTGAACATTAAGGGATGATCAGAAACAGCACCACTAAACAGTTGGTTCCCAGCCATTTTGCAGACCTGTAGCATTCTATTTCAGACCCAAAATTTATAGTTTTGGAAGTAGTGCATCTACACCCCTGTAGAGGTAACTTTGACAGCATGGTTCTAAGGAGAGAAGCTTTTTTTAATTTTTTTTTAGTTAAGCACCCTGGGGCCAGTTGGTTTAAATGAATCAAATGATCTGAAGTATTTTCTTTAAATTTTACATTATTTTTGCTAGAGTCTGCTTGTTGATGTAAGCCTCGCCTGCTGTCTATGCGTTGTGATAAGTGGTCCGTGGCATACGGCAGTTTTTAAATAATCGTGTCCGAGAGCATGCAAGTTTGGAAAGGGCACAGGTGTGAGCATACCAGGGTGTGGAGGAGAGGAGGCAGGCAGCTGGAAGGAGGTAGCTTTGGGGTAGCATGAAGCCTACTCTCTGGGCTGAAAAGGATCACTCCCACTGAGTGTTTCTGGGATTGTGGAGTGACATGCGGTTCGCTCCCACATAAGGCTGAGAAGTGGCAATGGGAGCTGAAGGAGTAAAGGGAGGCTCGGTGTGGCACCCTGCTACGGAGCCATGGACAGCAGGGACCCGAGCCTATAAACATAGTTTGGGTGTGCCTGTCGGTTGGGGGTCTCCTTTGCTGCAAGAGGGGAAAGCAGGGGAGATGTTGATTTGAGAAGAGACACAATTGGGGTTTTGAGTTTTTAAAGGACAAATTCCTTTTAACCTCGATTTTAACTGGACTCTTTATTTATGGAATTGTTTTAACCTCCGCATTCGCCTTGTTTTTAGAAGATTATTTAATTATTGATTATTGGAGCACTGCATTATTTATTTGTACACTGTTTTTGGATTGTTTTGATAAAAGTAATTGAACACTTTTCATCTACCCCTTGCTGCATTATTGTGTCTTCATTTGCCCAGCTCATCTCAGTTATGACTATCAACAGTTATGGGTTTAAGAAGCTCCAGAGCATGACAGGGACTGTGAAGCCTACCTGCACTGTCACATGTGTGAGCACAGTCTAATATAATTACCCATTGGCAATTGAGAGCATGCCAGTTAATCATCCTGCTTTTTTGAGAGGTAATATATACAGTATGTTGTGGCAGACAGCCAGTGCCCTTGCTCAGCTCAGGTCATTATCTCCCCCAGACCCTGTTGGGCTCCATGGGTGTTGCCAGAGGTTACTGCAGGAATTGCGGAGCCCTGCTTTGTCAGATTTCCACCTCACCCAGAAGAGCTTCCAGACCAAACTAACAGGCCACAGGAAGTACTCCCAGGTGAAGAATAAAAGAAGCCACTGCTCCAGGAGCCAGAGTTGGGAAGCTTGCTGGAAGAAGAGTAGAAGGGAAGGGAATAGTGTTCATGTGCAATTAAGGTCTTATGTTGAATGTTTGTGTTCTACCTTATTTCTTCGTATCCTTTCTTATCCTTTTTTTAATTATATTTTATTTATATTTTGACACCGCAGGGACTGCACCTAATTTCGTTGTATTTGTTACAATGACAATAAAGATATTCTGATTCTGATTCTGAACGGGAAAAAAAGTATGAGAGAAAGAAGGCAAAGAGATTGTGCTGTGTGCTATACTGTTTATTGTGCTTATTTGTACTTCTGTACTGTGCACTGCAGGGGGGATACAATTTGGGAAGCGTTTCCCACAGAAAAATAAAAGCTTGTGTGTTGCTAGACTTGCGTCTGAGCTTATCTGTGTCAGGTTTGGGGAGCTGCTGCACCCATGCAGGCCACAAAGTATATGTGTTTTTTGACATAATCATTGATTCATTGTCTCTTTTTCCCTGTTTAATACAATGCTTTCTGCATGTACAGTTTTGTTCTACACATTTAAAGTGGTATTGCTGAACACTTGGATTAGAAAGATCCTTGATAAGGGGATCAATGCAGTTTTGAAACAGATTGGAGATTTTTATTCCTGATCCATATACAGAAGCAATCTTCCTCATATTCTTTCAGGAAATATGGCCTCCTATATCTGAAAATTGGAATTAATGACCATGTTGCTCATGTGGGATCCCAATATTCAAATGGAGATGTTTAAATTTTTTGTAATTCTCTAGATACAAGGGTTACAGTTACCCCTTGTCTATCAGATAGATTTTACATTTTTCTAGGCTTTATGGGTGGTGATGGTGATGAGCATCTCATAACAATTCACCATTGAACAGTGACCTGTTCAATGACTGAAAATATGATATGAACAAATAAATGTAACATACACACAAAAGATAACAATAAAACACAAAAAGTTCAAATTCCAGGTGTCATACTGTAGATCAGCCCATGTTCTGAAAGTAAGTAGTCCATAGTCTGATCCCAAAAATAATATGTATGATTGGTATAAATTAATATTTTTCAATTAAAAAACAGTGTCATGTTATTGTATTGTTTAGTTTAGCAGAAGAGCATTTTCTGACCTATTATTTTACAAAAAAGTAGGTCTGACTGTAAAGAAACAAGATAAAGACTGTGCCACTGTACTGTTCTGTGCTATAAATTTAACCACCAAGTTTGTTTTTGTCTTCGCAAATCTGCAGTTACCCTTCGTTGACTATCTGGTTATTTTAAAGTCATAATTTTTTTATAGATGAACTAAACTAGTGACAGACATTCAAAACATATCAAAGCAAGATACAGTCTGCTCCCCTATAAAAACGATTAATATAAATGATCTAAACCCTAGTTTAGCCCCAGTGATTTTTTTAGACATTTTTGTATGTCACCTCTTGTAAAATGGTTTAATATTGGATTAATCTTTGAAGTAGTAAGGCACATGTATAGTGGATATTTTTTACAAATCTTACAAGGAATGTGTATAATATAACAACATAAACTACATGCCACCCTGGCAGCAATATTTAAATAACAAAATTAGATACATACATTTATTAAAATAAAATACTGAGGTTGAGTAGGTTACGTTTGCATCTATACAGTTTAGTTATGGGTGACAAACGTAAGTGGGTAAATTATAAAACAGTGGTCAACAACAGTCCACTTAGCAAGAAGGTTGTACTATAAGTACTAAATTGATGCTTGAATTAAATGTGACTAGCACCTTGAAGAATTATAAAGAATCATACAATTTGAAAAGAACCAGATGACCATAAGCACCAGTATGTAGAAAATATATCTTAATTGATAGGTTTAGCAGGGCACAAGCACATATAACGAATGAACAACAGAAAACACAATGATGAGAACAGTCAATTTATCTTTTTCGGAGCCTGTCAGTTCATTCTCAAATAGACATTCTGCGGCTGAGCTGAGATTTCAAAATCCCCACTGTGCTTACTTTCTCAGCACAACTTGTCAATTTGCTTGACACAGTAATAACCCTTTGTGTAAAAATTATTCAGAGTCAGTGAGTAACTAATTCTTGACACACTTCCAGATTTACGTCTGTACTCTGTAGGAAGAAATCATTTTGACTTTTTCTTAAAGTAACCACTATATTAACCCTTGTTAATTCTTTGTTCTAAAAAACATTTATGCCTGTAGTTAGATTTGGTCAAGAACTGTTGTAATATGACTATATTTTATTAAAGTAGTGTGACAGATAGAGGTTTTCTCCACCTCTTGAACCCTCAGGTACCACTCTGAACACCAGGTAAAAGTATAAATAGTATTTATTTTACTAATATATCGTGCACAAAGCACTCTCCACACCACACTCATAAACACAATAAACTATTCAATAACCAATACAATCCTCCTCGCCCAGACACTTTGCCACCCTACCTCCCAGCTCAGCTCAGTGTACTGGGCTTCCCAGAGTCCTTTTATACACCCTGACCCGGAGGTGTTCCCATTCAACAGTCCACAGTTCCTTTTCCCTTCCGGGTCAGGGTAAACAGTCCTTTTCTTCAACCCGGGAGCACATCGTTTCTTCCTGTCATGTGACCGTGACGTACTCCCGGGTTATAGGGCACATGCGAGCCTACGAGCCCCCCTACAGCGACGCCTGGTGGCCCCCAAGGCATCCAGCAGGGCTGTGTATAAAAACTACATAGTCCATGAGGCCCTGCTGGAACTCGGGGCATGTCCACGCTGCTGGGAGAGCTCCTCCTGGCGGCCTGGGGGTGAGGGCCGGAGTAGAAAGCCGGCAATCCTTCACAGTAGGTATATACTAAAGAAATACACAATTCTCAGTGTCTGAGGTGAGACCTAATGTGGTTATGACATTGTACATTGACTATGTTGTAAATAAATAAAGATAATGGGCTATCTTTTCCTCTATTTTATATCCTCAAAAAAGCATTGTTTTAGTCTGCTGTGTATATGTGATTTGTCCAGACATCCATTTTATGTTCAATTCAGTTTCAAGGCTACAAAACAAAATTTAACAGGAGTGAAGCAGGGAACAACAGCGCTGAAGTAAAAGTTGTTATTGTAGTACGGGGATGCCAAACTCAGACCCTATCTTCATTTGTAACCAATTACTGATGTTAATGAAGCTGACTTTATTTGCCTTCATTTTAATTGATTTTATTTTTTTTTTAAGATTCAGTACCTTTCAATTTTCCCTTTCACTTAACCATTAATCAAATAATAATCAGAAGCAAAGCATGCCAACAGATGACCAGCTCACTCAGGCCACGGACATTATTTTTGCTCCAACCAATTCCTTAATAAAATGCCATTTTTTGCTGTTAATGAAGCACACTGTTTAATTCTTGTGGCTGGTTAGAGCTTTCATTCTTTCAAGTCAGGTATTTCCAAGACTGTTGACTTTATTTTATCTGAAAGCACTATCAACATGTCTTTTAGAGAAGAGGAATATTTCAGTATTTCTCAAACCTTCACTTTGTTCTTTTAAAATATTTTATTGGAAGTAACGTTGTATATGTGGTCATGCAAAAAGACAGTTTTCCCTTGGGAATTACTACAGTGTACAAACATAAATATATGGACTCAGAAATGCAAATGGTATCAAGTTATCTGATGATTATGCAGCTTCCTTTACATCTCATTATTGTTTGGCTGCTGATTAAAGGTAAAAAAAAACAATTAAAGGAATACTATAGCTATAAATGATTCTTTTTTCACCTGTTACTAGTGAAGGCAGAGAAAATTTTTTAATCAAATTTTTTATAGAGAATTGAGATAACAAAGCTCCTTTTACAATAGGTTTATTTGGGGATGTACACTGAACAAACACCAAACATTATCAAACTGACTATGATGTGGTCTGTTAACATAACATTGTAGCTAACATTAGCCATCCTATTAGCCAACTAAATTTAAACCTCATTCATAAACAATCATCATAGAGATTGACCCTTCATCATATGATGCTTGGTTGATTGTGCTAGAAGGCCACATACTGTATTTCTTATGTCTTCAGCATGAGGAGTAAAACATTTTGTTAAGCCTTGCAATGCAATTGAAGTATTTTATCAGCACACATTCCTACTCTGAGCTAAGCTAACTTCCATTTTCAGTAGGTAGTACATTGACATGTTTACTGTCTATGAGTACTGGGCTGCTGATGGTGTTATTGTTCTTTGTGTTTGCAGTAGGTATCTGCATACAAGGAAACAATCCACTTCACAAAAAAAAGCTTACATGAAGTTTGTTAGGCCAAGGTAAGAAATAAATAAATGGTAAAAAAAAAATAGATGGAAGTAGGGAGACAAAATGAGTTGTATGATATAGTGACAGTCCTTTTAAATAATTACTAATATTAAGAGAAATTTGTGGGAATGTTTTTCCTTCTGCCCATGTTTGAAATGGCAAAACTGTTAAACTTGGGCATGTGACTTGTCTGCCCAAGGTAATACTGACCTTACATTTGTATCTCAACCATCAGATCTCACGCTACACTTTTTTGCAGAAGCTATTACTAATTGATTACTTAATTTCTGTTACTATGCATTTTCTTAGACTGGTGATTCACCAAGTTTGATCTGAGATATTTTCATGTTGAGAATTTGAAAATGAAAATGCAAAGCAGAAAATGAAAATGCAAAGTGCAAAAGAAAAATCTATGAGCAGCAGGTGGCACCAGTGCTTATTTGCGTTTTACGTTTCATTTTTGCAGCTTCATTGCTGTTCAGGCTGAAAATGAAATTGCAAGTGCTGTTCTTTCATTTTATTTTTAATTTTTGCAGCATTCTTGCACATATACTTTGAAAATCAAATTGCAAATGAGATCTTATGATTTTAAATTTCATTTCCTTTTTTAGCAGAAAATACCTCCCATAATGTTGATGTTGTAGTTACTTATTTTAATACACAAAGGAATATCTGAAATAAATCCTGTTTTTTTACTACTTCAAAACAGTAAAATAATTTATATCAGCTGTGGACATTTGACCATCATTTTTGTAATTGTTTCTATCACATTCTAAAATACTTTTATAGTGTCTAGATGCTTACATGCTTCCAACATGTAACACAGTAACAATAATATTCAAAATGCTTTTTTTTTTGGTAAAGGTATTGTTAAAGTTTGCATCTTATTGATCCATCCATCCATTCTTTTCCGCTTATCCGAGGTCGGGTCGCGGGGGCAGCAGCTTGAGCAGAGATGCCCAGACTTCCCTCTCCCCGGCCACTTCTTCTAGCTCTTCCGGGGGAATCCTGAGGCGTTCCCAGGCCAGCCGAGAGACATAGTCCCTCCAGCGTGTCCTGGGTCTTCCCCTGGGCCTCCTCCCGGTTAGACGTGCCCGGAACACCTCACCAGGGAGGCGTCCAGGAGGCATCCTGATCAGATGCCCAAGCCACCTCATCTGACTTCTCTCGATGCGGAGGAGCAGTGGCTCTACTCTGAGCCCCTCCCGGATGACTGAGCTTCTCACCCTATCTTTAAGGGAAAGCCCAGACACCCTACGGAGGAAACTCATTTCAGCCGCTTGTATTCGTGATCTCGTTCTTTTGGTCACTACCCATAGCTCATGACCATAGGTGAGGGTAGGAACATAGATCGACTGGTAAATTGAGAGCTTCGCCTTGCGGCTCAGCTCCTTTTTCACCAAGACAGACCGATGCAGAGCCCACATTACTGCGGATGCCGCACCGATCCACCTGTCGATCTCACGCTCCATTCTTCCCTCACTCGTGAACAAGATCCCGAGATACTTGAATTCCTCCACTTGGGGCAGGATCTCGCTACCAACCCTGAGAGGGCAATCCACCCTTTTCCGGCTGAGGACCATGGTCTCGGATTTGGAGGTGCTGATTGCCATCCCAGCTGCTTCACACTCAGCTGCAAACCGATCCAGAGAGAGCTGAAAATCACAGCCTGATGAAGCAAACAGGACAACGTCATCTGCAAAAAGCAGTGACCCAATCCTGAGTCCACCAAACTGGACCCCCTCAACGCCCTGGCTGCACCTTGAAATTCTGTCCATAAAAGTTATGAACAGAATTGGTGACAAAGGGCAGCCCTGGCGGAGTCCAACTCTCAGTGGAAACGGGTTCGACTTACTGCCGGCAATGCGGACCAAGCTCTGGCACCGATCGTACAGGGACCGAACAGCCCTTATCAGGGGGTCCGGTACTCCATACTCCCGGAGCACCCCCACAGGATTCCCCGAGGGACATGGTCGAATGTCTTTTCCAAGTTCACAAAACACATGTAGACTGGTTTGCATCTTATTCAGCTGATATTTATGTACACAGCATAACTTCATCTCCAGATGTCCTTTTTTCAGTATATGGAACATAAATGTTGAGTGAAGTACGAGGATGCTATGGCCAGTTTAATCAAAGTAGAAGAAAATGACCAAAAATTAGAATGCCTTAAGAACTAAGTATCGACTGCTGTGATTAAAATAAGTTAAAAGTTAACTACTGGAGTTAAGCAAGCAGACATGATAGTTAAAAGAACTCATTTCTTTTTATTTCCTCTGGTTTAATTTAGCCAATGATCAAGCTTTATCTTACCTGTGCCCTGACTTTCAAATCTAAGCAAAATGGAGTTAACATTACTTAGCAAGCAGTAAACAGAAATGAAGTTAGGAGTAAAAGTTAACGTCATGAGCTCTTAACTTATTCTTAAGGTTCAGCCTAGTGCAATTAACACAGCATAGTTGTTGGGAGGCAGGAGGACAAAGTAGCACTCAGAGAGATGAAGAGATGCAAAGGGATAGTGTTGAATCTGCACAGCCCGTGCCTTTATATCAGTAAGTTAACTATGCCACTATACTAATTTACTTACAAATCGATATTTAATATTATGTGTATAGGCACTGAGGGGGTGCAAGGATGGCTGGTGCCTGGCCAACTGTGGTGTGCAAGTCTTGACAATCTATCCTTGCTATGAAAAGATCTCTGACTTTTGTCTATTTTCTACTTTTGCACAGATACTGCATTACTTTGTTATTATACTGCATAACTGCCATTTTACTATAACCTGTTTCAGTTGTATCAATTTAATATTTTATGCAAAGATAAAAGTAAAATTCCGCCTTACTATCCATGTTCGTTGATTATAGAGTAATGGTTTTCCAGTATTTTTTTAATGTATAAAATTAATATCAATAACAAAATGTAAAGAATTGTAGTTATGTTGTTGTTCCCCTGGCTTGCACCTAATATTCTCATTGATACCATTTTCATCTGTCACTTTAAGCTTTTTTTGTGTTATCTTTTTTATACTCTGGAATTTTACCTTTGTTTCTCAACATTTTCTTTAGAAATTATCACTAGACAGTGTCTATAATAAGCCAGATCTGCCTTTCCTAATGCTAGTCATATATCAAATGAAGACAACTGTGAGATGCCTTGGGAGTCCACCTCTTTTCAGTATTCCTGCTGGGGACAGGCAAACTCTTCTGCTGAAAATTTCTTGGAAGCTAAATGATGATACATATCCATGGACAAACAGTACAAACAAAGATTCAAATAGGAACTAACCATTTCACTGACCACAAACTGAAACAAACTGATTTTGTCTTGCTCTCCCATGCAATATTAATATTGATAGATTATATGAGGAGAGAAAAAAACCCTTGATTAGAGATTCTACGGCTAGATTAAGGTTGGCCTACTTGTGCTATAATTTTTGTTTATGACCTACCATATTACAGAATGTTTTCACGGTAGTGCTGAATTCAAACCAAGATTAAGACACAGTACAAAAAACAAAGACACCTGTCAAGCTGCCCTTGGAAGAGGACAAGTAGGTTGCCTGGGTTAAATCAAATGAAACAATACATTCCATCAGGGTATGCAATGAGAATTCTGCAGGTGTCATCACAGGGCAGGGTAACACATGAATCCATGGTTTTCTATCGATTTTCGGTTTCATTAGTAATCTTCAATTTTGAAAATGTTGCTTTGCTCAAACTGTTTGATTTTAGAAAGCAAAATACAATAACATGCATCCTTTTGTTTCAAAGTGGTATTGTCTACTAAATTGTTGGACATCCTCAAGATATTATCCCCTATCTCTGTGTCACCACATAACCCAGAAAAAGCAACATAGCTGACCTGTTCTCCAATTGCAGAAAATATGTATAAATAGTTACATATAGTTACATATAAATAGTATAAATAGTGGTGTTCTATATTAAGGTAATTATCACAGACTCAAAACTACCTTTAATTGAAATTACAGAAGCCACCTGCAAAAAAATGAGACAGCATTGCTTCTACTGGGCCTTTTTTAGTGTGTGTCCTACCATTATGTCAGTCTTTTATAATCTTGTATTGAGTCTCTCTTTTCTTATGTTCTGTTGGCCCTGTTCAGAAATCATAATCTCAACAACACAAAATAACAAAAACAAAATAAATAAAATAACAAGGTCATCTCAACAGTCAAATCTTACAAACCTGTTTAATAAGTAAGTATCACAAAAATGCAGTGTGTCTTCTGTCAGACAGGACTCATCCACTACATTCTCAGTTTCAGTTGTTGCTTTCAATTCACAAGTTCAAGATTCCAAAGATAAAAAGCAATTGGTTCAATTACCCTTTCATTAACTGCTATTAATGTTCTAAATAAGTTCCACTTTAATAAACACCTCCAGGCTTAAATCATGGGATAAGCAGCTATCATTTGCATTAATCATTAGACAAACCTACTTATTGATTTAACTTTTATGTGTAATATGTTTGATCTAATGTATCACCATAAGTGCTCACTGCTATATTACATTTATTTGTACAAAATACGCGTCTGATAGCTGCGTTCTCTGTGGTGTATTTTTTAATGTTAATGGTTTCTCTGTAAAACCTGCTGGCAAACCACATTTCTCTCCTGGGACAATAAAATTCAATTCAATTCAATTGATTTTTTGCTTATTCATTTCTAGAAGTTGTTAGATGGATGCACTCCATATTCACTGCCATAAAATGCAGTCACAAAGAGTAGAACAGTTTAAACAAAAGGCCACACATGACAACTCGAATCAGTTTTAGTTTTCTACCAACCAGTGATGCTGATGAATAAGTATTCACATAGCAAAAGCAAAAAGAAATTGTGTAGCAAAAACAATTATTGTCAGCAATTAGTTTACAGTATATTGATAAAGGATAGTGTTAATGAAAGTGTGTCAATCATTGCAAAAACTGACTCACTCAATTTTTTAAAAACACAGGTAATCGAAAATCGAAAATTTATGGCAGGTGCAAAAGTGTTCAGTTAATAAGCAAATATAGTAGTTTAAAAGAACTTAAGTCTAAAACATAACCAATGCATGTAACAAAGGAATTTGGTTATCTGAACATTTTCCTCACATATACGATTTAATGCTAGGAAGATTTTTGACAACGTGAGTTAATGAAGCTATTCAAAATACATAATTTCTAAATGTGATTTAAAAAGTTAGATAATCTCTAAAGATAATTTCCTGAAGATTTGATTTTAAGATCCTATTCCCAACCCTGTTTCGAATTGTCTGAAACTTGTTATGGGAGCATTAGTCATGATGTCTTGAATAGTGTAATTTTTTAATAATACACAACATCTATCTATATATATAATTCACAAAGTCGCCGCCAGAAGGGGAAGACACCCATGAAAGCACGCACACCAAAACAAGACACCCTTGAAAGCACGCAGGAAGGGGCGTGGATTCACTAAGCCGCCAACAAGTAGGAAGGAGCCATGCCCACCAACTCTATGACCATTGGATACGACGACAACTCGCAGAGCCACGCCCACCACCTCGGACGCGTGCCTCAGAAAAAACGGCGTCATTTATGTTCATCTGTGCAACAGTACACATGGACCTCTGAGCCACGTTGACTTTTCATTAGTCAACCTCAGTGGATCCTTGGTTCACACAGAGGCAGCGCCAGAGAGAGACAGAGGCACATACAGGCAGCCCAAGAGAGAGAGCCACGCACACACAGGCAGCGCGACTGAGAGAGCCGCGCAATCCTTTAAAACTGAAGTTAAAACACAATGAAGGAAGCAGTCTTTAAAAAACAATAAGCCCTGTGCCTCTTTCATTAGTGTCTCACCTGCTTCACCACCCTGTAACAGTCGAGACGCTTTCTCAGCAGCTGACCTTCTCTGTGCCTGACTCCACTACTGTCAGTCGCCTGATTTAAAAATGGTGAACTCCTGCAGTGTTACTATCTTGGTTGGCTTTTAAATAAAGTTCGGATTTGTTAAAATGTTCCTTTTTTTCCCCCTGTGCTTAAAACTCATTTTAAAAAAAAGTGTTTATACATCTGCTGCAATGTTACAGAGAGAGAGAGGGGGAGGGGGCTCGCGTGCTGCTAAGAGAGAGAGGGGGGGGGGCTGGGGAGGCTCGAGTGCTGCTGAGAGACAGAGAGAGAGGGGGGGCTGGGGAGGCTCGCGTGCTGCTGAGAGACAGAGAGAGAGGGGGGGGGCTGGGGAGGCTCACATGCTGCTGAGAGAGAGAGAGAGAGGGGGGGGCTGGGGAGGGTGGGTGTTTATGTCAGTGTTATTCAATGTTTTTACTATTACACTGTGCATTCTATGGTGTAATAATTAACTATATTTGTGCTTAAAAATCTTTAAAAAAATATATTTACATACAGTTCGTACGGTCTGGAATGGATTAATTGTATTTACATACAATCCTATGGGGGAAATTGCTTCGGTTCACGACCAAATTGGTTTACGACCAGAGGTTTGGAACGAATTAAGGTTGTGAACCGAGGTTCCACTGTATATTGAGTCTAGAAAACATGATCAGCAAATCTTTGATAGGCTGCAACAAAATAATGAAAGAACGGACACATTTTTTTCTCACAAGCTGGGTGGGTGGGTGTTAGTTAGTTAATTAGTTACTCGAAGGATTTCAAGATTTAATATGCACAAGCGGTAACACTGCAAAACAAGCCCAAACCAGAAAAGACGGCTGGCAAAAAGTGGCTCACAAATTAAACGCGTGTGCATTGTACTTACTGAAAGCGGCGTTACGGATTTTGCAAATGTTCATTTTTTCCCTCTGCTTAAAAAACATTAAAAAAGCGTGTGATTATGCGGCGTATACTACGCCGCGGGTTGGTATGCCGGCGTGTAAAACAGTTTGTTTGTCGCGGATAATTTGCCTTTTACTTTAACACGAAGACAATTTCCTGTTAGATTTGCCTTTGCGATGTCAATTGATAAGGCACAGAGCCAAACTTTCAAAAAGATGTGCATGTATCTGCCAAAACCAGTTTTCAGTCACGGACAGTTGTATGTTGCTCTCTCCAGAGTTCCATCTTTTCATTCACTTACTGGTATGCCTGCAGGAACACGTGCAGCGAGCAAGCGACACACACGCGCATACAGGTGCGCAAGATGATCCCGCTTTCAGTCACGGACAATTGTATGTTACTCTCTCCAGAGGTCCATCTTTTCATTCACTCACAGTGGTATCCACAAACCCACCCCATTTGGACAACTGTGTCGTTCAGCAAGTGTTCACCCATCAATACATAATTATGCGGCGTATGTTACGCCGCGGGTTGGCTAGTTGTAAATAAATAAGGATAGTTATAAAATTGAGTTAAGCTGTTTCTGATAAAGCCTCTGATTTGTACGTAACACATTAAGTCTTTGGGTGAAAGATTACACTTTATGCAGAGTTGTTCCAAAATATAAGGTTGGGATGTACTACTGTGAATGTCAATAACACTTCTGATTTGTTTGCACTGATGCAATATTTCTTGTGTATTTTGAACTGTCAGATTTTTTGGAAATAGCATAATGTGTATAAAGAGGACAAGATGGCTAGATTTTTTTCTATATCAAGAAGAACCATTATACTGTAAGAGTTGTTTTACTCATTCTGGAGTCCCAGAGTCTGCACATTTTGTAAGTATAATGAAACAAAAAACAAAGCAAGGCATCTGCTTGAGTTTCAATTTCTTCAAGAAGGCAGATTTTTTTCTGTAATTTTTAACATATCAAAATAAGTAAAAATCAGGCTGGTATATTTATTACCATTGTGTTCATTCTTCCAAACAATGTTATATGAATGTTTTACAAGCTTGGCAGATTGTTGGAGTTCACTTTTTAATAGGCCAATAAAGCATTGTGTAATTACAAATCCTAGATAAGCAAATTTTCTGACATAGTCATACTTGAAAATATCACTTGTTTCTGTCTTAATGCACATAAAAAATAGTGTAATAGTGCTCAACAGAAATATCAAAAAGAATTGAGGAAAGTTGGTAGTCTTCTAGAGTATCTTGGCATAGGTCATAAGGGTGAAAACTTATATAGCGTGGATGTCCAACATCACATTTTTGCAATGTACTTTTCAACTGTACTTTTTTCATGTCCAGAAATAAAACAACCTTAGACCCCCTAATTTTAGAATGACACATATATTACATTTTATAGATATTGTAGATATCTCTCTATTATATAAAAAATCTTGGGACGAGACTTTTCAGAGAGACGAGACAAGACATTTTCAGAGAGATAATTTCAAGTCATGCGAGACAAGAGTTTGTGCCAACAGATGAATTGAAAACCTAACAGGTCCAAGCGGGGGCGTAAATAAAAGACAAATAGTAGAAGAAACAAAGACAAAGTAGAATGCTGTAAAGAGGTTCAAAAACGTTGGCGCAATACACATGCAGAGCAGGTTAGAGATTTTGAAAGTACTAAAATTTGAAAGTCTCAAAAAACTGAAAAGTAAAGTTCGCATTAGCGCTAACAAATTTTACTAAAATATGGAACAGTGAAAAGAGATTGAACATATGGACAGAGGTGATATGACAGAAGTATTTAGATATTGGTCAGCTTGTAGATCGTCTAATTCATGCTGCCATCAAGGAAAAGTAGTGTTTCTTCCCAATGAAGAGGCGTATCAGCAAGAAATAAAAGATTTGTTATTTGGTGAAAGTGAAATCCACAAACACTACAAGCAAAATATCCGAATCTACAATAATCTGTTTGCGTTCGCACCATACACTGCTCAAAACATAGATTTACACGATTCAGGACCAAACACTATGAGAATCTGTGGTCCCGCAACAATTAAAGCTACTACAAGTTTAATTTCAAAGAAGCCACAATTCAGTCAGGTTTATATTTATGCTCACAGAGAAGCAATGCAATATAGAATCGAAAGAGTAAAACGATCAGATGTATTAGAAAATCTACAGCCACTAATGGATACAAATCCATACATCCAAAAGTATCTTACTTTACACAAAATTTATCTGAAAAACACGAACAAAGAAGTTTTCTTGGCTTGTTATATGAATCCGAAAGATCACTCTCGCATATATAATAAACCAACATGTGACGAATAGTCAGCGATAATAATTTCGAAAGACGGAGATATCAAAGACAGAGTTGATATTCGTGTTTATCCAAAAGCACAGCCTGATTTGTCGCAAACAGCAGATCCGGAAAATGACTAGCGCGTAGGGCCTGCACAGGGGTTGGCAAACAAAGTGAGCAGGGGGCAGAGCCCTCTAGTACTGTATAAATAATTTTTGAGTAAGCATGGGTATAAGTATACCCTGTAATGCGCTGGTATCTTTTTGAGGGTTGATTCCAGTCATAACCATGAAACTAATGAAGTGGGTTTCCATACTTAATGGATAGATGTCTGGACTTAACCCACCCAGTTTAATCATGCGATATAATGGATGACAGTACTTTCAGCTGTATTAGTTAAAGCCATTGCCAGTATTATGGAAACTGTTTTGAGATTCACAGTTTGAAGGGAAAAAACAGATGTAGTTTAGAAGAACATGTAACCATCTGGAACACCAGCATTTGAACTTTGCAATGACTTAATGTCATCTGTAATTTTACATAGAGACAGAGCTATATTCAAATCATTTATATATGATACTTATTTTTTTGCAAAATCTTTTGAACAAACTTTTGGTTCTTGTGTTAATGAATTTTTGTGATTATAACAACTTTCAGTATCATCTGAATACATTACTTATTTGATTAAAGTTATTTTTTTAAAGGACTTTAGCGGCATACAATAGCAAAGACCAACTCCAGGCTTTCCTAATTCATTAGTGTCCTGTCTACCATACATTAAAATTTTCAGGATTGTTTTTTTCTATATACAGGTATTAGGTAGTTTTTCAAAGCACAAAGAACTAACTTCATATGCAAGATCCTTTCCCAGAATAAAATGGTGTTTTGTCAAGCAATGATTCTACGAGGAACCACACAACCCTATAAACGAACCATAAAATTCCATTAAAGAACCATTATTATTGTGTGGTGTGGAATGATGTGTGCTCCAGTCTAATTGGGACTAATGCAAGGGAATGGTCTGGAAGGTACACAGGTAGTCACGTATTCGCCTACTTACTTCATAGCCCAGAGGTCAATGACCCAGATATGGAGCAACAGTCTCACTTCACCTTTTTAGGTTCCTAGAGTATGAAAGGACTGAATTGACCTTTTTCTCATTTAACGTGTGTGATGCAAGGGTTATGGCACCAACTCTCCTCGGGTTTCCCTCTATTTTCTTGACACCTTTTTGTTGGCAGTCTTTTCTTACTCATAGAATAAGAATTATTTGATCTGTAAAGTACATGTACACATGATTTGACAATTGCTCTACTTGTTATTTATGGTATACTGACCTTTCCTAAGGAAAGCAATTGGCTGTCAATTACTAGCTTTTGCTAGCTTGTGTGGTTCTATTACTTTAAATGTACAATTGATTGCCTTTGTTTCTCTTCCATTAATCTTATCAGCTTGTAAACTAAGTTTAAATATCTGGGCACTATTTATGTAATAGAATTTTTATATTTTGGCATGTTCTAGTATACCATCCACCTTAATAGTTTTAGCAAACCAAAGTAAAACACTTAAAACTTCCAGAATTTTGAAACATTTATAAAAGGTAACATGTGCAAATAACTGATCACATGTGCATTGCATTAATGATTTATTTGCACAGTTACAGTATATTCCATTCCTGTATTTATCTTACACAATCACATTTCACTGCTAGTTGTCAGATGCCTTTATTTATATAACATACAAATTACAGTACTTTCAAAATGTTCATTACTGAGTTATAAAGGCAAGCTGTATAGTGCTTTATTTACAACATATTTCTCAAAATGAGCATCACTCCCAAAGTTCAAATGTGAGAAGTCAAAAGAGTAATTTGCTTGTCAAAGCTGTTTTACCACCAATATCTACTCATTGAATTATTGATTTTTACAGTATCATCAACTCCGAAACAACTCATATACATACAGTCAAGTCCATAAGTATATGGACAGTGGCACAATTTTCAGAAATTTGGCTGTGTACATCACCACAAAGGATTTTAAATTAAACGATCATTATGCAGTAGAAAAGACTTCATGAAAGTAAAGAGAAAGAGTTTACCACAAGGTGCAAACCACTGGCAAACCTCAAGCATAGGAAGGACAGATTAGACTTTACTAAAAAACATTTAGTTTGTCCAAATACTTTTGAACCACTAAAAATAGGGGGACCATGTATAAAAATGTCTGTCTTTTCTAAATAGCTCATACAATATTTTATTAATTTCCTTTAATTAAAGCTGAAAGTTTATACTTCAATCACATCATTGTTGCTTTATTTCAAATCATTGTGGTGGTGTGCAGAGACAAAATTTTTTAAATTTTGTCATTGTCCAAATACTTATGGACCTGACTGTATGTTGTATAGCTTTCCTCAACATTCTTATGAGATCACTGGTTGAAGGTCTCCTTCTTAATTAAAAGATAATTACCATGCTCTTCCAGTTGTTTGATACCTTCAGGTTTCACAGTCCTAACTTATTTACCTTTATCATAAACATTACCTCTGTACAAAGTCATTCCTCATGATGAAGGTCTCATCGTCTTTAGACAGGCATACAACCAATGACCAGGTAAGGATACTACCACAAATCCCATAATCACACTGGTAGAACTGATCTTACACTCAATCTCTTCTCTTTTGATAACTTTTATCAACATAGCAGTGACGTTGCAGTAGGTACTAGAATGTGACCTAGCTATTTCAACATCTTCATCATACCAGACTGGTATAAAAGATATATGGACAATTATGTTGGTGCCACCTTTTATTCTAGTAGCCTGTTATAGGAATTCATTAATGATTTTACTAGTTTCCATCCATTTATCAGGTTTACATTTGCTGTTTCTACCACAACTGTACCATTTTTATATATCACTGTTTCAATCAGTTTTCCAGGATGTGACCTCTGTCTGTTGCAGGCCAACTAACTCACATGGTTTCCATCTATACAGCTCCTTCCATCCCTGGCATACTTAAATCTCTCTATCTCTTTCACACTTCCTTAGACTCCTCCACCTTCTGTAATGAAGGACTCAGAATGAGGATTTTTTTCATTGATAGAGGATACCATTCTAATGTTGTGGATATGGCCCTCAATCAAGCCAGGAGTAGACTTCATAGCATCTGCTCTAAGAGGAACCCCGATAATAAAATATAATAAGACTGATCCTTTCACAGGAGTCTTTTTCTCTAACTGTCCCTTGATCTCCTTATGATGATGACCTACGCAAACATCTCATCCATAGCTTATGTCACAGAGGAACTGCTGTATCACTTGTAAATATGTTACCAACAATACTGTTGTATCTGGACCCTCTGTCAAATTCTTATCTTCTTCATTTCCTGTAGGAAATGTTTAGCCATTTCCTTAGGTAATACAGGGAGATGGCTTGCAGACCGATTCAGAGAGCATGTTCGAATCATTAAGACCAAAGCCCTTACAAAAGTCTATTGTAGAACACTTCACATTGCTTGATTATAGCCATATTGATCTTTCTGTTTGTGTTCTTTCACAGGGCTTTAAAGACTCTTCAAAGAAAATCAGAAGAGGCTAAGCTCATTCTCACACAGGAACCACAAAATTTTCCAGGTTTTAATGACCATCTTAACTTTTTATTCTCCTCCTTAATTATCTGTAATGGTGTCTTTTTCTCCCCTACTCTTATATCTCTTTTTTCTGCTCTTTCTTTATATATATATATATATATATATATATATATATATATATATATATATATATATATATATATAATATTTATATTGTCACACACGTGCGAGTAGGAGGCAGCCAAAGAGCCTAAAGGTCAGTGAACTATCGCGAGATATGGGTGTCACGTGGTACTTACCTGGATCTCTTCTTTCTACAGAAAACCCGAAGAAAAATAATGGCCTCCACTTCCGGGCATCAAAATGGCAGCAACTACGTCACTTCCGGCCATCATCAACAACATCACTTCCGGCTCCTAAAGACCACATCACTTCCGACTCACTTCAATGATGTTACTTCCGGTTCCTGTTCATAACGTCACTTTATGCCAACCATTTCCTTTTCCCATAATCCCGTCTGTATTTAAACGGTCATTTCACGAAGTAAAACTGTCAATTGTATTTTCAATCTTGAAGACTTTTGCTCTGTTTTTTTCTTATATATTGTCTTAGGGCAATATACGGGGACAGTCCCCAAACCTTTTTTCTTGTCTTTTGACTTATTTTCTAGGGTTTATCCCACAATTAGCATAGTCGACAAGGATTTGTTCTAAAAGATGACTGAAGAACAAGACCTGAACACCATACTGTCCTCTATAATGAGTGAACTCCGTACTTTAAAAGTACAATTGGGCGAGACCAGGACTCAACTAGCGGAAGCTGAAGCCCGTGCCGCCGCCTCAGTTCGGAAGGAGGCCGCTCGGTCATTACCGACACAATTGACAAATTTAACTGAAGATGATGATATAGAAACATATTTTTTGGTTTTTGAGCGTACCGCTAAGCGGAACGCCTGGCTGAGGTCGGAATGGGCGTACCTACTGGCTCCCTACCTGAAGGGGGCGGCGCAGAGAGCCTATTATGATTTAACCGTGGAGCAGGCCACCGATTATGATGCTCTAAAGCTTGAAGTGTTCAAGCGCTACAGCATATCTGCGGAACAGCAGGCGAATGAATGGAGGGAGTGGCAGTTTGACCCCGAGAGGCCATTGAGAACCCAGGCTTTTGAAGCTTGGGGCAAAGTATGCCGCTGGTTACGACCAGATATTAATAGCTCCCATAAGATGGCTAAGCTACTGGCATGTGAAACATTCGTGCATGCCCTCCCTGACCAGATCACCCAGCAAGTCCGTAAACAGAACGGTTTTCGCATCGCACCCAACAGGCACGTGGGGCAGCCCCTGAGCTCACCGCGTTGTTTCAAGTGTGGGGAGCTTGGACATCTATCCCCTATCTGTACTTCGGAGCCCATGGATTGCTCTTTGGTAAAGGGGGAAAGGTATTGTGCCACAGTGACTAACCCTTTATCTCTCCCATATACAGGTGCAGTTATTATAAATGGTAGGAAAGTAAGGGCAATGTTTGATTCCGGGAGTAACATTTCTATTGTTGCTTCCCGTTTCGTTTTACCGCAACAATGGACTAAAGTAAAAACTAGTCTGAAATGTATTCATGGGGACATCCGGTACTACAAAACAGCCCGATGTGTGGTTTCAGTGAATCACAAAGTAGTGGGAATGGCCATGGCTATATTACTGGATCCCCCTTTTCCAGTCATATTGGGTAGAGATTGGAATAAAATCAACAGCGGTAATAACATAACTGTACCTAATAAGAATTTAGGCTTAGTCATGGAGAATGATGCTCCGACTGCCTCCACGCCGTGTCCCTCAGTAGCACGGACCCACATGGGTACCCAATGCGAAGAATTTGGTGTCCCATCGTCCTTTTTAGGAGTTAGTACAGCTAACAGAGAGGACGTGGTGGCAGATGCTCCGCCCATTGAGGTCGATAGGGACCCAATACAGGATTTATCTTCTCAAATTGTATTAACACCTTCCTCATTTAAACGAGAACAGTGGAATGATGATTCCTTAAAGTTTGCAAGGAATGCTATAGTATACGCCGAGGGTGATAATACCCTAGATCCCATGCCATCGATGCCGTTCTTTGTATTAAAAAATGAATTGTTATATAGAGTGGCAAAGCACGGGGTGAAGTGCGAACATTGCTGCTAGTCCCACACACTTTTCGGAGACAAGTGTGTGAGTTAGCGCATGCTCACCTTCTAGGAGCCCATTTAGGATCCGAAAAGACATTGGAGAGGATAAAGCTTCGATTTTATTGGCCGAGGTCTGACAATTTTATATATAAGTTATAAATAAATTATAACTTTAGCAGTATGAAGTTTTTACACTGCATGTTTCTTTCCCTACTTAAAGAATTTTTTTGGTGCTCACAAATAACAATGACTTTGTGTTCATAAGTTAAAAGCCCATCAAAAACTGCTTTGTGGTAATAAAATGATTTCAAGGCCTCTTACTGTCAAGCAAAGCAAATCTTAAAAGCAATTGTTCTACTGAAAATCAGCAGCCAGATAAACTGCTGAGAGCATAAATTGCCAAACATAGCAAACAACAAGCTGTAGAAGGGGTCTGGTGATTTCCATGTTATTTTTAGCAATGTTTTAAGACAAAATATGTTTCAAATGAGAAACACCTAGTCAGTATACAAAGAAACATAAAAAATGTTCCAATCAGTTATTCATTTGGATGAACAAGGCTAGCATATACATTTGTAATTTCTGTTGAATGGCAGTATGATCACAGAAAATAAGACACTTCCAACTGCAGCTGACATCTGCTACCATATGCAAACTGCATGCCTTAATTGTGAGATTTTCACATTTTTCAAAAAAAAAAACATTTTCATTTCATGCATTCTTCGAAACTGTTAGCAACAAGGACAGCCAAGAGTCATTTGCCTTAGCACACTTTACTGAATTGAACATTTGAATTTGAAACTCAGATTCCTTATTTTTATGTTAAATATCCCAGCATTGTTTTTAAAAGAAATTTACCAACATGAAAGATGGTCAGAGGAAATTTATTTGTGTAGCAAATTTTCACTTTTTTCTTATTAGTCACTGTCCTTTCATTATGTCATTTCTGGTGCACAACATTGAGTCAGCACATTTTTATGCATATAACTTGACAGATAAAAGCAAACTTTCTACATATTTGTATCGGTGTCATCTTGTAACTGAACTTGTGGTTAGTAATGATTGTTACTATATAGTGGCAACATTACAAAGTTCAGGTCACAAAAAAATAAATGTAATTTTTGAAAACACAAAAAATAGTATTGCTTTTTTATGTTAGAGAAAACAGTGAGAAGTTGTTATGTCACATTGCATAACATTACAGGCAATAGACAAGTGGGAGCGGTAATTCTTGAAATCTGCAAAAGTTAGCGAGTAGACAATGAAAAGTTGCATCATGATAAGAAAAGAAAAGAACTAAGACCTTCTCTAAACAAACAACTGGCACAGTAAGCCATTGCCAAACTATACCTAAGATAACATCTAAGCTTAATTCATCAGAGGAAGAAGGACTGGTAAAATGCTATAGTTGAGTGTCATAACTGGAGATTACTACATGTCATGTGTAAGATAGGACTCTGTATAGTGCCTGATCCGACACAGATTGGACACAGGAGGCATGTGTAAAATAAATAAACCATTTATTTTTCTTCATCTGTGGGCTACGCCTTCCCCGTACCCACAGACACAACACAGTCCCAAGTATTAAGCACACAAGTACAAGCACAACTCTCTGGCACCACCACTCCTCCCAGGCAACCTTGTCTTTCTCCACCCGACTCTGGTCACTGAGTGGTGGTCGCTGGCTCCTTTTATAGTTCACCCAGAAGTGCTACAGGTGTTTGATCACCCAGTTCCAGCTGCACTTCCGGGTGTGATGCATATGCTGCCCACATGGGCTCAGGAGTCCCAAACACAGCACCCCCTGGCGGTGCCTGTGGGACCCAACAGGGCTGCACCCAACTCCAATTCCCAGGGAGCCCTGTGGGAAACCGAGGCACTGCTCCACCCCTGGGAGGCGGCCATCTAATGTCCAGGGGGAGGTATTGCAGTGTCCAAGGCTGTTCCCCCTGAATATTGTGTGCAGGGGCATCCCAGCTGGGCATGGACGCCAGCCGCCTTGCACACATGTAATTCAATCATTGTGATGAGCTCGACAAAAGAGGCTCATCCCCTTGTAGTCCTTGCCCACCTCTTTCCATTATAGATGACCATGAGCCTCTTAATAAATATAAGCAGTGTTGCTTGTCAACTCCAGACCCAGGTAAAAATAATAATAGTCAGTATATGAACAGAAATAACTAAATAATAACTGTGGGTTCTCAGAAGGCTTCATAAGTTAATGCGGTAGCATTTTCCCCTTTAATTGCAACAAACTGGAAGGGCACATCATGGATTTAATTTGATATATCTGGGAAAACATTTATTTGAATAGTTACTGACTTCAGTAGAGAGGTATGCAAGTTTGAAATAGGGTAGAACATCTATGTCTTTCTAGGGACTGATGACAAAAAAAAGTGTTACATGGAGGAAATTGTCAGTGATTTCTTGAAATTCCATTTGTACAGGCCTTTTTTATGTATTCGCTACAGTTTTTTTATGATTAAAAGTTATGGTAAAGTTTGAAGTGTTTAGATTTGGTCTGTTTAATTTGTGTAATTGTTTTTTTTTTTTTGTTGTTTCAAATTGATATTCTGTTTCATGAATGTGCTGCATTGTTAATCATATCTGTGCCATTGTTAGACCACTGCATGCAAACGTTGCATTTGATATTTCAAACCAGAAAAAATGACATTCACATTGCAGTTCCATTCCCATTTTTTCATTCATTTCTGATACTCATCTGATGTTTTTGGAGAAATATTATTAGAAAAAAACTTTCAGAAAGAATTTACAGTACTCTCATAATGACTGCTTTGCATCTAAACGTGTCCCATCGCTTTCACCAGTCCTGTCTTGTGTCATTTGGGCCACTTGTTTCTATGTACAGAACACCATCAGAAATAAACGCCTTCAAACCAACAGCTCTGATTTTTCGTTTCCTATTTTCTTTTCCTTGCCATTACACGCTTATAGATTCACAGACATTCTGAACTGAATAAAAGCAGAGTAGAGCAGCAACCAGCATCTTTCTGACAAAATTGCTTTATTTATTTTGCATATAAACCTCCATACTAATATGCGATTCGTATCAGTCACAGAATTGTCAAAAAAATAAATCATATACGAGGCAAAAATCAGGATAAAGTCACTATTAGCTTCAGTGTGAACGTAGCCTTAAAAGACTCTCGCTTCTTCAGAAAATGACTGTTTTATGTTCAACAACAGCATGCAAAAAATGTTACATTTGTGAAAACGTTAAATCAGGGAATGTTAAGTTAGAGTTCCACTGTAAATGGTTTATTTCTTGGCCACAAATTTTGTGCTACCCCAGAGTGCTGATCCATGCTGCCAAACAGCCCTGCCTCTATAAAATTACTACAAACAGTATGCACTATACTTATGGATTTCTGGATTCATGAGGTTTATACCAAATTCTGGACCTCACATCTGCATGTCATAGTAGAAAATATCAGAATAGGTGACTTTTTCTAATCTTCAGTTTGCTAAAGATGACATGGCCGCTAGAGCCAAATTGTCCTTATTCTTAGCTGGAGCAGTAAACTGAACATGGCCTTGAGGTATGATGCGCTGATTTTTAAGAGATGTCCTTCTATGCACCACTACTATAGAGAGCTGTTATTTAAGTCTTTTTGGCCTTTGTATTTGTTTGAATGGGTCTGGCCATTGCTCTTCTCATTAAGAAGGTGATTTTACTTTCACAGCTTCCTGTCAGTAGTTGTCTTTTGTTTTTGCATCATTCTATGTAAAATCTAGAAATTGTTCTGCATGAAAATATGAGAGTTTTAGCTCTCTCTGAGATGTTACAACCAATGTGTTTGATGCTGACAATCATACAATAGTCAGTTACTTAGATCTCATGTCTTGCCCACTCTTATATTTGGTTGAACAACAGCTAAACCTGTTGACTATATGTGCATGATAAATATATTAAGTTGCAGTCACAGGTTCAAGCTGTTTAGAGATCCAGGCTATTTTCTGTAATGAAGGAGATGTATCTAATAATGTTGCCATTGAGTCTAATATAGTACATACTAATTATACATTTTCAGAAGATTTTGTTTTGACACATCAAATGCCACATTTTGCTTTCTTAGTAGTGGACTCCATATTTAATTAGGAGCTCCTATAGTGCCATAAGTGGTTGATATACAAATCAAGAATGCTATACACAAAATGCCAGCAAAAAATGTATGTTAGATTCTCAGCTTTTTCATTTTATTATGCTTAAAAATCATTCCATCACAAGTAAAACATAAGTCAAACAGGTACACAATTTAAAAATTAACATACGTTATCACCACACTCCTGCCAGTAGGAAAAGTTATATAGACCAAATACCTTATGCTTATTAAAATAACAAAAGAAAATAAATGAAGGCAACGGGTCAGCAGGCTCTTTAAGAAATAGGGAAATTCTGTTAAAGGAGATTTGACCTTCACAAGAAAAACTGCATTTTTTCTAGTTTTAATATAATAAATTCTAACAGTCACACTATACAGTAGTTTTAAAGGGATTGTTAAGATTTTTCAAATTAGGCAAGATAAGTCGACACATGATCAGTGTGGCATTGGTGATCACAATAGATTTATCATTGCAAGATCTGATCCTGCCTTGTGTTACTTTAATAATGCTGATCAGGGGCAATTGTGAGTCAAGCACAGTCTGACAAATAACCAAATATTTTTCCCTAAAATACCTTTACTTTGGAACGTTTTCCAGGGTGACCTAATGAAGTTGGTGTACGATATTGTTCATGGTTTAGGTTCTGGTCCTGATAACTTTCTGACAATTTTAAACTTGAAAAATGTGTGTGATTCACGATTGTAAGATATATAATGTCATATTTTGCTGAAATTGTAGAAAAGCATATTTTATAAATAAATGAATTCCATGATTTAACTGAGATGCCCCTTTCCTATAGTTGTCTAAGATCATCTAAGAGTGAGCACTGATAATATCTGGAAATACTATTAATATCTTTATCATTACACCAAGTATGCTGTGGCTGAATCCAAAGCCTTTGACCATGAAGTGATTAGTATTGAAAGCCAGGGATTATTTGCTGGGTAGGGAATTCATTTAACTGACGATCATGTCTCCCTAAAGTGAATGGCCCATAATAGAGAATGCAATGTGTGGGTTACTCGGTGGTTCTTAGATCTTAAGTCATACTGCTTCACAGTTTACCACTGCAAAGGTCAACTCCACGGAAACCCTGATGCTCTGTCCTGGAGGTATAGCCATTCAGAGCAAACAGTTCTGCATGGTAAGTCTGTGTTTGAAGAGGAGGTCACATCATTGTTCACTCCTCCTCTATGTGAGGTTCAACACAGGAACACATGGGGAGCCTAGATTCAAACAGAGGGGTTTCTTTTCCTCAAAGCATGTTCTTTCCTCTTAAGTAATGACTGAAAGACCATCAGTGAAAGACTCAGCCAGGAAAGTACTTGGAACTCCACAAACAAATATTTGCCCAGTGAATTCCCTGAAAGGAAACTCCAATCCTGTCTTTTCGGGACAGATGACTTCTGACTTTAGTATGAAGGAAGAATACAGAAGAGGGACAGGAAGTTCTGTTTTGACTGGCAATCAGTCAGGAACTCCATCTGTTAGAGGGTGTCAGTTTTTTTTTTTCCTGTGGGATATGGCCCATAAAGATCTGGAGATCCATGACAGACGTTCAAGTAAAGGACTGTTTTCCAAATATTTCTCTTGGCACCTGATCATTTTTACAGTTACTGTGTAGCTGACTGGATGTTTGGGGCTGTGCTGGATGTTGGTGACATGCAATCACAGCGTCAGTCATTTCACAGCTAAGTGCAGTCAGTTCATCACTTATGTTGCTCATTTGTCTTCTTGCATTATTATTATCATAACGGCTCAAATAATATTGTAAAAAATAGGAAAAGTCCAAGAAAGATCAAAAGGCCTTTGCTTTGATTGTGAAACTTGAAGTGATAAAGCCTAAATAAGCATCCTTATTAAACTGATAACTGATGTTATTAAACTAATTCTGTCAATATTTATGCATTTTAATATTTTTGAGCAACAATGGGGATAATTGTTTGGATCCAGGGAACACTTAAAATTTGTTTCTGTTTCAATTACAGGGGGTCCTCGGGTTACAACGTCTTGACATTCAATGTTTCAAGTTTACAACGCTCACTCCCATAAAATCTTAAAAAAAATTGAGACATGAGAAGGAATAAAGGTAAGGATTTTTTTTACACTCATTTTTTCTGTTACTACAGTACAGTGTAGAGTACAGTATATTTATGTCCTTTTCCTTTTTCTGTGGCTTAGTTGTGTTTTTATGTTCTAGATTATGATTTTGCAAATGTGTTAGTATAGGTGAGTGACTTAGGCTATGGTGTGTTTCGACTTACACCAAAATTCGGGTTACATCACTGTTGTAGGAACGGAACTGTATCGTAACCCGAGGACCCCCTGTAATGGTAAATACAATATCTGTTCACATTACAAAAAAATAACACCTTATGAAGGGGTTTTCAGGAACAGATTAGCTTTTCAAAGCAGTAGAAGCCTGCTTATGGATAATTAAATAAAGGGGAACTACAGAAATTAAAATCAGAAATTGCCAGTAATAGCATTCCTAAAATTATGGGGAGTTGTTAAGCTGTTTCTTTCTTTAAGTCACTAATATTAATTGTTAAAAGGCAATTTATAAACTATTTATAGTCATATATACTTATAAACTGTGGTATTACATCACACCACAACTTATGAGAAAAAGGTGTCTGTGCCATGGCAATATATCATTCATGGCGTGGCAAGATGCCACAAATGCCACTTAGCAGTGAGCTGTTTAACGGCTCGCTTTTCCTTTGGAGTCAGCAAGCCAACCTTCTAGAGACTGTTTGGACTTTATCTAGTCACTTGTCTACTGAATTGCAGACTTCTATCATGTCTTTACAGCTGTCTACCCCACAACTGGGCTACAGCTGTTAGAATTTTACTGACTTACAAAACTATCATCTCCTGACCAGTAGGCACACTATGGAGGATTTCAACATGCTGACAAAGTTGTCTCACAATAGAGAGTGATACTTATATGGTAGTAAACTGAATAGAAAATTGCAGAATAAGTAAGTACAATCAAATAAATTAAACTTTTATTTAGTTCAGTGTCTAATAGGTCACTCTACAGTGCTTCACTTTGCATAAGTTTTCAAACAACTTCAAGTTAACAAGGTCAATTAAAAACATAAGGTTATTAATTATTGAGAAATGCTAATCTGTACCTTTTTCCCTGTCTAGACCACATGTAAACTGAAAAAAATGAATAATTTTTCTTTTTGAGTGATAGATCACTGATTAATATTTAAATAAAATACATCAGTCAATCTTTCCTCTAAAGAAAACTATTGCTGCTGGTATTGCACAGGTGCACAGGGAAGACTTTCTTCCGGAGACATTGGTGATATAGCAGTCCCCATGCTGTTTAGAAGTGAGAGCTCAAACTTTAAATCAAGAACACGAGTTAATCTTACAAAAGAACTAAGAGTATTTAATAGGTTCAGGTTTCTGACTATTAGATCTTACTACTCTGATAATGGTTTTAGCCCTTATCGAAACTTTGTCTGAGTGATTCACCATTTGTCTTTTGCTTACAGTTCTGGATTTAGTGATTATAGCCTCACCCTATCCAAAAACATATCTGTTTTTATGGAAGGAAGTACTGTTTGGTCACAGTGTCAATCGAAGTGTTTAATTATGTTTTTGGTATGGACCAAGAGGAGAAGCTAACTCCCACGATTTTGCTTCGATACTCTGCTTGGCTCTAGCCTTTTTCACTTTTTGCCATGTTTCTGTTTCCTATACTTATTATTGTTCATTGTTATTTTTAATTATTGATTATTTTGTCTGGAACCTAATGGGGCATGGCTCCAATTGGTTTATAACTCTTAGGATCTATATAACATGGAATTGCAGTCGACCGAGAAGAAATAAAAAGACCTTTCTATGCTTCCACTCATTGCCTTCAGGCGTCCTTCCCTCTTCATGATTTATAACTAGTATTAGACATACTGTATATGAATGAAAAACCTGTGTGTGTGTGTATGGAGCAGTCTGCTCTGCTTATACTCAACCACAGCCACAAGATGCTGCATCTATGTATTTTTAAATTGTTTCAGGGCTTGCATGCACCTCACTACGAAAGACCTGTGTGCAGCAAACACTGTTGCGCAACAACGACATCATGCTAATGACACAGATGAAGACACACAACGTCGAAATGAAGCAAACGCTGTGGCTCAACAACATGGAAGTGAAATGCCTCGTCAATGGAGGGCAAAGCTTGAAGTTTTCACTGAAAAAAATGTCTATCTGGAGGTATTTTCTTGAGACAAAGATTAATATGATTCATATGCAAGTGATATAGCTAAGATATGGTATCGCCAGTGTCTTCTTACGAAAGCCAGTGTGGTGGCAAGCACAGGTGGGTCCAGGTCCTCTGCTCTGGGTAATTCTTAAGAGTTAGCTGACGCTTCTCTAAGTTCACAAATACAGTAGAGTCAAGCTTATCCAACCTTCGCTTATCCAACATTCTGTATTATACGACGTCCCACCGCAAAAAAAAAACAAAAAAAAAAACGCATCAATCGGCAACAAGAACTGCAAGTTGCGAGCGTGAGTGTAGTCTATTTTTTGTTGCTAAGTTCATTTTTTCAGTTAAATTTTTCTGTTGTTTTGTTGTAAAACATGATTACAGTGGATTATGTGGCTGGCCCTCTCTGGCGTGCGTGTCTCTCCCGCGCATGTGTGTGTGTGTGTGTGTGTGCATGTGCATGTGCACACGTGTGTCTCTCTCACGCGTGTGCGTCTCTCTCGTGCGCGTGTGTGTATGTGCGTGCGTCTCTCTCGCATGCATGCAAGCGTGTGTGCGTGCGTCTCTCTCGCGTGTGTGTGCGTACGTGCGTGCATCTCTCTCGCACATGCGCGTGTGTGCGTGCGTCTCTCTCGCATGTGTGTGCGCGTGTGCATGTGTCTCTCTCGCGTGTGTGTGCATGCGTGCATCTCTCTCGCACGTGCACATGTGTGCGTGCGTCTCTCTCGCATGTGTGTGCGCATGTGCATGTGTCTCTCTCGCATGTGTGTGCATGTGTCTTTCTCTCTTGCGCGTGAATGTGTCTGTCTGTGTCTCTCTCTCATGCGCTCTCTCTTTAATGCTGCACAGGGAATGCACAGGGAGAGACAACACGTGTGGAAATCATCGGCGCGCACAAACCGAAAGGGAAACTGGCTTGTTCCTATACCGAGTGTTGGTCGTGCACAGAGGCAAAAGTCTGGCGAACTTTTTGGTCATAACCCGATTTGTACGTGTTCAGAGATGTTCGTGAACTGAGATTCCACTGTATTAGGCTCGTAATGTGTAAAATTATAACATAGTTCGACGTTTAATAGTCTTTTTCTTAACACCTCCCATTATCCGACATTTTCACTTATCCGACGTTCTGCCGGCTCGTTTATGTCGGATAAGCGAGACTCTACTGTATAGTAAAACTGCTAGGGAGTTTCAATGTTGTTTTTTTTCCCAAAGACCACACGCAGCTAGTCTTTCTTAATTATTTTGAATTTACTTGTTTTTACTTTGGCTTGCTTAAAGGCTTAATTATTAGGGGCTCTTTTTTGGATCTATGTTTCAATTTAGTAGATTAAGGATTTAGAATATCTGGTTTTTGATCCTAACCTTTCTTTTCTATTTCAACAAGAGACAGTAAAAAAGGTTTAATAATGGGATGGAAAGATAAAACATAGTCAAAAAATACAAGCAGGGTTCATTACCAAAAAAGATAAACTGATCTTTTGTCAAGCCAAAAAAAATACAAGAATCAGAAACCATAGGAAAGAAAGGCACAGAGAATTGCACATGAGCATTTTTATTCAAACAGTGATAAATTAGTTTCACAAGCTCCAGAACATATAGGTCGCTCTGATGATGGCATGCATCACAAACTCTGCCTAGGCAATAGCAGACGTTCTTGCCACAAAATATTCACGCTCATGAACAATCCAAAATGGTGTGACGATAAGAGGATAACAAAGTTTAGTTATTAAAGAAAGACAGATAGCGGAAAACTAATGTGAAAATCAGATTCCTTGGGTATAAAAACTCCAGCTTAGCCACATAGATCTGAAAAAGGTAAAACAGAAAATGCACAAAAAATGAAGGTACTCATTACAACACTTACTTTCTGTATTTTGGGTGGCACATAAAAAGAATTAGTTTTAGGTATGTTAATTAATAACATAAATAATAAACTTCATACTTTTAATTGTTTTCTTCATGTATTCAGTCTGTTCAGTGCTTTCCTTTTTGTTAGTTATGAAGATTTTTTCCTTTATTCTTGTAAATTTTATTTCTTCCTTTACCCCTTTCCAGTGTTGATACAGTTAAGTCTACTGTTAACACCTTAAGTGTTTTGGTTTCTTTTTCTAATTTTGGCAGTAATGCGTTGTGGTTCTAGACATTTGACTTTTCATTCTCTTGGTTTTTGCTCAATGCCGCCCCTGCACAAGTCTGTTGCTTGGCAATGTCTGTGATGCAGCAGTCAAATAATGGAAAAGCTAGGAAAATAAAAAGGGAAGCTTAAGATAATGGCTTCACTCAAGGATTTGCAGTTATGCCCTTGGGAGAGCCCTTTCCTACAGCTTCTCTTGATTTTATACATTTGCTTAGACTTTAATACCTATATTTATGCATACATATATATGTATACATATGTATATTTTTCTGATCTTTAACATTATTTCTGTTTTTAATTTGGGATTTTCTTAGCAGTTTGGCTCCTTTCTTAAGCTCTGTTTTGGATATTTTGTCTTGTTTTTTGAGTACAGCATTTGAAAATGCCTTTTTCTGGATTCTGACATATTTCCTTTATGTGAATAATATACTACATGTATTTTTGGATTCTGCTTTTTGTATTATGGACATCAGTCACTTTTTAAAAAGATATTTTTATCAATATATCTGTATCCTCATGCTTCCTCTAATCAGCATCATTTTCTGTTATGATTTGTGATCTTCTTTACTTTTTCCTGGATTTAAATTTATAGTTTTTTTCATATTTTTTAACCTAAGGAATCTAATTTTGCTATTAGTTTTTTAAGTTACTGCGCCGTTTAAAAATATTTTTTGATGCTGTTCTGTTTCATGAATGGAAGTCACCATATTTGAGAATTTAGCATGCTTTGACAACATGAAAATTTCCCATTATCCCTTGGGGAGTATATGATTCATGATATCATATTGGGCGACAGTATAAAGGATTGCCATGCAACTTTATTTACTACCAGCTGTGCTGCTGGAAAATTTTGTAAAACAATGGGTCTCAGTTATAATGCCATCAGTTAATGAATTAGAAGTATTGTGTAACTAAGTGACTGCTTTTCTGTATACAAGGGGCCAGGGCGGAGTGGTGGCTCTGAGGCTAAGGATCTGTGCTGGTATCCAGAAGGTTGCTGGTTCAAATCCCCGTCACTGCCAAAAGAGATCCTACTCTGCTGGGCCCTTGAGCAAGACCCTTAACCTGTAATTGCTCCAGGGGCGCTGTACAATGGCTGACCCTGCGCTCTGACCCCAAGGGGTATGCGAAAACTAACAAATTCCTAATACAAGAAATTGTATAAGGTGAAATAAAGAACAATATATATATATAATTAATTCACTGGCACTCCTTACTCATAATCACTGTACATATAAAATTGCCCTTGAATAAAACATTCCTGCCATAGATCAATTCCTGTTTTTTCTAGTGACTGACTTTGGGTTTTGCTGATGGTCATTGAAAGACATACTTTTACAGGAAACTGTATTTTTTCAATTCAAACAAGTAATTATTTTAATAAAGGTAATTTGGGGTATATAATTTCACTCTGTAGCACATCCTGTAAAAATGGTAGCTTCAGTCAGATTTGAATGTGATGCTTTGACCTGCAATATTGTACCATTACACATTTTTGAAGGGTTTAGATCAAAAGAAATATACAAATTAAAACAGGCCTAGTGTATAGAAACAACAGTTTAACCCAGAGAAAGTGAGGAACTAAAAATTGGAACCAGTGAGAAATAAAATAAACCCCAAATATGCTTAGAAAATGGAAAACAATGGAAAATGTTGTAAATCCTAACCTTACAATGACCACTACATACTGTACATATCAAACAAAGATATCAAGCGAACTGAACTAAACTAAGCTTCAGATATGTGTTTTTATTTTGTTCACTCAAACTGAATTTGTTTTCAAGTTTATCACTAGCTGTATGTTCACAGGGAAGGAGGAATGCCATTTTATATTATTTATTATTATTTAAATTGTATGAATATGGATTTATGGCTGAATTCTATTTTACTTGAACTTATTATAAAGTAAAGAAATTGCAGGATGCATATTTAAATGGCACTTGCAATGAATTTTAAATTTTAAGCATTGTATGGAAAAGAAGAGTTGAGAAAAAATAATATGGTGAACTACTTACAAAATGGACAGCAGAAAGCGTCTAAAGTTATTGGTGTTTTTGAGTAAGAGATATTGGGTAAAAATGTTTTAAAGTTAAAACATTTCAAAGCCAAAAAGACAGCTGAAAATCTCAACTATGCATTGACACTAAAGACTAGAACTAGTACTGTCTCATTATACATTTGCTTTGAATAAATGTCTACCAACAAAAAAGCAAAAATTACTAATTACTTTTACTCACTCAGAAACACCATCCTATTCCCATTCAATCGCATTCTTTAATACATTTGTTGAAATGAGCAACAGAAAAAGGGCCCTTCATTCTCTTCCAATCTTGCTTTGCTCCATCGGTTATTTTTTTTTTCTTTTTTTTTTCTTCAAAAAGTGCTTAACGCTAATTGTTGGTTGATATTAATGATGATATGCAAACAAATATTGTTGGCTCTTTGAAAAATGCATAATATAAAACTGAAAAAAAAAACTGTAGTGTAATCAACCTGCAACCACTGCAGCCCTCCAGGACCGGAGTTGGGGACACCCTGCGCTAGAGCAGGGGTAGGCAACGTCGGTCCTGGTGAGCCACAGTGGCTACAGGTTTTCATTCCAACCCAATTGCTTAATTAGAAACCAATCATTGCCAATCTCAGACCTTATTTAATTTTATGGCTTGTTAGTCTGTGCAATGTAAGGCTCTTATATCGTAGATTTTTTTCCTTTCCAAGGATATCATCCAAATGATATGAAGCCTAAAACAGATCATTTTCAATCTGTCACATTTTTCTATTAAGTGTTTTATTAAATCAAACAGTGCATGATGAACACACACAGATGTAATTGGAAAAAAGCTAGCTGGAGAACTGCTGGCTGCTTTGTCTTTTACATCTTATTGCTAATAAGGAGCAATTAAAACACTGAATGCAGCAGTTTAAGATTGAAATAAGCAATTAAGGTTGGAGAACCTTAACAAGCGAGACCACTAAAATGAAGCATCAAAATGTCACTTAAGCAATATGTGCTTCATCAGCAATAATTGAGTTCTCGTTAAGGAACTGGGTTGAAACAAAAACCTGCACATACTGCGGCTCACCAGGACCGATGTTGCCTACCCCTGCGCTAGAGCATTATGAATGACAAATATCAAGAAATTAAAAAGAAAAAAACACACACACGTGTCAGCTAATTTTCTTTTTTTCTACAATATCACCAAATTTTAATCAAATCCATCAAGGCATTTATGAGATTTTGGGGTATTTAGTTTTTCTATTGTGGTGGGGTTATCCCTAAATACTGAAATAACGAAATGTCCTTTCTCAGCAGATACTTACTACCTTAGATGTATCGTCCTGCCAAGTTTCACTTCACTTTGTGCCCACAATTCCTAATAGCTCTCCACTAGAAGCAAAGGATGTACAGTATAATGGAAACTTTATAAATACAGAGAATACTTTTAGGTCAGTAAAACAAGTCAAATAATCTATTAAAATGAACATGTCACAAAGGCAGAAAAATGTTGCCAAACCAAAGGATATGTAGTAAAATCTAATGGCAGCTACTATTTTAATAAAAAGAAAGTCTTCAATAGTAGTCCTTGAAGCACTGCCTGATCATGGAATAAGCTTTGTTGAATGTGAAGGTGTTGAAGGCGCATCACGGGTTGACCAAGGTGTCTGTCCTGACAGCACAAAAATAAGGCAGATTTGTGTGAAAAGGGATCAAAAGAGGACGTGTAGTCTTAAATCAGGCCAAAGTTCATCACCTTATACAATAAAATAAACCTTAAAAGAAAAAAATATTCCTCAGAAAATGGGTGAACAAAACATACATATTGTAACAATGTCTTGCAGAGGGTGTGAATCATTGCTCACGATAGCCAGTGGCTCAACCAGCATCCTTCTCTCTTGGCTACTTCCTCCAGAGAGTCCAGGCAAGGGTCCAAAATAGAAGCAGCCTTCCTGAATAACTTTTTATAAGTTTGGTATCTCCTGTACTCATGTTACTGTCCCAGCATTCCATTGTGTAAAAGAGCACACTAGTAGCCACACACTGTCACAACGTATACATAAATGTTAAAGCCCACTAATAATTTCCAGCATATGAGCATTAACTCTGTTAAGAAATGTTATCTGGCATGCATATATCTGCTAAAGTTTAATTTCAAAAGCAATCACACATGAATTAAAAGGCTGTAGTGTGGCAGAGTGCTTGACATGTACTTAAACTTGTTAAATAACTCACTGCATTGAGGCTTTGAGAGTTTCCTTTCGAAGGAGTGCTTTTTTTTTGTTTAATCAGTGTTTTCATTTCCAAAGCTCCTTGCTTGTTATATTCTTTTAATGTTTTTTTAAATTATGCAGATTATTTACTGTAGGTGTTTTCTTTTATGTACATGACAAGGTAACTGGCTTTATCTGGTATATTTTTAAAGATGAGAAGCTCCCCTTTTAATTTGATAATTGGTACTTTTTTCTATGCTTTATACAGACTTGCATGTATAAGTAGGATAATAGAAGACAAAAATAAAATATTGAATGTACTAAATCATTCATTGCCTGAACCTGCATAGTCGAGTTCATGACAGCCTTACAGAAGGTACACTTTGTCATTTACACTTTAAAGCCTAAAATCAATTTAAACTAACAGGGAACCACACAGATGAGGGGAAATGTTTTTCATTTAGACAATAACCAAGCTATAATTTGAACACAATCTCTTGTACCTGTGAAGGAGCACTAACCATTGCACCACAATGTAGCCCTTAAATAAATTGGAGTTTAAGTATTGTTTTGTATATTACTTCTAAGTCAAGGAATGTAAGCCTAGGACCTACCAGAAACTCATTAATTGTGGGCACAACTGAAGAAAAGAGAATATGTGATAAATACAAATGCACTGATCAATTCAAACCCCCAAACTAAAGAGGGTGGGTGACCAGAGAAGTCACACATACACCCAAGTTGTAACCAGTCTTCTACTACTCA
The DNA here is from genome assembly GCF_900747795.2 of Erpetoichthys calabaricus. Classification (NCBI taxonomy): domain Eukaryota; kingdom Metazoa; phylum Chordata; class Cladistia; order Polypteriformes; family Polypteridae; genus Erpetoichthys; species Erpetoichthys calabaricus. The sequence continues at coordinate 113,374,476 of NC_041397.2, forward strand.
CCCTAGTGATTGCAGAAATGGACAGATGACAGTGAAACCTGGGGAAACCTGCGGCTGAGGTTTGTGGGTACACCAAAAGACACTGCAATAGCTGATTATGGGACGATTTACTGACAAGACAAAGAAAAGTCAGAAGTAGGCACCAGAACATTAGCGCAATAGCAGCATGGCTTGATTCTATACCTTTGATGCTAGATCACAGTCTCACTCAATAACTCAAAGAAACACTTTGAAGTCCAATTCAGTTGAGTAATTTTCATGCCAAGGCTGTAGTTTTCTGTGCCACAATTCAGAAATTCTGTTTATGTAAGTGTTTAAAAAAATTATCAGGAGCAGCATGGAGGAACAGTTCATATTTCTGCCACCTCACGGATCCAGTGTCCTGAGTTGAGTCCCATGCTTGGCTAATATCTGAGTGGAACTTGCACTGTTCTCCCTATGTTTGCATGAGGTTTTCTATTGATACTCTCTTTTTCCTCTCACATCCACAAACTCCACAGCTTGAACCCCCTGCAGTTCACTTATAAACACAATAGGTCTACAGAGGACACGGTACACAACATCTTGGAACATCTGGACAAAATGAGCTCTTATGTCAGCCTGTTATGTCAACACTATAATTTCATCCAGACTGATCACCAGGCTCCTTGATCAGGGTCTCAGTGCCTCCCTGTGCAATTGGATTGTGGACTTTCTGACTGGCAGACCCCAACATGTACAGATAGGTACACATACTTCCTCCACACTGATTCTGAGCACTGAGTACAGTGTACTGAGTTCTCTGCTGTACTTTCTGTTCACCCATTTTTTTATGGCCAGATACATCTCCAATACATTCATAAACTTTACTGACAATTTCACCATAATATGGTTGATCACAGATAATAATGAGACAGCCTATCGAGAGGATATTAGGCTCTTGTAGTTAATAAACTACTCGAACCCGCATCTGGTCCAACTACCTCTTCTACTGAAGTCTGTGAGGAATTCCTCCACTTTTTCCGTAACAAAATTAAAGATCTAAATAATTCAACTAACATAAATATATCATCTGTTTATATCTCTCCCTGTTTTCCCACTCCATCCAGCTCCTTCTCTAAGTTCTCACCAGTCACTTCTGCGTTTGTTAATAACCTGCTTTGTAAGATGAGGCCGACTACTTGTGTACTGGACCCCATCCCCACCACACTACTTAAATCCTGCCTTCATGCCATAATCCCGACTGTTACAACAATAATAAACTCATCCCTTGACACTGGCTCCGTGCCGCTCACTTTTAAAATTGCTTCTGTAACCCCAATGTTAAAAAAGTCTGGCCTTGGTGCTGACAATCTTAACAATTTCCGGCCTATTTCCCACTTACCTTTCCTGTCAAAAGTTCTTGAGCATGTTGTAGCTTCCCAACTCACCAATTACCTAACCTCTAATAATTTGATGGAACCCTTTCAGTCTGGTTTCAGGGCGCGGCACAGCTGTGAAACTGCTCTGCTACGGGTAACCAATGATTTGCTTATGGCAGCAGACTCTGGACAAACTAGCATATTAATTCTGTTTGACCTCAGTGCAGCATTTGACACTGTTAGACATGACATCCTACTGTCCAGAATGGAGAACATGCTGGGTATCTCTGGCACTGCCCTCCAGTGGTTCAAGTCCTATCTGACTGATAGGCAAGAGTTTGTTAGTCTTGGCAACAGCAGATCCAACTCCGTGCCAGTCACACAAGGAGTCCCTCAGGGCTCTGTCCTTGGTCCTCTGCTTTTCTGTATTTATATGCTTCCCCTTGGCCATATCATCCGTAGTTATGGATTGGGTTATCATTTTTTTGCAGATGATACTCAGCTCTACTTCAATGTTAAAAGTGGAACTTCATCAGAGCTTTCTCAGCTCACAACCTGCCTTAGTGAAATTAAAACCTGGATGGAGCAGAACTCTTTAAAATTAAATTGCAATAAAACTGAACTCCTGCAAATTGGGACTAAAATGCAACTTAATAAAATGAGCTCCTTACCAGTCCATCTTGGCAGTGATCTCATCAGACCTGCCTCTACTGTAAAAAATCTTGGTGTCATTTTTGATTCCTCCCTCACTTATTCCGCCCACATAAATCACATTAAGAAACTTTCTTACTTTCACCTCCGTAACATATCCCATGTTTGCTCCTTCCTCTCCTTCTCTAATGCTGAGAAACTTGTCCATGCTTTTATCACATCCCGCATCGATTATTGTAATTCCCTACTGGCAGGTGCCCCTTCTAATCTTATATCACAGCTCCAGCTTATTCAAAACTCAGCTGCAAGAGTCCTTACTCGAACCAGCAGCAGCGAGCACATCACACCCATCCTGCTCCGTCTTCACTGGCTCCCTGTGTCCTACAGAATCGAATATAAAATCCTACTAATAACCTACAAAGCTTTAAATAACCTTGCACCAAACTACATCAGTGACCTCCTCCATCACTATGTGCCTGCCTGCCCACTAAGGTCCTCTGATTCTGGTAATCTTGTTGTGCCCCTCACTAATCTACACTCTATGGGTGACAGGGCCTTCAGCTGTATAGCGCCCAGACTCTGGAATGACCTACCGAAATTAATCAGGTCAGCTGACTCCATGAATTCTTTTAAAAAACAACTCAAAACTCATCTGTTCAGGAAGGCTTTTAGCTCTACTTGACTTTATTACCTTTCTCTCAGTTTACTTCTCTGTCAAGATGCCAACGTAACCTGTATGTGTGTGTGCTAGACCATCAATTATGTTGTCTGTTTTTTTTTTCAGAATTTACTGTCTCAATCTTCCTTATTTATTTATCTGGTTTGTACAATGCTATATACTGTATATTCTGCCGTTCTTTATTATATTCTGTAAGTGCCTTGAACATGGGAAAGGCGCTATATAAATAAAATGTATTATTATTATTATAATCTTGCTAGACTGGTGTCAGGGCAATAACCTAACTTTGAATGTCAGCTAAACTGAGGAGATGATCATTGATTTCAGGAAGCAGCAGGTAAATCACACCCCCACCTATGTTGAGGACAAGATTGTGGAATAAGTCAACAGTTTTAAATTCCTGGGGGTTACCATCACCCATGATTTTACATGGAGAGAACATACTACAGCGGCCATACAAAAGCCCATCAGTTACAGAACTTTCTTAGACATTTGAGGAAGGCCCAAATGTCTCCAGTAGCCCTCATTAACTTTTATAAATATACTGTAGAGTTCATCCTGATTGGCAGCAAGGTGTACTGGTATGGCAGAAGTTTAGCTAAAGACTACATGACAATTGCAGAAGGTAGTGAAAACAGTGCAAATCATCATTGCAACACGGATACCATCTCAGTTGGACATATTTGCCAAGCACTGTCTGAAAAAAGCTATAGTGAATTACAATGGACATCAGTCATGCTCCTTCTATCAGGCAGGTACTATACAACTATTAACAGCCAAACTGGGATTTAAGAACAATTTCTACCCACAGATAATAAGACTGCTCAACTGTTATATGTGATAAACTACATGCACCTGTAACCAAGTGAGGGTATTCAATGATACATCTCCAGTGATTATTGCATATATAATGTATTTAGTGTTATCCACTGTGGTAATTATTAATATTAAAGATTTAAGTTTGAGCCTTTTTTATATTTTTATGTTGAATATTGTATCTGCAAGGAACATTATGCAAGTAAAAATCTCTCTGTACATTGTAGATGTGACAATAAAGAGACCTTGACCTTGTCCTTTTTATTGGACTGTAGTAGAGAAGGCAGTCTGTTTGATCACCTTTTGTATCCCCCTAAACGGTTTGCAAGTGAACAGGTCCTCTTTCCTCTATAAAATCTGTGTGTTGCACATAATTTAAAAGCTTTGTTTATAGCGCAAAACATGTCTGTTTGGCCTTATCTTTAGGTTACAATCAATCTGTTTTTGAGAGCTATTTTATTATACTGTTTAATTATCTACTCACAAAACCATATTGCTTGAATGATGTAGGTGGCCAAAGCCAACTACTTCTTTTTACTAAAGCTGATTATATTAATTGATAACTACTCTTCTCTTAAACAACACCAGATGGTCAAAACAAATACTATATTTTTTGGAAATTGCAGGCTTATATATAACTGACTACCTCCAAAATGATTCAACATGTATCAGTGAACATTCAAAAATCCAAACAACTTTGGAAAAGCTATTGTAATATATTTTTTGTGTATTTTATCCCCAGAGTGTGAATTCCTGTTGAATGTATCTCTCAAAATATGTTACAAAAGGTGGAGATTCCATTTCTTTTCCTTTATAAGATTTGTTCCTATATCCGCAAAAATGATGGCTACACGTTTAGCTTAGCAGAGTAGTGTATAGTAATGAATGATGTAGATCTTTTTAGCTAAAATGTTATCACCTATTGATGTTCATATTCTTTACTTCATCATATGTATTTCTGCTGATATTTTTTATATTTTTAGAGAGTGAGGTATTAACCTCAAAATACCCTCAGAGGTTAACCTTCCTTCATGAAATTGACAGCACATTGCTGGAACACAGCAGGGGCTTCATTTTTAAATGTAACACAGGCAGAGATTTTTAATGAGAAAATACATTTTAGATAAATGTATATGTCAGAGTAAAACAGTTCAATTAAGTTGAAATGAAATGAAATTTATATTTACATCAAATCTGTTGCTTTCTTGTCCTTGCATAATAGTAAAGCTAAGTGACCCTATATTACCTGGATTTTATTACTGCTCTGAACTATGGGTGTCACATATTTTTCTGCGTCAATGCTTATATTCTGGTTTTATATATGTTTAAAAATAAAAGCAAAAAGTGTAAAGGTGTGGCTGTCAGTAATGTCTAGGCTTGAAATCCATTCATTTGCTGAACATGCTTAATCAATTCAGAGTCAGAGGAGGCACAGAAATGTAGGACTACGTTTTTAACAAGATTTTCCACTTGGGTTTATGATAAAGTATGGAAGTCCTGCATGTTTTCATCAAAAAGCAATCACTTATTGAAAAAAAGGCAAAATGCAATATTATTTCAAAAATTACAAATTTGTTTTCAGTTAACGTTGAAATAATGAAATAATAATGGACCGTGATTTTAGCAAGAATTTGTATGGTTTTGTTTAAACAAATTAGATTCTTCAATAAATAGAAAAATGACTCTGTTTTTACTCTTCTTAAATACACCCATATCCTGTTTTTTCCCAAATAGATCTAATGAGCCTTAAGCTTTTAAGTGTGCACTTAATTTTCAGGAATATTTACAATATGATAACAAAGAGGAAAACATGAAAGAAATAAAATACTTGAAAGGAATTGGACAATATATAAAAAGAAAGCAACATAGATAAAATGAACAAAGAACACAGAACAAAATGTTTTAATCATGCAAATTTAATCATACGCCACCAATAAAACAGAATAATCATAAATATAAGAAGCTTTTAAGGTATTCCCAGAGAAAGTATCATGTTTCTTTATTCATTGAGAATTGTAGTGGACTTGATATTTTTTACTAAAATAATAGTAAGAAGTCTAAAATACATATCACAAATGGTGGCAACAAAAGTATTATTTTTATTTTAAAGTCTGAACTTATGCTATATAATATTAAAATAAACTTTTAAGGTTTCTGAGGTGTTCACTACTCACAATGCCTTAATTTGGGTCTTTAACCCGCCAAAGACATCTTCCCTGCTGATCAGGTGGGTTACTCTTTATAGTTAGTTTCATTGTCTGTGTGGAATGAATGCTCATTTGCCCAGACGTCACAGCTACAACCACAAGTGCAATGTGAGCAAGTGAAGCCTTTCTGCGGCAATAAGTTTGATCAAAGGGTTCCATTCCCTGTCAGACTGTTGGGAACACATTAGTGGTAAGAACCTGTCACACATTCTATTCTGTTCACAAACCTCAGGCCATAAAGAGGAAACAAACTATTAGCTACATAGTGCATAATAATGTCTACTATACAAAATATAGTGCCAAGTAGAGAAGTCAAAGTGAAGTCATGATGTTATAGCTGGGAAAATGGTTACTAAATACCCAGTCAACTGATCACCACTAAAAGGCTCTGGTAACACATGGCAGACATAATCTGGCTAATGCCATTGTGCTACAGAGAGTACCATTTTGATCCAAGTTCCAAAAGAAGCCCTAGTGCACACTGTTGACTTTGCAGCACACCATAAAGTACTGTATGCTTTCAGAAGCTTTAGACGTTTATTGAGTAATCTTAGATAGGCAGGAAACACTGAAGGCCCAAACACTGAGAGTTAACCCTCAATGACAGAACACTCCAGGTAAATTGATAGCAAAGAAAAGGAAAGTAAGAGTTATCATAAGTGGGTTAATAGTGAAGATAAGCTAAATGGTAGCTTTTGGTTTGGTGGGGTGGGGTTGGATCCTTTCTGGTGTCACCTGGGACCTCATGTATAAATGGTATGTACATCCATCCATCCTCTTCCACTTATCCAAGATCGGGACACGGGGGCAGCAGCTTGAGCACAGATACCCAGACTTCCCTCTCCCCGGCCACTTCTTCTAGCTCTTCCGGGGGAATCCCGAGGTGTTCCCAGGCCAGCTGGGAGACATAGTCCCTCCAGTGTATCCCCGAGGCCTCCTCCCAGTTAGACGTGCCCAGAACACCTCACCAGGGACGGTCCAGGAAACATCCTGATCAGATGCCCGAGCCACCTCATGTGATTCCTCTCGATGTGGAGGAGCAGTGGCTCTACTCTGAGCCTCTCCCGGATGACTGAGCTTCTCACCCTATCTTTAAGGGAAAGCCCAGACACCCTGCGGAGGAAACTCATTTCAGCCGCTTGTATTCGCGATCTCGTTCTTTTGGTCATTACCCATAGTTCATGACCATAGGTGAGGGTAGGAACATAGATTGACTGTTAAATTGAGAGCTTTGCCTTACAGCTCAGCTCCTTTTTCACCACGACAGACCGATGCAGAGCCCGCATCACTGCGGACGCCGCATCGATCCACCTGTCGATCTCACGCTCCATTCTTCCCTCACTCGAGAACAAGACCCCGAGATACTTGAACTCCTCCACTTGGGGCAGAATCTCGCCCCCAACCCTGAGAGGGCACTCCACCCTTTTCCGGCTGAGGATCATGGCCTCGGATTTGGAGGTGCTGATTCCCATCACAGCCGCTTCACACTCAGCTGCGAACCGATCCAGAGAGAGCTGAAGATCACGGCCTGATGAAGCAAACAGGACAGCATCATCTGCAAAAAGCAGTGACCCAATCCTGAGTCCACCAAACTGGACCCCTTCAATGCCCTGGCTGCGCCTAAAAATTCTGTCCATAAAAGTTATGAACAGAATCGGTGACAAAGGGCAGCCCTGGCAGAGTTCAACTCTCACTGGAAACGGGTTCGACTTACTGCCGGCAAAGCAGACCAAGCTCTGACACCGGTTGTACAGGGACCTAACAGCTCTTATCAGGGGATCCGGTACCCCATACTTCCGGAGCACCCGCCACAGGATTCCCCAAGGGACACGGTTGAATGCCTTTTCCAAGTTCACAAAACACATGTAGACTGCTTGGGCAAACTCCCATGCACCCTCCAGGACCCTGCTAAGGGTGTAGAGCTGGTCCACTGTTCCGTGACCAGGACGAAAACCACACTGTTCCTCCTGAATCCGAGGTTCGACTATCTGATGGACCCTCCTCTTCAGGACCCCAGAATAGACTTTTCTAGGGAGGCTGAGGAGTGTGATCTCTCTGTAGTTGGAACACACCTTCCGTCCCCCTTCTTAAAGAAGGGGACCACCACCCCGGTCTGCCAATCCAGAGGCACTGTCTCCGATGTCCATGCAATGTTGCAGAGGAGTGTCAACCAAGACAGTCCTACAACATCCAGAACCTTGAGGAACTCTGGGCGTATCTCATCCACCCCCAGGGCCCTGCCACCAAGGAGTTTTTTGACCACCTCGGTGACCTCAGTCCCAGAGATGGGGGAGCCCACCTCTGAGTCCCCAGGCTCTGCTTCCACATTGGAAGGCATGTTAGTGGGATTTAGGAGGTCTTCGAAATACTCCCCCCACCGACCCACAATGTCCCGAGTCGAGGTCAGCAGCGCACCATCCCCACCATATACAGTGCTTCCCCCTCCTGAGATGCCGGATGGTGGACCAGATTCTCCTCGAAGCCGCCCGAAAGTCATTCTCCATGGCCTCCCTCACCCGAGTTTTTGCCTCAGCAACCACTGAAGCTGCATTCCGCTTGGCCTGCCGGTACCTATAAGCTGCCTCCAGAGTCCCACAGGACAAAAGGGTCCTGTAGGACTCCTTCTTCAGCTTGACGGCATCCCTCACCGCCGGTGTCCGCCAACAGGTTCGGGGATTGCCGCCACAACAAGCACCAACCACCTTACGGCCACAGCTCTGGTCAGCCGCCTCAACAATAGAGGCACGGAACATGGCCCATTCGGACTCAATGTCCCCCACCTCCCTCGGGACGTGGTCGAAGTTCTGCCGGAGGTGGGAGCTGAAGCTACTTCTGACAGGGGACTCTGCCAGACGTTCCCAGCAGACCCTCACAACACGTCTGGGCCTACCAGGCCTGACCGGCATCCTCCCCCACCATCGAAGCCAACTCACCACCAGGTGGTGATCAGTTGACAGCTCTGCCCCTCTCTTCACCCGAGTGTTCAAGACATGTGGACGCAAGTCCGATGACACGACTACAGAGTTGATCATCAAACTGAGGCCTAGGGTGTCCTGGTGCCAAGTGCACATATGAACACCCTTATGCTTGAACATGGTGTTCGTTATGGACAATCCGTGACGAGCACAGAAGTCCAATAACAAAACACCACTCGGGTTCAGATCGGGGGGGCCATTCCTCCCAATCACACTCTTCCAGGTCTCACTGTCATTGCCCACGTGAGCATTGAAGTCTCCCAGCAGTTCGAGGGAGTCCCCAGAAGATATGCCCTCTAGCACCTCCTCCAGGGACTCCAAAGGGACTGAACCCTAGCGGTGTTTTGTTATTGGACTTCTGTGGTACGTACATATATTACATTAAAAAGAGAAATGTTTAACTTCATTTAAATAATGTATTCTGTTATTAAACGTGTGGGCATGGTGGATAGCGGTAGCGATGAACTGGTGCCCTGATCAGGGATTGTTCCTGCGTCACACTGTATGCTTGCTGAGACTGGCGTGACCCTGCATAGATAGATGGATGGAATAATTAAACATGTACTACGAATATATTTCAATGTTCCTTGAATGTTTTGAAGATTCAGCATTGTAAGCTTACAGATGGCTTGACATTTATTAAAGAGCTGATTGTGTGGCAATTGGTTACTTGGAGATAGAAAAGGAAGGACAGGAATTGGGGGCTAGTAAGTTTGAAAGAGACAGTACAGTTGCAATAAATTATTTCATTGAGAGTCGCGCACGGTGCAGCAAGCATCTTGCGGGAGGCAGGAACAATCTCTGGATGGGGCACCAGCTCATTGGTACCATTGCGCCACTGTGGCCCCATGTTTAATACATGCTTTAATTCATTTCATCATGAAAATGATATCAAATATACATCTTAGTATTTAAATTGTTCAGAGAGCTGTAAAATCATGAATGCAATGTATTCTGTGTCTTGTCGGCATAAGAGAAAGCCCGTTTAAGAAGCAAGTAGTGATTCACACACATAGAGTACATAGACGGACACACAGAATACAAAGCATTTAACGTGGTACTTTAGCTATGATGTGATTTGAGAAACTAGTAAATTAAAAGATTTTAAAATTAAGTTTATGATGTTCTACTTTAATGACAAAATAAACTATGTGATTAAAGTGGAAATTTTGAGATTGACATTTCAAGCTTTTTTTTCCACCGTGTCCCTGTTTTTTTCTTTTCTCAGTACCCTAATAAGCTTCCATATGGCACTGAGACGGTGGGCTACGACTCGCCTTTCACAGCAACTTTGATATCTGACAACTTCTTTTTTTTTTGGGCACTGTGCGACTTTCTGAACTTGAACTTTTGATCAACTTCCTTTTCTTGTTTATACAACTGCTTAAACCAAGAAATAATAAGTTTTTCCTTGTGCTTTTGCCATTTGTCTTTTCACAGAATGCTGAACTTAACGGAATATTTATATTGATTTGCATATTCAAAGAGGCGTAATTCTGGAAGGAGTCTGGGAGGAGCGGCAGGCACGCAACCCGGGATTTATGTAGCAGAAGTGCGTGGAAGTTGGCTTACACACGGTTTTCTGCATCTAAATTTTTTTGTGCATACGCACATTTTGACTTTTGTCCGTACGCCATGTTTTAGTGTGAATTCTACGCACGCCATTATGCATGAGGCCCCTGGTGGGTAGCCTTAAGGGCCAACATTGAGGTTTCTACAAATCCAGGCTGAAGTGAAGCACACACAAGTCACACAAATCTACCCACTCAATCTTGAATAGCAGACACCAATGAATTGTAAATTTTGTTTAAAATTGGGTGGAAAAAAATACACAGCTGAACCCCAATCCAACACCTCATGAAGGCGTTGCTCAAAGTAGGGATGGTGATTTTGAGATGCAAAGAGCAGCGGTGCTCTCGTTAACCTGGTCTGACAGAGTAAGCTCCTGATGACAATAAACTGTCTACAGTCAAAATGTCTCCTAAAAAGATTTAATTGAACATATAAATAAGTGTTGCATGTGAGGAGAGCACACTTTAAGTATTAAAAATTAACAAACTGTTGCAAAGGAAACACTTTACTGTAAAATCAGAATATACATTGGCATTCAAAGAGTGAACAATACGTTTTCAGAGGTGCTGTATGGTCTGGGTCAGTTTTGATCCAGGCCTAGAACTCCCTCATAATAAGCGCCTATACCAAATTTTGAAATACAGATCCATTTAAAATATATAAATAGCCTGTATGACATTAATAAATGAATGATTAATCCTTAATTAATATTTCAGAGAGCAAGGAGAGTATTTTTTTCTACTATCACACAATGTCACGTCCTGTTTATCCTAAGACATAAAAAGCATAATAGCCGTAATGATTTGAATATATTTTATTGAAACTGAAAATGGCAAGAACATTCTAGAACTGTTTGGATTTATTATATAACCATGTATAAGCAAGATTCAAGGTTGCTTTATTTAGTCATGTTTTCACAAGAAAGCATAAAATTTGCCTTCTCAGTTGCATCTAATAACAAGACAGAAAGAAATGAAACAAAACAAATAGAGACAAGACAGGTTAAGGTAAGGCAGTTTGATAGTGCATATTTACACAAAAATTGTTACCAGAATAAATATCAATCCTTAATCATTTTCTCTGATATTCCTTATTAAAAAGTCATATGGCACAAGGAAGAAAGGAATTTCTGGAGTGATTTGTGTGGGTTCTCTAAGTGACTATCCTTCCTGATTTACTGAAGTTAAGTCCTACATGTAATGGATGTCAGTCATAAGTTGAGATGATTTCTAGTTTCTTTAGCATTGTCCTCTGACACACACTTGCCAGATCATCTACATCAGTCCCAATAACTTTAGCAGCATGTTTAGTAATCTGCTGGAGTTTTTTTTAAATTTTGGTTTGTCAGACCACTAAACCAGGCAATGAAACTGAAAGTGATAACAGACTGAATCATACTGTGATAAAAGGACAAAATGAGGTCCTTGTCTAGTTTAAATAATTAGAGTTAGAGTTTAATCATTACAACTGTTAAATACTGTCTTCACTGCTATATCATAAAAATCCTCATAACTGCCATGTATAATTATCAATATTAATTCAACATTAACTAACACTTAAAACACAAAATATAAAAACTTGATTATTGCCAACTAGTCTGTGCGTTCAAAGCAGTAGAAGGAAACCTTGCATGTGTTGGACTTGCACGTGTTTCTCAAATGTGCAGTAGGTTGTCCCTGTTTTGCAGTCTTTTGTGCAGAGCAGAAGTTGCATCTCCTTCTCTTCTGTCCCCTTGTGTTGGCTTCTTGTGTGACTTGTTGATCAAGGCCAGGCTTAGATTGCTGCACTACCCTAACCAGTGAAGCTGCTGTGTGAAAAAGGTGTTGTTGCTTTGCATGCAAGAAGTCACAGGAGCCTTTCCAAACTTTTCCAAAAAGAACCTCCTCCAGATCCTCTTGCTTGCCATCCGGGTAGGGTTCAGCTCACTCCATATGACAAAGGCATTATAGGTCAATATGTCAATGATATTGTGGAATATTGTGAGATGCCAGTGGGAGGTTCTCATCTTGCAGCTGTATGTGCATGTACTTTGTCACGGTTGTCCATTCCTCCTTTGTTGGCATTGTAGTCAAGGATGATGGCTGTTTTTCTGCCTTCCTGAGTGCTGACCTCTGCAGCCTTATGTAATGTGTTCATAAGGGTGACATTCTTGTTCTTCTTTTGCATTTTTGAGACAACTGTGGTTTCATGGGTGAAAGAAAAGTTAGAAGAAAAGACTTATCTCCCCCTTGATGTAATCAGAGCAGGCGCCAGCTCAGGCTTGTTCCGCCTCACAGTGCCAACCATTGTGATTTTCTTCTTCAGGAACGCCTGACCAAGCTCATGAGAATTGAAGGAGTTGTCACACGTCACATTGTGTCCTCTTAGCTCTTCTGTCTACTATAACTCAACACGCATGCCTTGTTTTCTTTCCGGACCCCTATAGTGGCTTTCCACTATATACCTGCATATTCCAAGCATAATTTGAACATGCATCACAGGCTGTCCATAATTTTATTTCATATTTTCCTGGCGTGCTAGGCATGTACTGGCAGAATGGATCACGACCTGCAAAAACACAAAAGAGGGAAAACTATTTTTTTTATCTTTTTATTCTATCTGTCTTCTTATTTATTGAATTCCACTGTTTTTGTCCTGGGACGTGTTTTACTGGGGAAACATTGTTTCACTTTTTATGTATGGAAGTGCATAAGAAATAACAAATAAAGAAAATCTGATGTGCTTCTGACCATTTAATATCACCATATGTATACTGAAGCAGTGATTAGTCTAACATTAAAAGGTAATTCTTACCTCTGAATGGGATCGATCTTTCATCCACTTTTGACCTTAGCACCAGGGTTGTACATGAGCGGCACCTGTTCCACCCACTTGTCCCAGACATCACCGATTGTTACCAGATTGTCAGTGACATGCCACACAGTTCTTGTTTTCCTCAAAGTTGTCTTCCTGCTCTGAAACATCCTCCTCCAAATCACTATCTGATTCCTCATCTTGGAAAATCAGATCAGGGGCCTCTTGCAGAGTTAGTCTTGCTGCCATAACTTCAGTCACTGAAATGGTAGCTCACGTGACTTTATAATGTTATGACTCCCCCCCCCCCCCCAACCCCTCCTTTGAGTTCTGTTTTAATCTCAATTAGTTCAGAATAAACAGATTCTATTTTCTGATTTATTTATTTTTAGATTATTATATTACATTGCAGGTGCAGATCTCGTGTCTGTGTCAAGGCACCCTCTAACCTCTGTATGACCTCTGTTCCTTATGTGCACTGTATCACTTCTATGCTGTCTTACTATTTCACTGTTTCATGATCCCCCCATGACCCTTCAAAGACCAGCAGGTGCCTGTCTATGCGGAAACCTGGGAAAAAATGGTGGGAACACAGTTCTCGTGACAGTGTCAAGGTCCCCTTTGAACTCTGTCACCATTCTCCCATAAAAATACACACAGACATGACGTATACAGTTTCAGAGTTTCAAGATTCTCTACAACCAGCTTTTTCCGTGATTTGACCCACACTGCTGGATCTAAAATCCATCTCAATAGATATCCAGAACAACCTCAATGTACAAAAATTTGTAGCACCTGTACAACAGTATAAAATTTTAAAGTATTTCTATTTTTGTTAATTTTGGGTCATTTTAGGAAAAGTCGTCAAATTTCAGGCTAAAAGATTGACATTTAGGGTGTTTTTACTGCTGTCAAATATCAAAATGGGTCAAAATTGACCTGAACAGTATGTAAGGGCTAAGATTTTGGTTTGGTAAGCAACTTAAGATATCTGTAAATAACTTAAAGAAATCTTTAAAAAATTATTGATTTCTTGTTTAGTAGTATGTTCAAAAATATCTCCTAAGTGGTATCTTTAAATTAAAATATATCTGGTTATTGAACAGTTTATAAGATATTAATTAACATATACATCTGATTAATCCATGGTTTACATTTTCTTAGATGAAGTTTGTTTGCAATAAATGTCTTTGTAATATTCAAAGTTAAGCATATTTATGGGTACCTTATTTCTGTATCCACAAGTTTGTCATTCTTTGCATAATCAACCTTCTTCTGACACACGTCTGTTCTGGATAATTTATTGGATGTACTTATTCCATGATACAGAAATATCTGTTATTTGGCACACATGAATACATTAACTTATTTTGTTAATTTTAGGTGTAAAGTAGAGCACTACAAATGACATACTGTAATAAAAAAATTGTTAATAATAAAATCCCAAATGATGCACATTATCTGCAATGTGAGGGAGCATCAGTTAATGTCAATGTCAATGTCAGTTATGGCCATGTGGTGCGATTCCCCGAGGGTGATCCGGCTCACACAATCATTATTGTTGAGGACCCAAGTGCCTGAAGAAGGCCAAGTGGACGCACATGTAACACCTGGCTGCAACAGATAGATGGTCATTTCTAGGGGGTGGGACTGGACCTCATGTCTGCCTGTGGAGTTGCCAACCAAGATCCCAAGCTATTTTGTTGTGTGGTGGGTGTGGCAATGAACTGTACTAGTGCATGCTCCCCAACCTGACCTGACCAGACCTGACCTTACTTGCTACTCATATAACTCTTAACCTTTTAAATGTGTTTGTAAGACTATTTTTAATAGCAGTAAATTTCAGTCTGCTCCTACAGTGAATTTCTATTGCAGGTCGAGAAGACAAATAAGAGGCTTGTAGAGGTTAAAAATTTACCTGAGTTGTGAATTAGCTCTCAAAAATCTACAAAAATCTACAAAGGTTAATTTGTAGAAATTAACAATTACATTAAAATCCCTATTTGCTCTTGCTCAAAAACAAGACAGATTTGCTCAGTACACTTTGAACTTTGGTGCAATTTCCCTGTACTTGCTGTAGTTCTGCATGGAATGAATAGCAGTCAATGTATAATAAAGGCATACAGGGTCAAAACAAATAAACACCACCTCCAGTCCACACTACTATTTCAAGTGGGCACAAACAAGATGTTTATCTCTGTATGTCATACAAGCATCATAAAGAGGAGTTCTGATCCACAATAGAGACAGACTCACATGACATGCCTGATATATGTACTTCTAATTACAGTATTTTATTTCAATGCCATAGTGCCTGTTATTTATACTTTGATACCATAACATTCATTTTTTGTACGTAATTTCACCTTTTAAAGTGTTTAACATGTTTATCATTATGGCTTGTTCTTCAGAATAAAGGCAACATTTCATTAAGCTAATATATCATGGCAGGTCTGAGCCCAGAGTGAAGTTTAATGTGCACTTTTCAACATTTGAATTATTCAGTGTGGTCATTTTAACTGCTGGCAGTTCCGCACTGAAGTACTACTGAGCATAATGAAATACTTCTCAGCAAAATAAATTTGCATTGTGTGTTCTGCCTTTACAAACACACAACTTATGTCACCATAGTCTGAAGGATATTAATTCAGCCATTTAATGTCTCTGTTGCACATAAAATGTTTCTCTTTTGTAAAAATTTGAACTCTCTACGTTTTTTAAATCGTAGGCTGAAACAGACGTTATCTCCGAAAATGCCACTTTAAACTCAGCATTACTAGGTGTTGCTTCTACAATCTGAGGTCTAGATAATCCATCTCCTCTTATAAAATTGCCCTTTTTCCTAAATATCCAAGACTTGATCAGTTATGTTGTTTACTGTAGGCCAAATAAAATGTTATCACTGAATTCTGACTGCGGTGCGCTGGCACCCTGCCCGGGGTTCGTTCCTGCCTTGCACCCTGCGCTGGCTGGGATTGGCTCCAGCAGACCCCCGTGACCCTATGTTAGGATATAGTGGGTTGGACAATGACTGACTGACTGACTGACTGACTGAATTCTGATTTTGACCTATTAGAAATTAACCTTCTAGTAACATCAGCAAGATTAAATATTTTATGACTGCAAAATAATTTTTTCAACCAATACTATTTTTTACACAACTATTCTTAAATAGTTATCAAAAACACACTTATACACAATATCCATCTTAATAAAAGGATAAGTGTCTGAGCGTCTGTCTATGTGTCTTTCCTTTTGCTGTGTCTCTCTCATTGCAAGAGACGGCACATCACAAACATTTTTAGCAATGAAATGCCTTGCATTTGTCATTCCAACCAATAGCATATCACAAACTTTAACACTGCTTTTACAAATCCTATATCAAATGGCATATGCCAGAGACATATGCATTGCATGGTGCACTGTAAACGTTAATGCTGAGGTCTACATTAATTGCTTAGATTTCAACCAGCCTTAGATGGGTAGCACAGCTATGTAGAAAAATTAAAAATGTTAAAGAGAGATTCAAAAACCTTGTATTTACAAAGAAGGAATTAAAAAGTAAAATATGGCAAACAAAAGAGAATTTGGTATTATATTTTAACAATATGTTGTCAAGCAAATCATCACACCCACAACCCTTCTTTAACCACGCAACAACTGCTATGAAATGACATGCCCAGTTTCAGTTATAAATCATCAGGTGGTGTGCCACACACTTTGCTGAAATAATTTTGTCGCAATGTTGCATATATGGGCCTACTATATAGTTATGAATATTTAATAAAGAAAATGTTTTCTGGTTTTAAGCAGTTCTGATTTATGTTTGATGATTTTCTTGGAATTAATTGGAAAAATTCCTTCTATTCAGATGCTGATCTGATGTCTACTGAAACAGGTTTGATTTTGCCTTAAATTGTAGGGACAGGCCCTGATGTATATGAGAGCGGACAATCGAAAGGTGCTCGGTTAGAAGTATAATGCATACAGTCCCTGGAAGAAAACATACCTAAAAATGTTTCATATAATCACTGGTGCTGTTGGGGGGCATGTTAATTAGCTGTCAAAATGCAACAACCTTGTAAATCTGAAACTGTACTGAGAAGTCATGAGTGAACTGTTGTAATCCGCTACTCTCTACCAACTGGTTGTGTAATCTGGCATCCTCAAGGAAACAATATTCAGCTGCTGCAATTGTTATGCATGAAATGTGTCTGACTCAAAGTTGCGTAGCGTGATGCATTGTCCAAAACGTCTATTATCTGATTATTCTGATAAAGGGTCTTGGCTTGCACACCGTTGTAAGTAGTCATTGTAGATAGGTTGCTGTGCTGATCACTTTTACAATCTAACTCTGGTGCTACTGCCCCTTACTCATAAGGGGAACACTAGTTTTCTTATATGGTGCTACTTCTTGTTGCAGTGAATTAAGTTCTCTTTCCTTTAATGTTCAGCCTGACTATTTTCTGTTTTGGAGAAATTTTCTCCATCTCTACTTTAATCTGCATCCAGCCCTGCAAGCAGGTCCCCAACTTGCAAGGAAAACACTGGGGTTGGTGGCAGGGTTAGCACTCCAACCACTGTAAAAAATCTCACACTGTTCCAGTGTGGTGCTGAGGTGTATTCTTTGCACTCGGATCCCAATCCAGGTGGTTCATTATGTGGTGGGTGCAGCAACATTCTATAAGTTCATGCTCTCAACCTCCTCCTCCTCCTCTACTTTAATTTGGTCTAGGGATTCCTTTTTCTTTTTTCAATAATGTGAATGGTCTGGGCAGCACTGGATAATGTAGGAGTTTGTAGGATCCTGTGATCAGGGCCGGCTTTACCATATACTGTATGCAAAATAGGTGGTCGGATAGGGCGGGCAAAGATTGGGGGGGGGGGGGGGTTTGGGGTGCATTTATTTAACTGTAATCAGTGGCATTCAGGGTGCTCTTGGTGTGTGTCAATGGGCCTTTGACGGCAAGATACCTTTTGATCCATCATCCATCACCCCTGCTCGATGAATCGGAGTGTCTGTGCAACAATCAAGTGCCCGGCCACAGGAATCGCCAAGGGGGACCATGACATCCATGTACGATTCACAGAAAATCTCAAAGTGGATTACCACACCCCAATTCTCTGCAATCTGCAATTATGTGTATAGCAATTGCCTTCAAGACTCCATGGTTTGGGTGCAACATTTTCACTTTTGCCAAGGTCAGCAAAGTAGGTAGAGGCGGTCCTGCAGGTGATTGAGCAGGCAGGCGCAGAGAGGATGCGGTGTGGACTGTCACATCACATCTTCCTCTTTCTCTCTCTTGCACTCAGTAGGCCTCACTGTATGGCCCACAGAAACTGTGACCCACCAGAAATCGTCCCAGTAGTTCAGATAGCAGGCCCATCCCAGGTCCTCAGTGCTGGTTAGTGAAACTTTCTTATATTTGTGACGTTACCTTCAGCTACCTTAATAGCCTAATTAGTTTTTTTTACCTATCCCAATAACAGATCTTGTTTTGTGACCCAAGACATAAGATTCCAAAACAGAAATAATTCAATCTGTGAACAAGACAGAGCACAAGTTAAAAAAAGCATGGACATTGCAGCATTTGCTTCTTTGAAACACTCTTCTACAGAGGTATTCAGAAGCAGTTGACGGTATGCGATTAACGTGATTTATCCTCACATTGTGATCAGTTACGGTGCTTCTACCATATAAGGTGATTATTTTTATATGGTAAACATATCATGGCTCTCACTTCATTAGGATGAGGCACCTTTCTTTATAAGGTTACCAGCTCTTCAGCAGATTGTATCCATGTATTACAGACATGATACTAATTCTTTTTTAAATTAATTCTTCTCTTTAAATTGCAGATGGTAAATGCCTCCCCAGTTAATTAAACCATTTTTCAAAGAAAAAAATGTTTTCCACATACATCTTTTGAGCAAAAAATTAACACACTTCAATGGATAGAGCCTAACTTACTATTAGGCTTATAAAGAGCAGAAATGTGAAAGCTTTATCTTGCATTTTTGGAGGAACAATTTTATTTTACTATGCTTACAGCAACAGCCTCACAAGCAGTAAAACAAAATGAGAGCAGGAAGTCAATAATTACATTTTAGTTCTTTCATTTCCTGCATAATGTCTACAAAATGAGGTTTTCTTATTTAAAGGTGAAATGTACCCTTTGGGATTGTAAATTGAATGTATAGAAAGTCAACAGCTGTTGGCAAGCAGATTGATCATAAAATGATTAAAATAATAAATAATTAACATGTAAAGGATAGTATAAAAGGAAGTTATTAGCAAAGCACATTTTATAAATAGATAATATCTCATTAGAATGTCACATCTGAAAAATATATGTTGTATACTCAGCCAAAGGCAGCAGTGTGTGCTTTTTAAGCACTAGTGCACAAAAACAAAAAAAAAAATGATTCTGTATATCAGCACTAGAAAATCTAGCCAAAATGGATTTTTACAAACAAACTGTTAATTAGTGTTGCAGCATCTTTAAAACAAATATAAAATGGCTTGGCATTGAAATTTTGTATTTAAGATTTTGAAGTGTTTAGAAGGAGCCTTTTAAATCTTCATTAATTAGTGTTCTCACATTAAGGCTTTTTTAAAAGGACCTTTAGGTATTCTTTAAGAAAAATTATGTTTAATTTCAGTTTAAAATATTTACTTTACTTAAAAGTCAAGTTTTTGTTGCTTTCATCAAACTCTTCAGACTCCTTATCTTTTTGGAGTCCCCTTTTTTCCTACTCAGGTCAGGTCCCAAAGATATGAATGTTACGCTTATTGATGTCTTGCTTTTTATTTTCTGAATGCAGTGAATGGTACTAATTTGTTATAATATTACTAGGGGGGCAAGCCCCCTGGCGCCTTTGGCGCCCAACCCCCAGTTGCGGCCAGAATATTAGTAAAATTTGTAAATGTACAAAAAAAAATTACTATTTATTGGAGTCAATATCACAAAATTCTATAAATATGTAAAAGAAAAATTAATTATTATTTAATGAAGTAAAAATCATGAAATGAGAATAAAATATTTACTCTCTTACCCATTGGAGTATTCCTGTTAAACTGAGGTCCACTATGCTCAATGAGTATTTATAAGAGACTAAATAAACGATCCATTCGTTTTAACTGACAAAAACCACGACTTTCTTGATATTTTAGTTTATAATTTAAAAACGGAATAAGAATCTGAGAATCTAACAACATCACATTAAATTTCAATAAATTCTGAAAAGAATGATACCAAACATATATAGTTAAGTTTTAAAATAAGTTTGATTTAAAGCGTGACAAAAAACGTGACATGAAAATGTCACATAAAATCGTTGCACAAAATCATTGCACTTGTAGGCTTAGGATTTTATATATATAGAGTAGATGTTATATATAAATTTCAACAGCGTGATATAGCATATTATATAAAGGTCCAGATGTCTATCGAAACTCTGATGTTATTTTTTCAAATGTCAAATGTTAACTAATTCAAAACAGAATTGTTTTCGGGAAACTAAAGCAGGAATCTGTACTGGGGATTCTTTCAAAAGCAATACATGTATTAAATATGGGAGAATCATAACTACTGTTGTATATTCAGTCAATGGTAGGATTGTGTTTCAGGGAATTCATAGGTAATGATTAAATAGGGAAGGAACATCATCAAGTGGGAAACAGGAATCTAAATTATTGCCTTGCTAGAGTCAGAGGCAGATATATTTATTTAAACACCACAATTGCAGTAATATCAAATCTCCTAGCTGTGTTAACCAATGACAAGGAGATAGGCAGGACATCTACAGAAGATAACACCAAGGTTTACAGACCTATGTAGTTTCTGTAGACAAGACAACAACAACACAGGTGGGAAGTTTTATTGTTCGAGCCTTAGCCTACGACATACAGTGTAAGGGGTTACACTATAAACAAATAGAAGAGTATCTGGAAACAAAAAACGGGTAGACATTCCAGATGGTGTCTTAGAAATAGAATGGTCAGTGTTCAGGAAAATGGGACATCCAGGTTACAAAACAGCCATTGCTCAGAAAAAGACACACATACAGAAAAAAAACCCCATAAAAATGATTACTACTCTTTTTTCTGGAACTTCTACTTATTCAAAGGTTACGTCACCAAGAAAACAGTCTAAGATTCTTATTGTACTTGTCTTATTTTTGTAGCAAATATAGAATTAGTGAGTCCACCATGCTTAGTAAGTAATAATGAGTAGTGAGCTCCAAAACTAATAATAAAACCAAACCTGAGTCAGAAAAGGGCTCAGTTCTAAATATGTTCTGAAGAAGGTTTTCCTAACTAGTGCTAGTCTTTTCTTGCTTTTTGACTCCTTAATCTAAAGAATTCATGTCTGATAATGCACAGTGGTATCTTTTATAAAGGTGGCATGATAATGTCTTATGCAATGCCACCATCGACTTAATGACCAGCAATGGTCAAAGTGGTGCCCATACAACAACTCAAAAATGACACCATCTGTAAAGAAAACAAACAAAATGTTGCTGTGATGACCTCTTTCACATAATAATAAAAAAATAACTATAAAAATACCATTGATAATGTATTCAGAAAGAACATAAAATGATTTGGGATGATATAACACCACATAAGGTCCTGACAAAACCATGACTACATATTAAAATAGTTAAACCAAAATGATGTAATCAATGCTCAATGACACAAAGAAAGGAAAGAAAACAGGAAAGCTAAGCAGAAACCAAAACAATTCCCCAAAGCAAGGGAAGACGTTCAAGGAAAACATAGGAAACAACACAAAAATGCATCCAACACCCACAAAATTCTTATAGATTGTCTCTCATTTCAAACAAGTAGGTGCTTTGCCTCTATCATCCCCATGATCAGGCAGATTCACTTAGGTGGCATTTACCAACATTAGTAAATGACCCCAACAATTGTCCTGCTGATACCTAAAAGAAAGACCTTTGAAAATCTCTGCTGCTTGCCAAAACATTTGGGAGAGGGTTTTTCTCTGTAGAGAAAAACAGTGATTCTCTACATCACTGCATAGACCATAGGAAACTAAACAAAGAAATGGTGCAGAACAATAACGCGTATGTATCCTGAACCAGGTAAAGTATTACAGTCTTTACTAAAATGAACCTCAGGAAAGTAAGTGGAAAACAATGTTTAACACTACTTCTGGACACTTCATGTAATTGGATGTGGCCTATGGCTTGGCCAGTGCCCCCACTGTTTTCCAATTGTTTTTTATCGGTCACTTCATTATTATGTGCCACCAGTCACTTTGGTAGTAATGTTATCTGCACAATTCCCATTGCACTGGCATTGTTGTACGCATCATCAACATTACCTGTATTGGACTGGAAGATTACGAGATCCCAGTGTACTTACTTAATATTATTTGTATAGTGTGTACTTAAATGTTTGCATCTAACTTGGTATAATCCTTGGGTACTGGTACTTAAATTTCCCTCCGGATTAATGAAGTATCTACAGTGCATCCGGAAAGTATTCATAGTGCATCACTTTTTCCACATTTTGTTATGTTACAGCTTTATTCCAAAATGGATTAAATTAATTTTTTCCTCAGAATTCTACACACAACAGCCCATAATGACAACCTGAAAAAAATTTACTTGCGATTTTTGCAAATTTATTAAAAATAAAAAAATTGAGAAAGCACATGTACATAAGTATTCACAGCCTTTGCCATGAAGCTCGAAATTGAGCTCAGGTGCATCCTGTTTCCCCTGATCATCCTTGAGATGTTTCTGCAGCTTAATTGGAGTCCACCTGTGGTAAATTCAGTTGATTGGACAGGATTTGGAAAGGCACACATCTGTCTATATAAGATAGATAGATAGATAGATAGATAGATAGATAGATAGATAGATAGATAGATAGATAGATAGATAGATAGATAGATAGATAGATAGATAGATAGATAGATAGATAGATAGATAGATCTTTATTGTCATTGTCACTTTTACAAAAGAACAACGAAATTGAAGGTGCAGTCGACTCAGTGTGAGGAATAAGAGTTAAAAGGACAAGAAGAGAGAAAATAATAACAAACCGAATAGTAATAAAAGAACTTTACAAAATATACAAATTGCACTTGTTGACTTAAGTCTATATTGCACATTGGGAGAATGATATGGAGCAGTTTTATTCTGAGTTCAGGCCCATGATTGCTTTTGGATAAAAGCTGTTTTTAAGGCGGTTTGTCCTTGCTCTGTATCTCTTGCCCGATGGCAAAAGCTGGAAGAGGCAATGACCGGGATGTGATGAATCCTGTGAAATGTCTACTGATTTTTTGTGGCATCGGGAGGTGTAGATTTGTTCCAGAGTGGGGAGGGTACAACCAATTGTTCTCTCCGCTGTCCTGACGACCCTGTGGAGCGCTTTCTTTTCTGAGGAAGTGCAGCTGCCGTACCACACACACAGTCCGTACGTGAGCACACTCTTGATGGAACAGTGATAAAAAGCAAGGAGCAGATTTTTAGGGAGATGGTTCTTTCTGAGAATTCTCAGAAAACACAGTCTCTGTTGCGCCTTCTTCAGCAGCTCCTTGGTGTTGGCGCTCCAGGTCAGGTCATCCTCCAGCTCAATGCCCAGAAACCTGAACACCGGGACCCTCTCCACACAGGTCCCACCAATGATGAGTGGCTGGGTGTCAGTTTTGTTTTTTCTAAAGTCAATAACAAGCTCCTTCATTTTTGTGGTGTTGAGGAGCAGGTTATTGACTGTGCACCACTCTGACAGCCGCTCCACCTCGTCCCTGTATGTCAGCTCACCCTCCTTGCCCGAGATGAGTCCGACCACCATTGTGTCATCCGCGAACTATATAATCTTGTTGCTATGGTGAGTGGGGGCACAGTCATATGTATAGAGGGTGTAGAGGAGCGGGCTGAGCACACAGCCCTGTGGCGTCCCTGTGTTGAGGCTGAGAGCAGTGGATGTGTGGAGACCCAGCCTGGCCCTCTGGGAGCGACCAGACAGGAAGTCCAGTATCCAACTGCAGGTGAGTGATGGAAGTCCCAGATCTGCCAGTTTGGACACCAGTCGTTGTGGGAGGATGGTGTTAAATGCCGAGCTGAAGTGTACAAAGAGCAGTCTGGCATAACTCCCCTGCTGCTCCAGGTGGGTCAGGGCAGCATGAAGGGCTGTGGCCACAGCATCCTCCGTGGATGTCTTTGCTTTGTAAACAAATTGAAATGGGTCCAGGTGTGCTGGCAGGCAGGCGATGATATAACTCCGTACCAGTTTCTCAAAGCACTTCATGATGACAGATGTGAGTGCCACTGGGCGGAAATCATTCAGACTGTTCCTGATGGATTTTTTTGGCAGCGGAACAATGATTGAGCACTTGAGGCAGGATGGGACAGTGGCCTGGGACAGGGACTGGTTGAAAATCCCAGTGAAGATTCTGGCCAGTTGATCTGCACACTCTTTCAGCACCTGTCCAGCCACACCATCGGCCCCACAGTTGACAGTTCATGTCAGAGCACAAACCAAGCATGAAGTCAAAGGAATTGTCTGTAGACCTCCGAGACAGGATTGTCTTGAGGCACAAATGTGGGGAAGGTTACAGAAAAATCTCTGCTGCTTTGACGGTCCCAATGAGCACAGTGGCCTCCATCATCTGTAAGTGGAAGAAGTTCGAAACCACCAGGACTCTTCCTAGAGGTGGCCGGCCATCTAAACTGAGTGATCGGGGGAGAAGGGCCTTAGTCAGGGAGGTGACCAAGAACCCAATGGTCACTCTGTCAGAGCTCCAGAGGTCCTCTGTGGAGAGAGGAGAACCTTCCAGAAGGACAACCATCTCTGCAGCAATCCACCAATCAGGCCTGTATAGTAGAGTGGCCAGACGGAAGCCACTCCTTAGTAAAAGGCACATGGCAGCCCGCCTGGAGTTTGCCAAAAGGCACCTGAAGGACTCTCGAACCATGAGAAAGAAAATTCTCTGGTCTGATGAGACAAAGATGGAACTCTTAGGTGTGAATGCCAGGCGTTTGGAGGAAACCAGGCACCGCTCATCAAAAGGCCAATATCATCCCTACAGTGAAGCATGGTGGTGGCAGCATCATGCTGTGGGGATGTTTTTCAGCGGCAGGAACTGGGATACTAGTCAGGATAAAGGGAAAGATGACTGCAGCAATGTACAGAGACATCCTGGATGAAAACCTGCTCCAGAGCGCTCTTGACCTCAGACTGGTGGCGACGATTCATCTTTCAGCAGGACAACGACCCTAAGCACACAGCCAAGATATCAAAGGAGTGGCTTCAGGACAACTCTGTGAATGTTCTTGAGTGGCCCAGCCCGAGCCCAGACTTGAATCCGATTGAACATCTCTGGAGAGATCTTAAAATGGCTGTGCACCGACGCTTCCCATCCAATCTGATGGAGCTTGAGAGATGCTGCAAAGAGGAATGGGCGAAACTGGCCAAGGATAGGTATGCCAAGCTTGTGGCATCATATGCAAAAAGACTTGAGGCTGTAATTGCTGCCAAAGGTGCATCAACAAAGTATTGAGCAAAGGCTGTGAATACTTACGTACATGTGATTTCTCAGTTTTTTTATTTTTAATAAATTTGCAAAAACCTCAAGTAAACTTTTTTCACGTTGTCATTATGGGGTGTTGTGTGTAGAATTCTGAGGGAAAAAATGAATTTAATCCATTTTGGAATAAGGCTGCAACATAACAAAATGTGGAAAAAGTGATGCGCTGTGAATACTTTCCGGATGCAATCTATCTATCTATCTATCTATCTATCTATCTATCTATCTATCTATCTATCTATCTATCTATCTATCTATCTATCTATCTATCTATCTATCTACCTTTTAATATTCACATAAAAACAATAACATCACAAGAAATTATAAAGGGAAAAGATAGATGCATGATGGTATTCTCACTGCACAAGTGAGAGCATCATTTGTGATCATGAACTTCAGTCACAAGTCCACAAAATCCAGCTGCCCTCTGCAGTCACAAGCCCACTTCTTAGTGTAACATAATATGATAGTCATGCATAACTTAGCAAAGTTTTGAATCTCTAGCAATGAAGGTGGCTTGAAGTAAAAATCCCATTAATCCAAAGCATGAAAGATCAAATATTTTTTATAGTATCTTTTTTGGAGCAGTAATATAAAGTAAAAGAGTTTCACTGCTTGGAAAGGTAAAGTGACTGATTGTGTTCTTTCATGGTTTTCGTAGAAATGCACATTTTATAGGTTCTTTCTTACAGTACATGAATTACCAAGTAACTTGCATGAAAGACCCACATTTTTTAGTTAACAAACATTTTTTTAATAAACATGCAGGCTTATAAACATCCACATGATGTAAGAGGGGTGCACTTTTCATCAACATGCCACTAAAGCATTCATGTCTAATGTTTTATTGTGCATATAATGTTATACAATTATAAAACTACTTATTCATGAAATACAGTGACGAACATAAGTTTTAATCCATGTATGATGTTGCATGTGACTACACAGGGTCCCAGCAGCCTAGTTAAAGTGTATTAAAAACCTGAAAATTGCAGAGATCTGTACAGTACAGTAACTTGAAATACAAAACAGTATCTCTGCATTTTGCCAGATATCTTTAATCTATAAAAAAGTTTATTGTTAACAAAGTAAACAAAAGTGAACATATGTCTTGATCAGGGTAAATGCGCCTGAACTATGAAAAGAATGAAGGCTTATCCATTCACCAATTTTTCTAACCTACTTATCCAGGGCAGGGTTGCAGGGTAGCAGGGTAGCTGTAGCTTATCCCAGCAAGCAGAAGGCACAACGCAGGGCTGGGTGCCAGCCCAATGTAGAATAAAAAAACACACACCCAATGAACAGACTACAACATGGGAAGAACATACAAACTCCTCATGTGGAACACCTGAGATGCAAACCCCAGTCTCTTTACTGCAAGGTAGCAGCACTGTCACTGTGCAGTCAATGAATGGTTATACAGTACAAAACTTGCAATGAATATACTGTAAGTAGTTATATAGTTTATCTGTCTTATAAAGTAAAACAAACATAACATAGCTTACTACTGTAAATGCATTTGATAAATTATGCCTGTTCAAGCAAGTATAACATAAGACCCAGTTGCCTTTAGGTATCATTGAAGCTCAATGATAGTTGGAAGGCTTTTTGAAACGTTTCAAGTGTCTAATTTATTTCTTGTAAAGACCAAGCTAGGAAACAACTAAATCAAATATAGCTACGTTAACATTTACTATAAAGGCAGCAACAGACATTAAAATAGTGGAGCTACTGTGCTTTTAGTAAGTTTTCAGTTAAACTGACATTTTTCAGGAAAAAAACGTTCTCTCTAAACTTGCTTACCCCTGGGTAAGGAACTATACTTTTTAATTTGAACTTATGACATCTGCTATTTGAATGGGTTACTCTTTTTTTGTAGCAGTCACATCACCTATTGTGGATTAATAAAAACTGAAGAAAAAGAAAACCAAACAATACTACATTTAGGAATACATTTCACACCAGTGCAATTATTCTCTGTTCACAGTACCGAATTTCTTTTTTCTTTTTAGATATCAAACAAAAGAGCCGCTAAAAATTTACAGCACAGTTATAAGACCAGAGAATGGCATGTTTTCTTCTGGGTATCTTCACAGAAGCTTTCTCAAATGTGTTTTTATTTTTATAATTCTTATAGCAATGTTAAAGGTCGGTGCAAGCAGCTACATGTGCTATTATGTGCCACGTCATTCAATAGCTGCTTGGGCAGCCCCATTAGGCTATTATCTTATTTCACTGCAGAGCAGCATCGGTGCTTTATCTGTTTTAAATTTGTGGAAAATGTAACATGCTTTAAGGCCTCAGCTGTATGTATGAAAAATTTCTGTACAAGAGGAAAGCCATATTACACAGTAAAGCTGATGTTCTCTACAATTTACTAATTTGTTTAAAACTAAACTTTAATTAAGAATCGTTTAAAAAAGAACATGCAGGATAATGACTCAATCAAACACTATCCTTCTTATATACTACACCTACCATGGCTGTTCGTTTGTCTGTCCAGGATTTTAAATCACCTGTAGCTCACAAACCGTTTGACCTATTGACCTGAAATTTGGTACACATATACTACGAGACCTCTAATGCCCACTTTCGGGGTGATAATTTTTATTACTCTTTTCATTTTTATTTTATTTTATTGTAGAATCAACTCTCGGCAGCGTGCAGCAGGGCGGCCGTGCAGCGCATGCATACAGGTGCCGTTCTCATCCCTTCCACCTTCCCCTACCTCTTCATATCTTAAATCATTCTTGAGGCAGATTGAACACTGAAGTGCCGGCTTAAGTGAAAAATTAAGAAAAACGTACTAAGTAATTTACACAAACACAAAAACTGACTTAATCAGTTTTAACACGAAAGATACCGAAGTGAAGAAGCGGGCCGCTAGAGTGGAGAAAACAGGAGCTGCTCACGAAGCAGCAAGCGCATCAACTTCTGAGTAAATGAATGCTAAACGTACAGAGAAAGAGGATGAAAACTATAAGTTAAGTGTATTCACTGCACGTTATCGTTCAGTATGCCATTACTGGTTTAGATATAATCAGCGATTAATGTAGATGTAATTGTTTTTTTAACACAGTATGTGAAAACATGAAAGTGAGGAGATACCTACCTAGATTTAACATCCTGTAATAATCAAGACAGAATTCAGTGGGTAGAGGTAATCAAATTATTAGGCTCTAATGATCATAATGTAATGAGATCCACAGAGCTTTGGCAGTACATACTGTATGTACAAAAATGAGAATTTAATTTTAGTAAACCAAATTTTGAGCAGAAGCAGCAAAATCTAAAAGTTGAAAATGGGAAAAGACTTTTAAGTGGGCAGCAGTGGAGTATGTAACTCCAGCGCTAACAGTAAGGGCTATGAGGACATGGGAGCAACAGGAAAAAGAACATTAGTTTTTAATGTTTAATGTTAATACTAAAAGGCAGGTAAAGAGGAATATTGTGGAACATGCAAAAGTTGACCTAAGATATGTTCTTCTAATATTTTAGCAGAAAAAGAATGATCAAGAAGGAGGTGAAGTGTATTAGGTGTAATTAATGCAAAATAAACTCTGCATAATTGAGAATATTAAATGATCTAAATTAGTAGTTTTTATGAAGTATGCATGAACAAATAAACAAATAATCTCCCAGTAGCTGCAGCAACTGTAGGTGAGTTACTCAGTGATTTGGAGAGTCTAACATAAAGACAAGTGCTACTAAAATTACAAAAGTTAAACTTGAATAAAATACAAACATCTTGAAGCTAGAAAAATTTTTCTTTTAAAAGGGTGATTGGACTAATCCTAGTAAATAGGCCGGTATGCTTAAATGTGTATTGGCATAAATTAATGGAAATAACAATTAAAGAAAAGATTGAGCAAAACCTATGTATTAGTGAAGAGACAAGGCAAGTGCTCTTCATCAGAGCAGTGTATATGATATCATTTATCTTGCTTGTCCTAAAGGTTTTTATAAGGTGCCAGATAAGAGACATGGGATCAAGCCTACTTCATATACAGAAAGCAAAGTGTTATTATACAAGAAACATTTTGCTAACTTGATGTTACAAATAGGATTACTGAGGAGTCAGTTCTGGGGTCACTACTGTTTTATATTTATACTAGGGGGGCAAGCCCCCCTGGCACCTTCAGCGCCCAACCCCCAGTTGCGGCAAGAATATTAGTAAAATCTGTAAATGTACAAAAGAAAAATGATTATTTATTGGAGTCAAAATCACAAAATTCTATAAGTATGTAAAAGAAAAATTAATTATTATTTAACGGAGTAAAAATCATGAAATGAGAATAAAATATTTACTCTCTTACCGATTGGAGTATTCCTGTTAAACTGAGGTCCACTATGCTTGATGCAGGACTTTCTTGATATTTTAGTTTATAATTTAAAAACAGAATAACAATCTGAAAAGCTAACAACATCGCATTAAAGTTCGATAAATTCTGAAAAGAATGATAGGAAACATATATATGTAGGTTTTAAAATAAGCCCGATTTTAAAACGTGACAAAAAAGTCACATAAAAACGTCACATAAAATTGTTGCACTTTAAGGCTTAGGATTTTATATACAGAGAGTAGATAAACAATCTTGATAAAAATGTAGTTAACAAGCTGCTTAAGTCTGCATGTAACACTAAACTAACTGCAATGGCAGATAACTAACACTCCTTAAAATTATTACAGATGGGCTAGAATTTCAATTTTGGCAGATATGGGGCAGAAGAAATTTCATGTAAATAATTCTAGTGTTACATATAGAAACAGTAGAGTGTTGTACCGTGTTACCCATATATTGATACAGGAGAAAGTAGGGTGAAATGACACCTTTTATTGGCTAACTAAGTAGATTACAAATGCAGGCTTTTGAGGCAGCTAAGGCCCCTTCATCAGGCAAGGTGTAACAAAGAAACTGAAAAATACTCTAGCTTATATTGGGACAGCTTTGCTTCCCGGGTCCTCCCTGCATGGAGTTTGCATGTTCTCCCCGTGTCTGTGTGGGTTTCCTCCGGGCGCTCCAGTTTCCTCCCACAGTCCAAAGACATGCAGGTTAGGTGGACTGGCGATTCTACATTGGCCCTAGTGTGTGCTTGGTGTGTGGGTGTGTTTGTGTGTGTGTCCTGCAGTGGGTTGGCACCCTGCCCGGGATTGGTTCCTGCCTTGCGCCCTGTGTTGGCTGGGATTGGCTCCAGCAGACCCCCGTGACCCTGTGTTCGGATTCAGCGGGTTGGAAAATGGATGGATATTGGGACAGCAAAGTGATTTTTTTCTTTCATCTTGACAACCTTTTTGTTCAAATGTTAGCAAAATAAATACACCTGAGATGAATTAACCCTGAAAGAAGAGAACAATGAACTAATAAAATGTAGAGATAAGATAACCATCACTAGAGAAAGTCCTATAAGGTTTTTTTGAAGTGCATTGTCTGTTAGATAGGCCTCTGATGTAGTCAGCGGGTCAATCAGTCTGTTTAGTCCACATATCTGGTCATAAAACTCTTTTCTTTATTCAGACCATTTTGTTGAGTGTTGAATTTAAGCATAAGTTTGTATTCCCATTCTCTCCGCTCCTGTTGGGTCTTGAAATTACCCATAAGCACAGTGACCCTCAGATCCTTTATGCTGTGGCCATTAATGTTAAAGTGTGCTGCCACCGGAAGATCAATACTGTTCTGATTAATATGAAATCTGTGTGAGTTCATTCGCTGCCGCAGTGTCTGACCAGTTTCCCCTACATACAGTCCAGTGTTGGGGCACCTTATGCACATGATTAGGTAGACCACATTAGCAGATTTGCATGTGAACGGACCCTTTATTTTATGCTCCTGCTGGCAATTTGGTATAACTACCTGATCTGTCGTGTAGATATGTGCACAGGTGCCACACCTGTTCTGCAGGCAGGGAGATGTGCCACTTGCTGCCAAGCCACACATAGAGTTTCGGACAATCAGTTGTTTGAGGTTTGGTGGTTGTCTGTATGCAAGGAGGGGAGGTTCTGGGAATATATCCTTCAGTTTATTGTCTTTCTGTACCATGGGTTGAAGCTCTTTCATAATTTTACAGGACTTTCTCTAGTGATGGTTATTTTATCTCTACATTTCATTAGTTCATTGTTCTCTTCTTTCAGGGTTAATTCATCTCAGGTGTATTTATTTTGCTAACATTTGAACAAAAATGTTGTTTAGATGAAAGAAAAAAATCACTTTGCTGTCCCAATATAAGCTAGAGTATTTTTCAGTTTCTTTGTTACACCTTGCCTGATGAAGGGGCCTTAGCTACCTCGAAAGCTTGCTTTTGTAATCTATTTAGTTAGCTAATAAAAGATGTCATTTCACCCTACATAGAAACAGAAAACAGCAAGAGGGGTCTGAATATTAAAGTTACACTTTATGAGAAAAACTTAGGAGCTTTGGTTAAAAAGGATAATACCAAGTCTGGTTAAATAGCATAATGTGTTTAGTACACGACAAGGAGGTGGAGGAGGTTGGGAGTATGAACTGATTACAGCACCTTGCTGCACCCACCATGAAACAGGTGACACCTCAGCATCGCACTGGAACAGTGTGAGGTTTTTTTTTATACAGTGGCTGGAGTGCCATTCCTGCCACCAACCCCCAAGTTTTCCTTGCAACTTGGGAAACCTGCTTGCAGGGCAGGTTAACGTCATACCCAGGATGGAGCAATTGCAGTTTGAGGGCCTTCCTCAGGGGCCCAATGGAGTAGAGACTTCAGTATATTTTTAATCTACATAATACACTTCTGATGTCTCATCGGGAAAAATTTATACAGTGTGGTACTTTATTATAAAAAAAGATTACTTCTGAGGAGTATCAACTGTGAGGAACAAACGAAGGAGTTAAAACTTTTTTAGCTCAGCAAATGGACATTAAGAGGAAACATAACAGACAACTATTAAGAGAATTAGCATGGTTGATCCAGCTGTAACATTAAAATAAGCTCAAAACTGAATTGAAGCCCAAAACTTGAATACATTTAGCACAAAGTTATAAAATTTTTCTTCACATAATGGAGCATAAGTGTATGGAATAAGTTACCTAGTAGTGAGGTTGACTAGTAATTTTGGGACTTTCAAATCTCAGCCTACTTATTGGGCTATGTTGGGCTCTTACATTTTGGATGCTTTCTGTGTATTTCTGCCACAAAAAGTACGCTTTTTTATCTTTAATATGTAGTCAATACTGTGAGCTGATCATGATTTGAAGGTTTGAAGGTTAATAGATATGTAGCATCATAAACAAATTAATGTAAAATTAATTACCATGTTTTTATTAAAATTTATCTGTGGTCAGGGTTTACTAATTAATTGCACTTCAAAAATGTAAAAAATACTAAAATAAAAAAACACACTTCAGTATATACTGTATGGGAATATGCAATAAGAGAAAAATGCAGCTGAGGATAAAAATTCTATTGGGCTTTCGTTCTTTCATGTCTTTGTTTATTAGATTCAATTGGTATAGCTCATTAGCTGAGGAATGCACTTTGAATTTTAAATATATAGAGCTCCTCATATTATTTTTGGAGTTGTTTTAAGTTAAGATAGTAAACTGTCCAGGGATTGTAAACATCATCTGCCTAAAGCACAAATACTAAATAATAGAAAATCATAGTGTGTACATCTCTTAAAACATGTGTTAAGGTTTGCTCATTAACAGATCCTTTACCATTCTTACAACATTTACCGATCAATGGTGAAGTCTGATAAATGTCAGTGTTATTAGATCATAGGTTCCAAGGTGTAAAAGTTTTTCCATCTGATTAACAAAATGCATTACTAAATATTATAATTTACTTTCAAGCTTCTTTTTTCTTTCCTTTTGGTATTTTATTGTGTGTTGCATTTACTGTACTTCTTCCTCCTAGTTTTCCATTATGAAAACCATACAATCCAGTTCAAGATCACATAGGGCATCACTTAGTACACAAACCTTTTAACACAGCACTTTTGAAGTTTATGTCTGAGTGAGGGGATTGTGACAAGAACTTCAGGGGGACACTCAGTTATTTTAAGATACAGAATAGCAGCTCTGTGAAAATGAAATTATCAATCAATACATTTATGCGTTTAAATTTAACTTAATGGAAGGAGCAGCTAGACCAAATAAATTTGGATTTTTGCTACAATTTGAAGCTATTGTCTCCATGTGCTTTGTTAGAAGACAAATTTCATGTTTTCCTCACATAAGCATGACTAAAAAAAAGCTTTAAACCTTATTTATTGAAATACAAAACTAAAAATATACCTTTATCTATGTAACATCACAGTTTAAATGAAAAAAATTGAACAATATTAAGCAGAAAACAAATAATCCAAGATTTAATGTCTATATAAATAAATCTGCAATATGTCTTTTCACCAATTACGCAAAAAAGGCTAAACTGATTTCCACAAAATTTGGCATGTGCATTGTCATGACACCACAATGCTATACATTAACAATACCTCATATTTACTTCAAGAAAGCAGTAACTATGACTTTTAAAGAGTATAAATCTGAGAAACCCAGGCGAATATGAGAAGGACTTCATTACATACAGCAGCTTGCATCAAGCATAAGCTCTCCACCAAGGCCTTGAATGATATAAAACAAAACAAAAACACAACTATATGGTGAAATACTTATAAAATATTGAAGAATAGTTACCAATAAAAATAAATATTTTAGACTGGTGCAAAAAACAAAAATATGTATTCAATAATACTCCCACCATATTCAATTCAGTTTATTTTTGTTCGGTGCTTTTTGTTAAGCGCAGGTGAAGAGCACTGTGACAAGTTTGCATGTAAAATGCAAGTATAAATATTACAAATTAATTAATACATAATTAGTACATGGATTTGTTAAAACACACAGAAAACAAAATAGAAACTGATTAACATACACAGAAACCAACAATATCTATTCAATAATTATTTGTTAAACTTTGGCCAGCTGAAGAAAACAAAAGAAGAAAACAAAAACTCCAGTCAGTAGCATACCTGGAGAAAATAAACCTCTGGGGAGGGGGTGTCCACAGTCAATTGTAAGAGAGAAAGTCAAAGAAAAATTCAGAACTGTCATAGAAATTAAACAGCAATTAAAAATAAAAACATCAAGCAGGTATAAGTGTAATGTAAATGTGTACTTATTTAGACAAAACAGTTACATTCAGCCAATCTATAGGCATAATAATATTAATATTTTGAAACGTAAAATCATAAGAGCCAGTTGGGATAAGGGGAAGCCCAATACAACTTACGAAAAGCATTAACTTCATTAAGTCCCAATGGGTTTCAGGTTATATGTATTCAATTTAAAGACCTATAAGGATTCTCAATGTACTAACTAGTCATAATTATAACTTATTACTTTTTAATTTGAAAGGGTATGGCTTTGTGTAAAATAACAAAACTTTTGAAGGAGTTGAGTCTGATTTTAATTTAATATTACTTTTGTATTCTGCTGTACAGTATCTAACTGCATGAAGAGTTTTACCAACATGCCGAAAACAGTCAAGAGTAAAGATAGATAGATAGATAGATAGATAGATAGATAGATAGATAGATAGATAGATAGATAGATAGATAGATAGATAGATAGATAGATAGATAGATAGATACTTTATTAATCCCAAGGGGAACTTCACATACTCCAGCTGCAGCATACTGATAAAAACAATATTAAATTAAAGAGTGATAAAAATGCAGGTATAACAGACAGTAACTTTGTATAATGTTAGCATTTACCCCCCCCCCCCCCCCCCCCCCGGGTGGAATTGAAGAGTCGCATAGTGTGGGGGAGGAACGATCTCCTCAGTCTGTCAGTGGAGCAGGACAGTGACAGCAGTCTGTCGCTGAAGCTGCTCCTCTGTCTGGGGATGATACTGTTCAGTGGATTCTCCATGATTGACAGGAGCCTGCTGAGCGCCCATCGCTCTGCCACGGATGTCAAACTGTCCAGCTCCATGCTTACAATAGAGCCTGCCTTCCTCACCAGTTTGTCCAGGCGTGAGGCGTCCCTCTTCTTTATGTTGCCTCCCCAGCACACCACCTTGTAGAAGAGGGCGCTCACCACAACCGTCTGATAGAACATCTGCAGCATCTTATTAAAGATGTTGAAGGACGACAGCCTTCTAATGATAGTATAATGAAGTATAGTCGGCTCTGTCCTTTCTTACACAGAGCATCAGTATTGGCAGTCCAGTCCAATTTATCATCCAGCTGCACTCCCAGGTATTTATAGGTCTGTACCCTCTGCACACAGTCACCTCTGATAATCACGGGGTCCATGAGGGGCCTGGTCCTCCTAAAATCCACCACCAGCTCCTTGGTTTTGCTGGTGTTTAGTTGTAGGTGGCTTGAGTCGCACCATTTAACAAAGTCCTTGATTAGGTTCCTATACTCCTCCTCCTGCAGCCCACGATAGCACTCCGAGTTGTATTGGAAGTCCGATGTATATAGGCTGAACAGGACCGGAGAAAGTACAGTCCCCTGCGGTGCTCCTGTGCTGCTGACCACAATGTCAGACCTTCAGTTCCCGAGACGCACATACTGAGGTCTGTTTGTAAGATAGTCTACGATCCATGCCACCAGGTATGAATCTACTCCCATCTCTGTCAGCTTGTCCCTAAGGAGCAGAGGTTGAATGGTGTTGAAGGCACTAGAGAAGTCCATAAACATAATTTTTACTGCACCATTGTCTCTGTCCAAGTGGGAGAGGGATCGGTGTAGCATATAGATGATGGCATCCTCCGCTCCCACCTTCTCCTGGTATGCGAACTGCAGAGGGTCGAGGGCGTGGCGAACCTGTGGCCTCAGGTGGTGAAGCAGCAGCCGATCCATGGTCTTCATCACATGTGATGCTAGGGCGACAGGCAGGAAGTTATTCAGCTCACTAGAACGTGATACCTTTGGCACTGGGGTGATGCAAGATGTTTTCCAAAGCCTCAGGACTCTCCCCTGTTCCAGGCTCAGGTTGAAGATATGCTGTAGAGGACTCCCCTGCTCCAAAGCACAGGCCTTCAGCAGTTGTGGCGATACTCCATCTGGACCCACTGTTTTGCTGGCACGAAGTCTCCTCAGCTCTCTGCTTACCTGGGCTGCTGTAATTGTGGATGGGGGGAAACTCTCTCCTATGCTGGCACCAGCAGAAGGATGGGTGGAGGGTGCAGTACTCTGAGGTGAGAGTGGGTTAGGATCGTCAAACCTGTCAAAGAAGTTGTTCATCAGGTTTGCTCTAGGAACTACTGCATTAGTATTAGAAGTAGATCTATGCATGATTGTAATCTTTCTGTGTGGCTTACTGTCAGCCTTAGGCAAGGAGAGAATATAGGCCTTAAAGCAGAGGATTAAGTACATTTTAAGAGTTAAGGGAGATGTGCAGGTCCTTTTATTAAGTTGTTTGTTAATATGAAGGTAGTAATAGTTTTCTATTTGCATATAAGAAATGTATAAAGGTGTTTATTTTACATCTGGAAGAATAAAACCTATCAAAAAACTGACATTTCATCTCTGAAGCTAGCTTAATGAAAATTTCCAGGATAGACTGAAAAAGAAGCAGATAGAAAAATTATGATACTGATAAATTATTAACAAGGATCCAAGGGTTGAATTTAGAAACCTGTAATGAAGCGATTCAGTTTGAAGATTTTTTAAATACTTTGGAAAGAAACACTTGCTATATATACTGACATACATTATAAAAAGTGGATTTAAAGTTTTACTGAAATTGAGGGAACAAGACAACTGCAAGTATTTACAAACTGGTGGACCTGAAGGAGTGTGGATTACCCACAATCCTAAATCATAAAAATGTCATCTGTGTATCAAAACCAAGTAATTGCTTGCTTCAGTTTTTTTAAATTGTCACAATATGCACTTAGGTTCATTATTGGGAAAAAGGGATGTTTAGTGTTTCATGGCTGATTTTCATGGAGTGTCTGTGGAACATACTATTATACTTGCTATGTTATTTTGACTTGATTGGGATGTTTTGTTATTGTGTTTTATTTCTTTAAAAATGGGAATGACCATTGCAGGTATAATCATTAACTAAGACACCCCAAGCTTATCCTGTATCATTAGTGTTTCAACCCTCGCCTCGTAAAACTTGGCACTGTGGAGTTTCACATGACCAACAGTAATGGGCCTAACCTAATATAGTACCTGTGTTATTGCATCCAATAAGTAAGAGGCCACCATTGGTTTCAGGAGCTTAATATGCTCCTTCCACCATCTGGCAATATCTCCTGCTGAGAACAAAGTTTCTCCACCTTTGCTAAGATTAGTCTGAATAACAACCAGTATATTCTCCCTTAGTCATTGAATGGTTTACTGGAACATATTTGAGACTCTGCAATGGACTGGAGTCCTGTTCAGTTGTTATTCCTGCCTTGCACCCAATATTTGCTGTTACAGGCTCCTGCTTCCCCATATCCCAGCTCAGGATAAATGAGTTAGGTGGATGGATGGTATGGACTTCCCAAAACTCATTAATTCTCCATTATAGGATTTTCCTACAAATGTGCTTCTTTCATGAACAAGAAACATCCCTTTTTCATCTTGATTTTTTAATTGCTAAATGAACCATAAATGTTACAAATATATTCCATATAAATACACCATATAGCAAAGATTTATTGGTAACCATGAAACAGAGAAGAGCAATTCCTATGAAATAAGAAACCCTTGAGAACTAACATTTGACATGAAAATAAATTTTAAAAATCATGAATGCCAAATACATAACAGGACGCTGACAGGCTATGGTGAATCAGTTTCTTGAGGTTCATGCAAAAAGATGAGCACCTTCCAGGAAGTTCATCAGAGGAGATAAGATACCAAGAGGCCAATTGTAATCACAAAAAAAGTTAAGACTTTTAGCAATAACCAGCAGCTTCCTGCAGATTTCAGCCCTTTCATTTTTTCTTTCTGACAAATTTTAGATGTGGCGGAAGGTGGTAGTATGGAGCATAAAGGTAATTTCCTAACTTACACTAAATTTTCAAAAGGACGCATTCAAATACATTGTCTGGTGAAACAAAGGTAGAATAGTTTTGACTTTAATTAAAAAGGTTATGTTTACCCAAAGCCAACATATCTCATTACTCAGAAAACAGCATGTATTGTCCAGGCTGGTGATGATAAGATGGTATCATCAAATTATAAGACAACTTTATACAAAGTAAATTGTTCCAAACATGCATATATTTTGGAGCAAGATATTATGTCCTCTGCCATAAATAAATGGCAGTGATCCAAAGCACATAGCGATCTACATGTGGAAAATAATCTTGGTTCACTGTAAAAGATGGAAATGAACTTTGAGCAAACACATATAAGTGTTTTATGAGAGACTTAGCGCTCAGACAAGTGGTTTAGAATCTGATTTTGTTCAAGTAATGTGGTGAAGGATTGTTGTCTTCAAGTACCAACATCAGTAAATGACCCAGACAATTGTCCTGCTGATATCTAAAAGAATGACCTTTGAAAATCTCTGCTGCTTGCTAAAACATTTGGGAGAGGGTTTTTCTTTGCAGAGAAAAACAGTGACTCTCTACATTGCTGCATAGACCATAGGAAACTAAACAAAGAAACTGTGCAGAACAATTACACTTATGTATCCTGAACAGGGTAAAGTACTACAGTCTTTACTAAAATGGACCTCAGGAAATTAAGTGGAAAACAATGTTTAACACTACTTCAGGACACTTTGAATAACTGGATGTGGCCTATGGCTTGGCCAGTGCCCCACTGTTTTCCACTTGTTTTTTATCTGTCACTTTATTATTATGTGCCACCAGTTACTATGGTAGAAATGTTAGCTGTACAATTCACATTGCACTGGCATTGTTGTACACACCATCAACATTACCTGTATTGGACTGGAAGATTACAACCCCAGTGTACTTACTTACTTACTTAATGTTATTTGTATAGTGTGTACTTAAATGTTTGTATCTAACTTGGTTTAATCCTTGGGTACTGGTTCTTAAATTTTCCTCTGAATCAATGATGTATGTATGTATGAATGTATGTATGTGTGTGTGTGTGTGTGTGTGTGTACGTGTGTGTGCGTGTGTGTGTGTGTGTGTGTCTATCTATCTATCTATCTATCTATCTATCTATCTAATCTAAATGACATCTTTCATGATATAATATGAATATTTGTAAGTGATACTGTTGGTTCCATCAACTAACAAAGAGTAACAGCACACTGAAACCCTGGACAATTATTACTATTAAGTAGGCCTTGATTTGCAAAGGAAACAAATCAAAAAGTTATAGTTAAGTTTGTGATGTGTATTTCTTTGTTTATTTGTTATTTATTTATATACTGTAAGAAAAACAAAAGTAACAAAAAGAGTTTAGGGTTCCACCCCATATATTCAAATTCCTCTGAAGAAAATATATAGTGAATCTCAATGGATCTGAGTAACCACTTCAGACTGTGTCCAAAATGGGACTGAGAAGCGAGGGAAAAGTGGCTGTTTGTGTAGCTGCTGTGGAGGAACGGGTGTGTCCAAGAGGCCGGAAATGGAAGTGAGGTCACTGGTAATGAAGGTTCTGGAAGTGAAGGTGGAGTTAGGCAGGCTTCTGTTTGGAGGGCCTGGAGGAGAGACAGAAAATGCGTTAGTGCATCCCATTAACCCCTATTCCGGCATATCACGCTCAACCAATCCCATTAACTGCCTCCCATGCACTTGTGTGTGACAATATTTATTTATCTAATTAAAGCTGTTATAAGAAATACTAATGTAATAGGTTTAGGGAGGAGTGGTTGGGCAGTGTTGGGGACCTAAGAAGAAGGTTCTACTTAGGGCCACAGTTTAGCCAGAGACAGCACTGCTTGGGATGTGGGAGAGTGCCTTGAACATGGGAAAGGTGCTAAATAAAATCTATTATTATTATTAATGCAGAAACAATCAAGATGTGGTGACAATATATAAACTCAAATAAGGGAAATGATATGGCACAGAATTAGAACCCAGAATGCTAACCACTGCACCTCCAAAATAATAGTAATAATAATAAACTCATAAACTTTCTTCCTCACGCTCAATAATACATTGATACATGAATCTGAAACTGGGTCAAAAGCAACCTTAACATTTACAGTCCTCCAAAATAATTACTCTTCCTTTTTTTCTAATGCTAAGCCAATGTTTATCCTCAGTAAAAATAAGTTACTGTAATCAGTGGCAAATCAAGTAACAGAAAATCTGGCCATGTCTTTATTTTCTGCTGTACAAAATCTCAGTTTAAATGTTGGAATACACTCCAGCCGTCCGCCTGTCTTCAATCTGCTTAGCACAGTTCAGGGTCGCAACTGATGAAGTCCAGCCTTGTAGTATCAGCACAAGTCAAGGACCAGTCCAGCACGGGGCTATTAGCATTCAGCTTTGTAACTACAATACAGTATTTCTAGTGAAGCCTGGAAACTATGTGATTTCTTCCAAACTATTTTAAATTATTAATGATATTACAAAGTCTGGGTATACAGTAATGGAGGTCCTTAACTAGCATTACTGGAGGTTTCATTTTTTCAGGCTTTGCTGTTCTCAAGAGTCTAATTATCAAAACAGGATCCATTTCATGCACAGCATTTGACTGTTTCTGATAAAATTACAGGCTTGTCTTTCCAAGTACATTTTCTGTTGAAATTTCTGATTCTGTCAGAAAAAATGTTTGACCTTTTAGTTTACGCCAAACCATTCTCTGATAGACTATTTAAACCCAAATTAGCTGTAAGTCATGCATCTGTTTCTCTGTTATTTTGTATCTTATACAATAGCAGCAGAACATTTATTTTCTTTGACCCTTAGCAGCAGAAGTCAATTAGGTTTGTGAAGTCAAGTAACCATTTCTCATAAGAATTTTTTTTTTCTGAAAAAGTTTAATCTCTCCAAACCCAATTTCTCCATAATTCATTCAGAATTAATTTAATGTTTACATTAAAACTAAGCAGATCTGTAACTGCTCCAGATTTAATAAATAAGGAAACATGAATAGGTCCTAGATGTTATGGTGACTAAAATTCTCATTTTTAAATGTGGCCTTTTAAGAATAAGAGGATCAAGTTTCATAACAGTATTTAACCAAAAGATGTCTGATGCATTAACCCTAATATGTTGATCGTATAGTCTATATTTTCTTGTAGAGTGTTTTGGAATGGTTGCTGTTATCCTTGTTTGGTATGTTTTTATTGACATTATATGTAATGGCCTTATGAAAAACAGTTTCCATAAAACTGGCTGGCTGAATTTGATTTCACC
This sequence comes from Erpetoichthys calabaricus, assembly GCF_900747795.2. Taxonomy (NCBI): domain Eukaryota; kingdom Metazoa; phylum Chordata; class Cladistia; order Polypteriformes; family Polypteridae; genus Erpetoichthys; species Erpetoichthys calabaricus. Next base: position 113,416,353 of record NC_041397.2, read on the forward strand.
TCTAACATGTAGTGCTAATTAGTACAGTCAGTTCCCCTCCTGACACCGAGTTGTTCTAGGGGTAATTTTTTTCTTGACCACACAAAGTCTGCCACTTATTGGACAGCAAATTGTGTGACCGACCAATGAAAATGACGATGATGATAAAACTGGCTTTCCTTTTTAAATCAAGTAAAATTTAGACATTTGAGAAATTTTATTTCATTACCCAAATAGATTTACTAGCCAAACTACCTGGTGTTGCCTGGATATATTTGTAGAATGGGTTAAGGTAATGGGTTAAGAAAATATTTATGTGTTTTCAAATGTTGACCCTTTGGTCATTGCTGGTTGAAATGTACTGTAACTGTTCCATCTATCATTTGCACTAACTCTCAAATAACTATCAATTATATGTTTTATTTGTGTAGGGTTAGATTCCATAATTATTACAATTCCTTTCTGGATTGGAAACACAGACGCTACTTCTTTGTATTTCCTGGATTTGTTTGGTTTCACAAAGATGTAATTAATACCACATTAAAAACAGGATGGATTGTTGAATAATTGAATTCATGAACCATAGATAGCATCTACTGCACAGTAGGAGGGACCCAGGGGAACTGGGGTTGACAGACATCGCTGCAGGTCTTGGTATTACGAGGGACGTTCAGTTAAAAACAGGAATTTTCATGCTCTATTCTTATAGAGTGTAAGGTATACATGACTCATTGGACAAACACATGAATGCTTGAACTTGTCATTAGTAGTGCTAGCTGCTCTTTCCCCTCTTCCTGTCAGTTGTAATCAACATGTCAGAGCAAGAGGTACACAGTAGTGTTGCGCAGAAAATTGTTATTAAATTTTTGGCAAATGAAGACGTCATTCCAGATTTCAGATCTCAGATTTATTCGAGAATTAAAATTCAGTTTGGGGATGAGTGTCTCTCTCTGTCTAGAGTGTATGATTGGTGCAAGTCATTCAGAGAGGGTCTATCATCTCTTCAGTCCACAATTTTTAGGAGGGAAGAAATTGAAGTCAAATGAGGAGGTTATTGACGCTATGCAAGAATGGGTCAACATGCAGTCAAAAGACTTCTACTCTTCTGGGATTAAGAAGCTTCCTGAGCACTGGGACAAGTGTATTGCAGTGGCAATAGACTACATAGAAAAATAGTGTGTAGGTTATTTCATTGTATTCAATAAATAAAGTGTAGTTCATAAATTCGTGTTTATATTTGAATGCCCATTGCATTACAGGAGACAGTACCAGTGACAGTATTTGATAATGTTATAAATATGATTCGAAGTTGCTTCATTAAACATTGATTTAAAAATTGCAAAAAATCACGATGCTGTATTGACATTAAACATTATAAAATTAGAACAATATAGACGACAACAGGCTATTCAGCCTAACAAAGCTTACTGTTCCTATCCACTTAATTCTTCTAAACACAAAGTCTAGTTTTGAAAGTACATAAAGTCCTATTGTCTATTGCACTATTTGGTAGTTTATTCCATGTTTCTGTTGTTTTCTGTGTAAAGAAAAACTTACTAATGTTTGTGTGAAATTTAACCTTAACAAGTTTCCAACTGTGTCCACGTGTTCTTTATGAACTCATTTTAAAATAACAGTCTTGATCCACTGTACTAATTCCCTTCAGAATTTTTAAACACATAATTCATCCCTGTAGCCCTGGAATCAGCCTAGTCACTCTTCTCTTGACCTTCTCTAGCTCTGCTATGTCCTTTTTGTAGCCTGGAGACCAAAACTGCACACAGTACTCCAAATGAGGCCTCATCAGCTAAAGCTAGATCATAACCTCCTTTGAGTTGTACTCTACACATCGTGCTATATATCCTAACATTCCGTTAGCCTGTTGCATACTGCCGCCCTAACCCCCACCACAGACAGTCAGGACACACCACCCACCTTTATTTACAATTAAAAGTGCACAAACCACCAACACCACACCGATATACAGTCCATCCGCCTCCATTCTTCCTCAGGCTTTGTCCACTCCTTTCTTCCGACTCTGGCCCCTCAATGGAGTGAGGCAGCTCCTCTTATTCAGGTCCCGTGAGCGTCCCAGGTGGCTCATCAGTATTACCTGGAATCACTCCCTGGAGGTCCTCTACAAGGGTCTGCAGCTCCCCCTTGCGGCCCCCACGGAACCCAACAGGGCTTCACCAAACTCCAGTTCCCAACATGCCATACGGGAATCCGTGGTGCCACAGCGGCCTAGGAGGGCTGCCCTCTAGTGTCTCAGGAGAGGTATTGCCTCATGAACTCATCAATGCCCTCTGGCCAGGTAGTAGCTGTAGCCGCCCATCACTCTACATATATATCTTGCTCAGCGGTATACATAGGACAAACTTCAAAAAGAATCGCAACACGTATACAGGAACATCGCAACGCCGTCAAAAGAAAGGACTCACTTTCATTGATCTATACGCACACTAAATCATCAGGACATACATTTAACTGGGACAATGTACAAGTAAAATTTAAGGCCAGTACTAAAAGTGGAAGAGAGCTGGCCGAATCTTGGCTATCAAATGAGAAGGCCATCAACAGACACTTGGACATAAATACAGCATATGCAAACTTAAGAAGAACATGTTCATAATAAATAAACTGTACACCCAATACCCCCCCCCCCCCTCCCCATCACACTGACTTAGCCCACGTAATGTTTTGCTATATATTGCCTTTGATTCTTGTAAGTCTAAGCATTATCCTCTGATGAAGACCCCTGGCAGGTGTTGAAAGCCCAGGAATAAAAACTACTTTATGATACGTGATTAATTTTTTCTCCCTTTGTGGATCTCCAGCTGCAAATATGCAAACCATATCACAGACCTTCTCTTCCACATATATATTTAAGCAGCCATATTGTAATAAGGCTCACTTGAGTTTGTAGCTCGTAACAGTAAAGATCTATTACTTTTAACAAAATTTTAAAATATATAATATACTGTAACTTCACAAAATAATAGGTAGAGGTAAATGAAAAATCTGTTTCCTTTCTCATACAGTTTTAAAAAAATTTAGCTCTTTTTTGTTTTAGTTGTGATTTTGCAACTGCAATATTCACTAAAAATGCAGATTTGGAGTTCTTAAAAACTTTTTTGGGGGTTGAAAGAAAGAACATTGCCCTTAAGGGTTTGGTAACACCACCCACCTTTTTTAGATCTGTATATTTCTCTCAAAAGCATCTAGATGAAAATAAACCAGGAAAAAACTGTCATTTGGAAATTTATCATGTCTAAACACAACTCCCAATTAAGACAAAAAGACGTCCTCTTAGACAAAAGCTACTGTTTAATCCATAAAGAAATTGTTAAAATTAGCTGAGAAAAATATTCTGCATTTGTCATCTTAGAATACAATCCTACTTTGGCTGGTACAAAAGTTTGTGCGTGCTGATAAAGGTCTCCTTCCATCGTGTAGCAGGAATGCGGGAGCAGGAATTGTAGTTCCCATGTCAGTACATGTTTTTGGGTTGCTTTCCCCATTTACCCAATATGTCATGTTGCCAGTATTTTAAGTTGGATCAACAGCAAGCAAAATTTAGTGAAAATTGGTTCAGTTATTTTTGCATGATTGGCAAACAAACAAATACATTGACAGATAAAGGTTATGATTTTATTTATACAGGCTGTGTGTGCAGATTCAAGGGAAAAGTACAGGAAGAGTGAAAGCTTTTTTTTTTGCATCAAATGAGCCTTGGCAGTTACCCTTGCTCAGTCAGCTTTCTTCTCCTCGTATTATGATACACTACATCCACTGCAAATGAATGACAGCCCTCCCTGATGACATACATTAATGTAAGAAATGTAAGAAACTGTGTTGCCAATAGCCAAATTGATCAACACAACTCTTTGCAATTTGTTCTCACCTCTAATTGCATTGGTGGAATCCTAATGAAATAATTAAACCTGACTCACTAGAATAAATAGATGAAATTCCACTCTGCACAAACATCTTGTGCCATTTGCTGCTTGGCTAAGCCTGCACTGGGATAAGTGGGTTCAGAAAAGAACAGATGACTACTTAAGGTCTGAAAGTTTAATTAAAAATGTAAAAAAACAGTGATCACACTGCACTTATTCTACTTCTTTGTGGCAATAAGGAGAAATAAGGTATGTTTAACATAGTCTAATTTTGCTCTCTCTACAAAATACTGAAGCACTACTTTTTTTCCAACAACACTCAGTGAGTTAAATCTAAATGAGCAGAGATGCATATTTAAGTCACAAACTACCGGTAAGTCAGAAACTTTAAATGGGGAATATTTCCAGACTTATTTATCACTTTAAAGTCAGTTCTTTTTAAAAATAGTGCAACTGACACCATGTGTTAAAGTATGCTGAACACCCAAAGAAAGGCCTCATTGTGCCACTGCAACATGCTTCTGCAGTCACAGCAAAATGACGTTGTTTGTACGCAGTGTCACATGAACCAAAAATACAACTAAAACAAGAGACAGGAAATAAAATAAACCACAAAACTGTATCAGAAGTATGGGAAAAAATAACACAGAAGTGAATTCAAAAGCTTTGGGTTCTGAGAATGAGGGCAAAGGACAAATAATGGAAATTAATAAACAGTAAATTTCATATAAACCTATAAAACATTACAAACTGTAAATCCTGAACATGTATACAGTAGTGGCATAGTTCAAAATAACACCAAAGGGATCTTCAGATCTTTATTGTTTTCCAACCAATAGCCAAAAAAGAATTGGGATGCTGGGTTGGAGTGAATGGCCTGTTATGGTCAAAACATTTTCTGATTTTTAAACAAAACGTAAATATGTCTGTAGATATTATGTTCTGTGGTAAGAAAGAGCAAAACTGTGACTTAAGGTTTAACCCATTAGCCAGTTTTATCTCAACCAAAGCAACAAACTTCTCATTTGTTTTACTTCTTAAAAAACAGTCTTTAATTTAAAAGTAATTCTTTTGATCTCACGCATCATGAAAATCAACCGTGGAGAAAAACACACACAATCATCACGCTGCACAGATAAATCATTTGAACCTATCATACAGAAAGACGATCAAACAATGGCAGTGTATGAGTTGGTGTCTGAGTAATAGCTTATTGTAGCCGCAGTATGGTTACTTTTTTAAGGTGAGTTATTCCTGCCAATGTTGCCTCCTTTAAAGGATAAATTTAGCCTGACACTAATCACTTTGAATCTTCTACTGTATATTAAATTTAATCATTGTTCACTTACAATATCTATTATGTCTTGAGTGAAATGTTGTCCTCGTGGACTGGTTACCTTCAATTTTCAAATAATAAAGCATTTCATTAAACAAGCGTATTCTGTCATGCTAAAAAATAAATTCTCCACTGGCAACATTATATGAGATGTCTTATAATGTAGATGTTAACATGGCAAGGTTACAACGAGGTCTTTGCCAGTAGTATGCATTTTAAATTAAATATCTAATCTTCAACTGCAACTCAAAATTCCTTGTAATATTTGGCATAAATAAGGTTCAAACTGTGAGCACAGAATTATCACTAAAAACTAAAATGACCTTTTTTGCAAGTTGGCACATTAGTTAGCACTGACATCTCACACTTCCAGCAACTTGGGTTTGAATCCAACACCTAGTCACTGTCTGTGAGAAAGTTTCTAGTTTCCCAGGTCAATATGGGAATAGACAGTTCTCGATTAGCTCAATACGAATGTGGGCAAGAATGAACTTTGCAATCAACTTTGTACCTCTCCAGGACTAGTTCTTGCCATTCACTTAATGCTGTCAGGATAGGCTTGGACCTCCTGTGGCCTTGACTTACATTCAGTGGTTTGAGAACTACAGAAGTCAATGAGGGATATGATGAAAGAAAGGATGTGTTTTTCAATATCGGAAAAGGACAGGAATGATTAGCTATGCTCTGGTGACGGACGTAAGACACTTTCTTAATGTGATTTATGCAAGTGGAATAAAAAAAGGAAGGAACCAAAAATGATGACAGGATTATTTGCAGAATCAGCATGAGCATACCTCTTACATTGAATGAAAATATGTTGATTTTCATGATCTGGTATTTAGTGTCAGCTAGCATGAGTTCTATTTTGTTTCATTTTTAGCCCGATGGTCCATGCGGCTAGACAGGGCATCTTCATATGGGCATAGATTGGCTTCGACCCTTTACTTCCACGACCACTCCTTTCATATTCTGTGGCGCAGTCAAGTGGAACTGTGGCTGAAAATTAAATGGTGTCACCATCCTCATAAACGCTTGCAAACAATTGTTCATGAAGGGCCACCGGAAAGTAGGGTTAAGCCTGGTGGGTCAGTGTTTCAATGTCAGCCACCAGTTCTTTGAGCTCTCTGGCGATTCAATAATGTAGTCCGAGCCTGTTTGGGGACACAGTGTTGTCCATACCTTCTCTCCAAGGCAGTGACTAATGCTGACAAGTTGTTAAAATCCTCCGTTTGGAGTTCCAACAGCACTTTCCCTTCAAGTGCCAGTTCCAGTGACGCTGCATTGAGGTGGCTGAAATTTGAACTTGGGACCAAAACAACTCCCAAGCCTTTTTACCATCTTAGTGGGGTAGGTATAACTGTGGTCTTGCTGATACAATAGCTGGCTCCTCTGAGGGGGTGGAAGGGTACCAGTGCCAGCACTCCTCCTTGCACACTTCATAATTCAATGCAGCTTCTATACAGAGCTTGACAATTTGCTGAATTGGAGAGTAAGTTGTCATCCCACACTCCTGTCAACAATAGAATATAGCGCGATAACAGTGTGTGTGGCTCATATGTATAGAAGTTCTCTTATAGGGCTGTTTAATTGGTTCACCATCCTGATTAGAAATTCTCATCCAGCCATCAGTACTGGACCAAAGACAAGATGGCTGTGCAAAAGCTACCTTTTGTGGGCTGCTCCTGTTGACATTTACATAACGGTCGGCCAATTACCGCTATGATTTTTCCCAAGCTGATGGGGCTGCTTTGTTGTTGCTGTTGTTGCCACAGTTGCCGGTGCCACCACTACAATATTTAAATGACATTCTATAATCAATTCAGACCTAACAGCGTAGCTGCGTTTCTTCGAGGTTTTCTAAACCACAGCTACTAATATGATAAGGTCCAAGTGTTAAGTGTAACACAAAGAACAAAAATTCCATAGTTGAATTATTATAAACAAATTATTATTTGTTTTAAAAATTTTAGTGAAATTCAAAGTCAACACAGTTTTCATAAAATGATGTGAGAAATTCCATATCAAAAACAAAAAATGGTTTCTCATCTATAATCTTACAATTTTGGGCATCCATATGTTCAATAACATTTCTTGAAATTACTACATTGCTGCATGACAACTGTTTGGATTTTCAGCCTCTCAGACACACAAAAAAAATAATTTTTAGAGCACACTTTGTTCCTGAAGCAGATGTTTCACTGTATGTTTGGATGTTAGCAATTTTTGTACAATTTTGGCTGTGTATTAAATTAATCACTATGAATAGACCATGACCTTATATCTCTCTACATCAGTTGTAAATATATTTCACTATTATTAATTGTCTTTCATTTTCCTTTAAACAAACCGTTGCAGCAAGAAGTATTTACAGATTTTATAATAATTTCTACATTATATCTATTAATGTATGTAATGTGATTTTTACTTCCATATCTGTTCTGTTTACTATGCACTCTAATTTTTATTTTATTTAAAAAATCATGTAATAGTGTCCTATATGAATAAACACCATATTATGCATGCACTGTCACAAAAAAGACCATCTCAAGAGTTACAATTCATGCAAAACATTTTGTTCATTCAGACCCAGTGAGATTATTCTGATTTTTTTTCTTTTACATTCATCCAGTTTTATAGCAGTAATCATTTGTTATACTTCCAAGGCTTCAGTCCAACATATGATTCAGATCTTGCCAGAAAAACATTTTATCTAAATATTGGCTGCCATGTAAAAATGTGTCGGGTGTATCAAAAGTGCAGACACGTAGGAAATATGATGTTTACAACATTTCTGCTACCACTTGTACTGTTTAAATATTCTGATCAAGTGAAAGGGGAACTGGTGCTCTTATGTTTCTTGAAGACATCAGCAGTTTCCATTAAGTATACTATATTCCACCGAAACCTTCCCAGATTGTTGATAAACATTTAAAGTAATTGAAAGTTTAATGTTTTTATTTTAAAAATGTTCAAGGCAGCATTCATATAAATATACCCAATTTAAACAGTAAGTTAAATGTGTATTTATTATTATTTGAGTCTGGATTCCTTATATACTCTGTGCATGTGTAGTATCGTATTTGCATTTATAGAGCCTGAAGGTTTTACAGATAATAAAAATATGTGGGGCCATATATCAATATTTATTGCCAGGCCACAGTGAAAATGGCCTTTTAGTGAACTTTTCAGACTAATGTACAGCATTGGGTGATGACTTGTTGATTTTATTTTTCTGTCATTGCAGATTTTTGACATTAAAAGGCGTCCTAAAGTGTAGCCCTTTGGGTGATTTCAGAGCTTAGATGGCACATCTGTGTAATAAACTTTTTTTCTGAGATACATATTTTGTTTATTTTATGTGAGTAACTCAGGGTAGAATGCAAAATGATCTACTGTATTTCCTTCAGGAAAAATTTGTAATCTGATTTCGTCTGTAAGTCATGTCCAACCTTTCTACTTTTATTTATTTTTTGGTCTTTTAGAGCATTTCTAGAGTATACAGTATATGGGTTTTCTAAACCATCAGAGAGAACAAGGTGTATTTAACTGTAGTGTGTTTTCCTAACTAACATTTTAGGGTACTACAGAATCAAAACCAGTCCCAGCAGCACATAATGCACAAGGCAGATCATAGACTGATTTGACAGAAGTTCATCAGCCGAACATACGTAATCACACACACACACAGAGATGTGTGTTTTACTATTTTGTCTAATGATATGACTACATGTTACTGTGGGAAGGATCACATATGGTACTGAAAACATGATACATTAAAGGTTTGAGCACATAATTGACAACAGAGGAAAAAAGAGATCAACTATTGATCACTCAGTGCAAAAGAATTCAGATTATGATGGACAGCTAGTTTATAAAAATATGTAAAACCTTGGTATTCATACAATTTAACAAATAACAAAAGACAGTATTATGGATATAGGATTAGTAGAGTGTGCAGTTTAATTCAGTAGATTGTGCTGTGGGATTAGAGTTTATTATATTTTAATTTCTTACTTGATTGTATTATCTGTTAATATCCTACTTAATACATTTGGAAAATGCTGTAAATAAATTACATGCTTTGTTTTTGAATATTCTGGTTTGCTAGTCAACATTTCCTTATTATTCTGTTCTTGTGGCCCTGCGATGGAATGGCACCATGTCAAGAACAGATTCCTTAATTTTGCCCTGTTCTGCCAGATCATGCTGTGGCCCTTCAGTATGTAATCATGAATTGGATTAAGTGGGTTTGAGAGGTTATGTATGCTCTTCTCTGATCCTTTTGTATTAATGAATGTTTTCATAAATTAGAGGAAGAAAGGAACCGTATTTGGAATGTGCAGATTTACCTATTTCATTTCACCTGTAATCAAACACATTTTCTCTCCTGTTGAGTTAAATACAGTGTAAAATGGGTTGGGCTACTGCTATTATTGATTGCTTAGTATTGTGCATAAGCTTGAGGCTTTCATAAATAATTGTAAAATATTGTACAATATAATTCCAGACAGTTGCACTCTCTATTAATAAATATTGGAACTGTCTAAGAAGTAAGATTTTCATGTTTTTGAAAGTGAATTATGACCAGGACTTCATAAAAAAAAAAGTAACTGTGTTACCCATCTAAGACAGGTTGAAATCTAAGTAATCAACATTTGCAGTGCAACATCTATTGGAATGTATTTTGTAATGTGTCCACCTTAATAAATGGATAAGTGTCTGTGTATATATATCTTTGTGTCTGCTCTGTTGCTACATCTGTCATTCTAACAGATGGCACATCGCAAACATTTGTAATAATCAAATGTATTATATTTGTAATTCTAACAGATGGCATATCACACACATTAACACTGATATTATGAATCCCATACCAAATGGCATATAACAAAGACATATGCATTTCATTTGTAATTCCAACTGATGGCAAATCCTAAAAATCTCTGGTAATTATCTCAGGGTCTTATTCACAGGTGAGCAGATCTGAGCAGCGTCTGTAGTCATATGGACTTTGTACTAGTCAGTCGTGGTGAAGAGAGAGGCAATGATCTTGATTTACTGATTGATCTATGTCCTTGTTCTTACTTATGGTCACAAGCTTTGGTTAGTGACTGAAAGTGCTAGATTATAGATACAACTGTTAGAAATGAGCTTCATTTGCTGGGCATCTGGGCTCAGCCTTAGAGATAGGGTAAGGAGCACAGACATTTGAGTGAAGTTCAAAGTAGAGCTGCTGCTGCACTGCATTGAAAAGAGCCAGTTGAAGTGATACAGGCTTCAGAGTAGAATGCCTCCTGGCAGCCCTTTTTTATTAACTCCTTTTATTTTTTACACCTCAAGAGAATGTAATCTCTGTGCTTGAAATGGACTGCTCACAATGAGCTTTTTCCTTCTCTTTTTGTATTTAGCAGAACAGTTCCAGACAGCAGGCTAAAAATCTCACCCCTCAAAGGTCGATGCTGTCAATCACCGCCGTCCCACTTTCAGTCCTGAAATGATGAAAGCTACCACGTGTTAAATATGTGGAAGCCCAGGCAGTGACAAACAGCACACAAAAGATAGATACTTGTATATTATATTTATGTGGCGGTGCTATACCATAGACTTAAATTTGTTTGTCACTGCTTCATTAACACCTTGTGAAGCCATATTTAGGTGTTGTGTTAAAAAATGTAAGAAATTGTTGACCCTTTAATCACAAGTGTTAACAATGATTAATCAGCCAGCCCATACGTGTATATATACATGCACATGCACGCGCACACACACACACACACACACCTTGTATTGGATGGGTGTTAAAATATTGCCTTTGGTATCAATACTAGCTTTTGGACATCAGTACTGATGCCAAAATGGTTCCAAAGCAAATAATGGATAACCTCAAATCCCCACAATTGCTCACCTCCCTCATGTGCCACACCACTGTGTCACACTACTTCCCTCTTGATAGCCATGAAGTCCAGCTTGTGTCAAAGCATGTAATATGTTTCATTTTGTGAAACCCATAAAATGCATATTTTTCCACATCTACATTATTAAGTGTCAATGGAAGCGGAGGTAGTTGGGATTGAGATGTAAACTGACATTTACTTCTAGTACCGAAAATCTGAAATGTTAGTAAAGTAGCATTTTAAAATTAGGTTTTTTGGTATGTTTCCAGTACGGGTACATTGCACAACCCTATTCAGGTGCAAAAGTTTGTGAACACGCAGCTAATATTTGCTTTTCGTCATATAATGACATAAAGTGTCAACTTCATTTGGGCTATTTTGGAGTTTTTTGATTTCTGCTATGTTGTTCTGATTAATTACTGTTAGAAATGTCATATTGTTACCAACAAATGTGTTAAATTAATTTTTGACTAAAAAACAAACAGGTAGACTAGAATGTGTGTTATTTTGAGTGTGTATATAACTATTTCTATTGTAGATTTCATTAGTAAATTGTTGCAAAAAGTGTTTGAAGTTATTTGTGTATCACATGTGCATTGTAGTACTGGTAACTACTTTAAATAATGGATGTGTTTATTTTTTGTTCAATTCTTTTCTGCTTGAAGTGGTTTTTAGTGGTAAATTAATCATTAGTAATGGTTTGCAACCCGAACCTCTGTGATAAACAGTTTTTATGGGAATGGAAGCTAGAGGCATACCTAAAAGGATGTTTAAACACATCTCTCTATTATAAAAAAAAATCCTGTGGGAGGGAATGACTAGGAGACGATATGAGATCTTCACGTTAAGATCACGGAACACAAATAAAAGACCCGCGAGATGAAAGAGAATGGCCACGGAGCGTCTCGCGGGGATATAGAACATGAGATTCTTGCAAGACATGCCCTACTTAAAAGCAAGCTACAGAGCACAGCCAGCAAAGAAAATCAGTAGTGTAAAGGCATGCAGCACACACAGATACAGGGGTCTCAGTGCATATAAAGTGTATAAAGGACAATACATTATAAATGAAACGTTGACGACTAAAAGATCGCATTAGCGCAAACAAAAGGAAATTAATCATCAGGGCCAGGTGTAATTGAAAAAATAGCAGGACAAAGAAAGGTCAGAAATAAAAGGCAAAGAGCAGAAAACAAAGTCTTTTTGTATTCGCATCATTCAATGCACAAAACGTAGATTTACACAATAATGGAACATATGCTATGAGAATCTGTGGTCCCGCAACAGTTAAAGCAACGACAAGTTTAATTTCAAAGAAAACACAATTCGGTCAGGTGTATATTTATGATCACGGAGAAGCGATCACAACGCGAGCAGCAGAGACACGAAGTGGCAAAAAGGACATCGGCTGCACAGGCTATAAAATGATTAAAGGGCAGCTGCCCCCCCTTCACAACGCGAGCACCATTATACATCCTGCAAGAAAGAGATTTAACCACGTCCGGGGCCGGAAATAAAGGACAATTATTGTTTTTACAACGTCACGCGAGACAAGGCAGTGAGCCATCATTTAAAACAAGTCCATAGACATCTAACCTAGCAGTTGTTGGATTGCTTTTGGCAGACAAGCATCATGTGCTCCCAGCTCTTAAAACAACGACATGTGACAAGCAGAACAGGCAGCTCGCAAGCAGCAAAAAGACAGCAGATGATCCGACAGCATACTCTTAGCATGCATTCAGCTGCCCACACCTCCCTTCACAACGCGAGCAGCATTATACGTCTGGCGAGAAAGAGATGTAACCACACACGGGGCCGGAAATAAAGGACAAGTATTGTTTTTACAAAAGTTTTTAAAGTAAAAGAGAAAATAATGCATATGTAACAATTCCCATGAAAATAACAATCTCTTTAAATTGTGTATCCGGTAAACCAAACACTGGAGTGGGCGGAGCCCCCTAGTAATTATATGAAAACCTGGCATTTTTATTTTTATGGTAAGGAAAATGTATTACTTTTTTTGCAGAATAATGCAGAAAAGATGTGCACATTATAGCTCTGAAGTTTGTGTTCTTAAGAATGAAGGACATTCCTACCACCGAATTGCTGCATCCTTAAAGATCTCTCTTGGAGTGGTGCATACAACCCTGTAATGGATTCAGGAGACAGGGTCCTTTGCTTCCTGAACCAGAAGTGGGCGCCCACATGTGTCCACAGACTGTGATGATAAGAAAATTGTAATGATCACTAAATCATCATCACAAGTCAGTGCAAGCCAGTTGCGATCACACTTACCAGATCATCGTAAAACAATCAGCCAGTGGACAATTTGTCGCAGACTGTTTGATTCAGGACCACGATCGTGCTGCCCTGCAATAAAAACAGCTTTAAGTGCAAAAAACATTGCAAAAAATACATGGGGTGGGCTGCCCGGGGTTTGTTCCTGCCTTGTGCCCTTGCTGGCTGGGATTGGCTCCAGTGGACCCCCATGACCCTGTGATAGGATATAGCGGGTTGAACAATGACTAACTGACTGACATGCAAAAGTCATTTCTGAATTTACAAAGTCAGCATCTGAATATGTAAAGTCAGTTCTGAATATATAAAGAGTTTGAGGATGTGTTACATAAATTTATAGGCAGTTTGCTGTTGTTAGATAAATTAGTTGGAATGTCTATGTCTATGAGTTCCGTGATCTGCTATATAGTTACTTCAAGATGCGTACTGGAACTTTTACACATCTCAATATTACACATGTTGGAAGAACCACATGCTTGAACCTGATAACAGAGACAGGGCCATATCATGGAAAATAATCACTCCCAAATGAATACACAATTCAAAAGTCTGTTTAAAGTGAATCAGAATTCAGACAGAAGTGAAAGAGGGAGCTTTATATTGTAGATTTCTTGTTGATTCTCAATAATGCTGTTTTTGAAGATGACTATGCATGTGTGACAGAGTGACAGAGAGAGACAGAAACAACATGAGACTTTTAACAGAATTGCTCTGCTATGAAGAATGCTTAGCAATTCTTGGGCAGACTGAAGCAGCACTAAAGTGTGTGTAAGTGTTCTTTCAGAGGTGCACAGCCATTCTCTGGAAAAATGTATTTAAATAAGAGTGCTAGCGTGCATGTGTGTGGGCGGGTGAGTAAGTGAGAGCCCCAGCTTGAATATGTGAAGTGAATTTGTGGTTGAAAGGATCGGTAACACTTTAGCTTAGGGACTACCCATTGTGCATCTATTAGTCACACTCAGCTACGTAAGAAGGCCTTAAAATAGGCCCTATTTCATCATAATGTTAAAGTGGTTATTAATCTTTTTCTACACCATGCCGTATTAAGAAGCAGTTATATGTCAATACAAGGACTTTATTTAGTTTTACTAATTGATAATTAGTAATTCACTGGCCTTGTACTGATGTATAGGCTGTTGACATATTTGTTCCCCTTGTGTAAAGTGAAAATACTTTATTAAATGGCTTATTAGGTGTTAATTGGTTGCCTAAACTTTATTTTGCTTCCTCTTATTCTGAAATGTAAACTTATTTATCCTTACTGAAAATGTGTTAAAAGCATAACAATTTTTATAAAGAAAGGTTTTAATTAGGATTTATTAGACATATGTTGGTACTTCTACACATTTTACAGCCTCTACTGTGAAGTGAAGCATTATTTATATTAAGGAAGAATGAATTAGAACCGTACACCATTAATGAAGATTCTCAACAGGCAGCTTGTTGAAAGTTACCAGGGCAATAATATACTATTTTGCAGACCACATTCTGAGAAGTCTTATTTCTGTTTATTACAAATTATTGAGACACACTGCAGAAAAAGTTGAATTACCACGTTAACTGTGTCTTGTAAGTCTTATCAAAATAAAAAAGCAATTGACCAAATTTTGCAGTTTGCCTCAGAGGTAACCTCTGATGTTTGGCAGAAACAGTTCCCTGATTTTGTATTAAAATTTCCTGAAGTGTGCTCGGAGAACATGCAATATATTCAGTACATACAAAAATATACAAAATTTAGGAATTATTTAGATTTTTTTTATTGCTTATATAATTTATACTGTGTAACAAATGATAGTAATAAAATGTACTTTTTTTATAAGTATACCCTACCTTGCAAATACAAGACTCAATTTTGCACTGTCACTTCATTTGTATCTTGCAATTATATTCTATAGACAGCTTGTTTCAGCAGCATTTGGAAGCCAGAATCTCACACATCTGCTGCTCTCAGCTTCTAACTTTCTGCAGGCAGTATAAATGAAAGTGTGAGTCTGTTGCACTGAGCTTGTTTTTTTTAAAATTAGAACAATACATAATGTAGACTTTTACATTTCAAGTACCGCAGAGTAGGCTAATGAATACATTCTGGTTTTTTTCAGGTGTAAGGAATAACCCACTAGGCAGACTCTGTATTGTTAATAATTAATATTTACTATGTTGAGGTTTAAGGGGAAACTATGAGAATCATTATAAATATCACCAAAAAGAAGAATAAGAATATGGGGCACCTTGTAGCATTATCTCACATAACTGACTTGGGTGCCTTTAGTATGGAGTTTGCCACAATTGATGTGACTTTTCTTCCACAGAACTGTGTTTTCTGTTGATATGGTAAATCTAATGAGTCCTTGTATGAATGAGTGTAGGTGTATAAATGACTATACCCCACAATGAACTGGCATTCTATCTAGAAATGTCATCCTCTACTTACTAATTACTGCCTGGATAGTTACGGCTATTTGTTACACTGTACTGGAAAAACCAGCTCTAAAAATCAATAAGTCTTAGAATCGTCTTCAATCACAAGACGTAATTCAAGGCAAATGACCTGACCTGAATTGCTCCTTACTGATACTTGTGAATATTCCTGACTTGCACTTATTGCTACAAGATTGGGTTCAAGCACCCTGCATTCCTAACCAGGATAAGCAGTTTCCAAAAATATGTTATCAAATCCAATTTTTAGCTGTGTCTGAGAAACCGTGTGATGAGACTTGCAAGTACAGGGCTTCAGGCTCAAATCCTGTCACAGTGCTGGTTCATTTGCATAGAGAAGTTATTAACTAGAAGGAAAATAATTAGTATCTTCTGTACATTCAAATTTCTGGGGCAATGTGTGCAAATATTGATTGATAATAAAATAAACATTTTAAGGTTTCTAACATATGCCATCTTGTATTCCTTAATAAGACCATTTAAAATATGCATTTATGTTAAAGAAAGCTGGAATCTCGATGTCGATTATATACAAGATTACGTTTTTTGTCATTGTGCAAAGGATGAATCATTACTCACAATCAAGCAGTGTTTGCCACGTGCATCTAATTGCTTTAAAGTGCATTGTACAAAGCATTTAATTACTTTAAAATATATAACCTTTTAAATGGCTTTTGACTTTTTACTAGCTAAGTAGAAAAATGCACTTGCCTGCATATCATGAAAATATCACAATGTATTAATACGGAAAGAAAATCTGTAAATTCCGCTTTCAAAAGAAAATGTCAACATAATTACTTAGCAATAATGACTTGATGTCATGTTTTGAACATTGATTGACTAATGATAATGGAAAGCATTGAGGAAGACAGTATGTTATGGCTTGAATCCAGTTGCTGGGATTTTGACAGAGCTAAATTGCAGTTAAGCCAGGAAATGGACTGATAAGTAACAGACAATGATCATTTGTTAACTCATGTGATTTGGCATTACATCTTCAATGCTCTGCTTACATTGAAAAACTGTAGCAAAAAGATGTTTTTTCTAGCTTTACCCATTGCCTCTCCAACTTCAATATTTATTTTCATTACATCATATAAAAATAACTATAATTACATCATATTCATTTTTTGCCCTCTAGGTTTTGGTTACAAAATTGACAAAATACATCATATTTATTTTAGTAATGACCTATAAGCAACTCATCAAACACTTTTAAATTTACTTTCATTTTTGAACTAACGCACAATTTTCTTATAAGCTTGAATAATCTCCTAAAGACAAATCTGAGATGCACTTCAAAAAGTATGGCATGTAATATTAATGGAATTACAAATACAAGCTGGGTCGGTAAAGAGTAGACTTAAAAGAAGCAACGCCTGGAGAAAAGGAGCTTGGAATGAAGGTGCACTGCTACAGAGCTTAGTTCACTCACTTATAGTAACTCTGTGTGGTGAGAGTAACTATCTACCTAAACTAGCAAGCACAGACCATCACAGTGCCGAGGAAGCAAAGATGACAAAACAAGCACAACACGCATAATGGTGCTAAAAGAAGTAATGTGTTTTTTTTTTAACCTAAACAAAAAAAAACACATTACTTCTTTTAGCACCATTATGCATGTTGTGCTTGTTTTGTCATCTTTGCTTCCTCGGCACTGTGATGGTCTGTGCTTACTAGTTTAGGTAAACAAAACAAAATTTAAAATAGACTATCCAAAAAAGGAGCAGAACAGTTGATAATATTACAAAAAGCACAGCCCCTCTTTAAAGGGAAACTGACCCTCATGTGTAATGATGTGGGGCACACCCACTATGAGCATCCATGACTCTGGGAAATCACACTCGTAGACAGTACTGACACCTTTCAATTAATAATAATAATAATAATTCTTTGCATTTATATAGTGCTTTTCTCAAAGTGCTCAGCAATTGCAGGTTAAGGGTCTTGCTCAAGGGCCCAACAGAGCAGAGTCCCTATTGGCATTTACGGGATCCAAACCGGCAACCTTCTGATTGCCAGTGCAGATCCCTAGCCTCAGAGCCACCACTGCCTTAGGTTTTCATTAGATTTTCAGATAATGAATGGAAGTCAGTTAGACAGATAAAGTCCATTTGTACTCAGTATGTGGAAAATGTTGCTTAACACAACTCAACATTGTACATGACACTAACATCACTCTCAATTTAGACTTTCCAAAGTAATAATAATAATAATAATAATAATACATTTTATTTATATACAGTAATCCCTCCTCCATCGCGGGGGTTGCGTTCCAGAGCCACCCGCGAAATAAGAAAATCCGCGAAGTAGAAACCATATGTTTATATGGTTATTTTTATATTGTCATGCTTGGGTCACAGATTTGCGCAGAAACACAGGAGGTTGTAGAGAGACAGGAACGTTATTCAAACACTGCAAACAAACATTTGTCTCTTTTTCAAAAGTTTAAACTGTGCTCCATGACAAGACAGAGATGACAGTTCTGTCTCACAATTAAAAGAATGCAAACATATCTTCCTCTTCAAAGGAGCAAACAAATCAATAGGGCTGTTTGGCTTTTTAAGTATGCGAAGCACCGCAGCACAAAGCTGTTGAAGGTGGCAGCTCACACCCCCTCCGTCAGGAGCAGACAGAGAGAGAGAGAGAGAGATAAAAAAATCAATACGTGCCCTTCGTGTTTTTAAGTATGCGAAGCACCGGGCAGCATGTCGCTTCACGAAGCAGCTGCACAAAAGGTAGCCAACGTGAAGATAATCTTTCAGCATTTTTAGACGAGCGTCCGTATCGTCTAGGTGTGCGAACAGCCCCCCTGCTCAATCCCCCTACGTCAGGATCAGAAAAAGTCAGCGCGAGAGAGAGAGAGAGAGAGAAAAGTAAGCTGGGTAGCTTCTCAGCCATCTGCCAATAGCGTCCCTTGTATGAAATCAACTGGGCAAACCAACTGAGGAAGCATGTACCAGAAATTAAAAGACCCATTGTCCGCAGAAACCCGCGAAGCAGCGAAAAATCCGCGATATATATTTAAATATGCTTACATATAAAATCCGCGATGGAGTGAAGTCGCAAAAGGCGAAGCGCGATATAGCGAGGGATCACTGTAGTACCTTTCCCATGCTCAAGGCACTTATTTAAACAACAGAGTATATGTACCTTTGGGTACAAATACTGTATTTCTGCATAGAACACTAAACAGATAAATACAGGAGATACAAAGCATGAATTAGAATAATAGACAATAAGTAAAATACTAAATTCAATACTAAAACACATACACAAATTATCCTGAGCATCTGAACACAGAGGTAAACTGAAAGAAGGGGCAGAATGTTAGGTTAAGTTAAAGGCCTTCTTGAACAGATGAGTTTTAAGTTTTGTTTTTTTTTAAAAGACTGAATTGAGTCAGCTGATCTCATTAATTTCGGAAGGTCATTCCAAAGTCTGGGCACTATACAGCTGAAGGCCCTGTCACCCATAGAATGCAGGTTAGTGTGGGGCACAACTAGACTGCCTCTGGTGAACAGGAATATAGTGATGGAGAAAGTTACTGATGTAGCCCAGTGCAAGGCCATTTAAAGCATTGTAGGCTAATAATAGACTTTTATATTCAATTCTGTAGGACACAGAGAGCCAGTGAAGACAAAGCAGGATGGGTGTTATGTGTTCAGTGTTGCTGGCCCGTGTTAGGACTCTTGCAGCAGAGTTTTGAATCAACTGGAGCTATGATATAAGATTAGAAGGGACATCTGCCAGTAGGGAGTTACAATAATCGATGTGGGGTGTGATAAAAGCATGGACAAGTTTCTCAGCATTAGAAAGGGAGATGAATCAGGGAACACAGGATATGTTACAGAGGTGAAAGTAGTAAAGTTTCTTAATGTGGTTTATGTTGGTGGAATAAGAAAGGGAGGAATCAAAAATGACACCAAGATTCCTTGCATTAGAAGAAAGTCTGAGGAGAACACCGTCAAGAGTGACTAAAAAGGAGCTCATTTTCTTAAGTTGCTGTTTAGTGTCAATTTGCAGGAGTTCAGTTTTGTTGTAGTTTAATTTTAAAGAGTTCTGCTCCATCCAGGTTTTAATTTCACTGAGGCAACT
This sequence comes from Erpetoichthys calabaricus, assembly GCF_900747795.2. Lineage (NCBI taxonomy): Eukaryota > Metazoa > Chordata > Cladistia > Polypteriformes > Polypteridae > Erpetoichthys > Erpetoichthys calabaricus. Next base: position 113,436,293 of record NC_041397.2, read on the forward strand.
TGTGAGCTGAGAAAGCTCTGATGAAGTTTTACTTTTAACATTGAAATAGAGTTGAGTATCATCTGAATAAAAATGATAACCCAGTCCAAAGCTAAATCTATGCAAGTTAAGGCTCTACATGTAACCACTATCATTAGGCAGCTGCTTCTTGGGTCATATACTTTGTTAATGTTCAAAGTCCTATCAGAACACAACTATGCTGATTAATCAGACAGTCTTGAGATCACAAGATTGGAGGAACAGGAGATGGTGAACAATCTATTTTGAAAATGTACATACATTAGTAGTATCAGGACTGGAGTATGAAATAATGCCACCTGAGGCAAAGTGCATTTTTGCCATGTGCCAAAACCTGCATGCCCACCCAACCCCAACACTTACTGTGAGATTTATACTTACTAGGCATGATACAATATTCTTAATTCACATACATTACATATTGCTATAGATACTTCATGATGCAGTACATTCTCTGAAAAAAGGAACGAAAAAATAAATGTAAATAAATATTTAAAAACAAACAGATTGGGTGTAAATTTATGTTACTTGTAAAAGTTAGCTTTTTTCACTTTTATTCTCTCAGTCACGTTCACGCTCTCCCTCCCTTCCTGATCTGACCCGAACTAACTAACTAACTAACTAACTAACTAACTAACTAACTAACTAACTAACTAACTAACTAACTAAGTTTACACCCAATCTGATGCTGTTCGTTTTCAAATAATATTGCATTAGTACGATTATGTTTTCTGATTGGTACTATTCAGGTCATACAATGATTTCTTCAAAATGTTACATATATTTGTCTCTTTCTTTTTTTCTCCCGGTGCTGCACTGACAGCATGCACCAGAAGGCGTGAGCTTATTCAGTGTGTGCAGGAGGATGCAGGTGGCCGGTTGCTTGTGCTATAACACGCTTGACCTGGCGGCAATCAACGCACATGTACTGTGCAAGGCATGTATGGGGTCCACCGAGAAAAGAAGAGCGTCCATGGCTCACCTTGCAGAGGAACATTCTTTCCTCTGCATGTCCTGGAGTCCTGTGCAGACTGGGCAAGATCGGGGAAAAAAAACATGGTCACTGATTACAAGATTTATTACGAAAATATGAAAACGTTTCTGTTTTAACAATGTGTTTACACAGATTGTTGTAGAAACGGAACACACATGAAATGTATGTGTTCCAAATAACGATCTATTATTTCCATTCTAAAACCCCAGCACTTCACTCACAGATAATGAAGGCTGTTACAGGGAGAACGTTGTGGCCATTCTGTGGCAGGGGGGAAATTGAATAGTAGGCTGCTTGCTGCTTGTCTTGATCGGTACTTTACAAGACAAAAGACGCTGACGGAAAAGTGCGAAAGGATTTAAGGTGGGCCGGATTTTTCATAGGCTTTGGTAATTCTAGTGTTAATCAGAATATATAGAATTCAATATGCATGAGGGTACAAATTATAGGCTACAACTTATAAATAATAATCCAGCAATAACAATAAAAATAATAATCCTGAAACTGACATAGAATAGGAGACATGGACATGGCAATGTAAAATGACTTTTATGCACTGTTAAAGATAGATTTAATTGAAAGTATGAGCATCTCTCAAATGGGCCTACACTATAACTTGGGTTAAAACTCGTCTGTAGTTGATGACTTGATGATTTTACTCTTCACATTTTTACCTTCTCCTGTCGCCCTAAAAAAATTCTCTATAGCTAGAAAAATTGACGTTGTTAATTCTTTGAATAATAATATTACATTATTTTGCATATATTAGCAATGATAGGATAAAGAGGAATCAGCAGTAAATGTTAAAGATAATCATTCAACTTCAATTTCATTGATTTTCTTGATATTAGGCTGGTCAGTTTAGTTCAAGGGCCTAAATATAATTTACATGGTTACAGTTTATAGGTCTGTAACGTTAAAAAAAAATAAATGATAACAGTGCTATCACCATTATTGTAAACCACCTTACAGGCTGGCAGTACAGTGTCCTTTTTATAAAAAATTCTCAGACTGGAGAAGAGAAAAATGAGGAGAAAAATGACAATGTCCTAAAATGAACACCACAGATTAGATGTTGTGCTACCTATTACTATAGCTACATCTATTGCCACTTAATTTTGATGCAACTTTCACTTGTGACATAAGTTCAGTTCTTTTTACAGAAATGTTAAATAGAAAACAGCTTCTGCATGTTTCTGAAATGTTACATTTCAAATATGTCATTTTTTGAGAGACACATTCAGCAGAGATGATTCCATTGAAAGCATCTTTGAGCACTGGCTATCATGTGCTGAATAATTCTCAGATGTCCTGGGTTTTAAAGCATGTTTACAAAGTTCTATCTGTCTGATGAATTCATTTATAATAAATTTGCATATTCAGGATAGATATCAGGAAAATGAATACTAACACCATAGAATGACATGAGTTTGTGCAGTTTTGATTCTCATACTTTTGCTATATACCGAAGTGCTGTGTTATAACTGTATTATGCCAAAATGGAAACTTTATGAATGAAAATGTATCTCCCCACTTTTAAAGGTAGAATATAAATCAGACACTGAATGTGTGTATAATTTTTAAGGTTTATATGTAACTTTATTGTATGGATATTTTGTAATGTTAGCAAAAAAAAGACAGAGCTCTGACAAAGGTGCCACCTTAGGTGATTGCTTTGTCATCTTATGCCACGTGCTGAACATGGCTAGCATTCTGTTTTACCTTACTCAACTGAAAGAATCCTAGCCTATTTACCATAGCACAAAGAGAATTTTACTGAAAATCAGAAAAAATTAAAGTCACTTTAGAATGAATATTTTTTATAGTTGTTTAAAATCTAGCCATCATTTATCACTGCTTTACTCAATATATTTTACATACTAAAATACTGTCAACCTGTTGAACACTTGAATCATTTTGAGTACTTTAATTATTGTTTATGCATTGCAAGCTGTGCTACCTGTAAATATTCAGTCTCGGGCCTCAGAGATAGTGCCATTGGTTAATCAGATGTATAAGAAGTACTGTGTATCTAAGTAAATTTCCGTATGCAATATTTGTATTTTATTTGACCAGGAGCTAACATTATTAGTTCATTTGAGCTGCTTACTATTGACCCTGCTACATATAGTCCTTGGTGGTGCTGTTGTGAAAGAGATTGCATCAGAACTCAGTATTAAAGCTGTATTTTGTAATGTTACAAAGATAACGTAAAGCTTATTCAATCAAAGCTAAAAACTGCTAACAATCTCAACTCTCCTTTAGCATCAAAGGCTAAAATTAGTACTGCCCCACTCATACAGTGGGTTTGAAAAAATGTCTACCAAAAAAAAAAAAAAAAATTACTTTCACTCATTCAAAAGCACAGTTCTGTTCTCTTCTTATGACATTCTCAAATACAGCAACTCTATCAACTATTGAAAAAACTGCACTTCATTCTGTTCAATCGTGGCTTGGCTCCAACAGTAAATCTGCTGTGATTTTATTATTAATTCTTTCTTTGTTTTTTTTTTAACTTCAAAAGCTGTTTAAAGTTGATTGTTGATTGGTAGTGCAAACTTAATGATGATATGCAGGTGGACAACAGTGTTGGCTTTTTCAAAAACACAAGGCTGTCCAATGATAAGAAAAAATGCAGTATAAACAGTTTATCTCAGATTTAATACCACATGTGCCAAAGTGATTGACAGTGCTGCATGATTTCCCTGTTTCTAACTGCACTCGTTTTACCAAGAGGACCCAATCGTGCTTGTTTTACAAACAGGGAAATCCCTTCCTCTGCTTTTTAAATGTTGTCTATGGGTCATCAAGGAACATAAAAAAGTAAAACTGCCTCCCAAGGTCATAAAAACTGAGAAACACTGCACTAAGATAAATAATGTAATCCAGCAAGATTATGAAATTGTTATCCTAAAGTGGTCAAGGTAAGCAAAGTGCAGCAGTTTCTACATTTGATGACTTAAACTTTGTGAGCACTGATCAAATCATCTGGAGCAGTGCACTGGCTGATGGGAATTATATTACATTTGCACAACGTTGCAGATGAAGGTGGGGAAAATATACATTAAATACTTGTCTTACTGGAGTAGTTGTGCAACTTTGACTATGACTCACAACCCCAGTTCCTGGCAAGCACTTGCTAAACATGTCTTCTTTGAGATTTTCCAAACTTTGCTCCTTTGACTTCGCTCCTACAGACTGCCTTTATTTGCATAAGCTGGAACACCTCATTTTTCCATGGGATTGCTGTCAGAGCTGTGACAAAATGGGGAATGCAGTGCATTTTTATGTCCCACTTACTAGAGTGTTATCACTGAAAAAAAATTTTAAAAACACGTTTCCACAAAGTGACCAAATTTCAAACAAACTGTTCAAAACATTTTTGAGATTTTGGGGTATTTAGTTTTTCTATTGTGTTTTTTTACCCCTAAATATTGATATATCAAAATGTCCTCTCTTAGTGGGCACCTACTGCCCTAGATGTACCATCCTGTCAGATTTCAGCTTTTTAGCTAAACAAAAAATAGTGTTTTTGTTGATGAGAGAGCAAGTCAGTTAACTTTGCATTATATATATTAAATATTTGTCCTCTTACTAGATAGGCAAGGAATCAGCTGTTTAATCTGAATTACATGTATTACTGTATGCCATGCTGCACTGTAATGTATGCATTATAAAAAGCCTTGCAGTCAAAAAAAAATATTTAAAAAGAAATCAGGCAAGTAAGGGGAAGTATGAGAATGGAGGGAAATATTACAAAATTATTACAATTTCTTGGATAAGGATGTATTGAAAAGGATAGCAAAATCCCTAGCCTGTTATACTGATGAAAGCACCCAGGGTTTCCTGGGAGTTGTAGTGCCTGCAGAAGTCTCTGTTGGAATCATGTTAATATGGACATGGTCCCAGTAGACTGGTCTGATGCCAAAGGTATTCCCGGGATTAGATTTCCAGGAGCCTAGATAAGGCTGGACTTAGGAAAAGCATAGTAGCAAGGGATTGCCTGGTGAAGAAAAAGAGAAGTGCAGGTCAGCACAATAAAGGGAGGGTGGGAGGTAAGGAGGTGTTTGGTCAGTTGGCTAGTTAGTCTGATATTGTTATGCAAAGGCCCAGTGGGCCGAACTTTTGTTATTTTGCTTCTTCTTTTATTTTTACATGTTTTCTCCCTCTATCATTTCCTCCCTGCATACAATAAAATTTCTATTATTAAATCCTTTTTCTTCCATTTACTGGACTGGTTTTGGAGTTCTTTGTGTTTGGAACCTACTCCTATGCAATGTAATATGTAAAAAAAAAAAAATAAAAATAGTACAAATGGGTGGCACACTCAGTGTTTATACTGATATTGTGTTATTATTGAGCTGAAAGTTAATAAATTCTAGTATATTAACTTGTATTTCATATTTAGCCAGATCTCAGTATTTGAAACCTGTGAAATTTCATGTTTTGAATTCATGCACAATAAGGTGTTAGTTTTCCAATAACTATGTGCTCGGTCAACAACAGGCATTTGCTTAGTCTTAGCTTAATTTTCACCATCTTTTACTTTAAAAAGTGTTGCATTTTGTTTTTCATGCGTTTTCTTGTGGTTTGTATTTGCAAGGGGAAATAGCAGTTTGAGTTCAGAAATAAATTTAGTGCAAGGAAAGCAGCAGCCTTGTATGTTATGAAATAAACTACCTAATCCTCAGATTGATGTAAATACAATTTATAATATCAGAAATAAATCCATTGAGAGTTGAGAATGATAGATAGATAGATAGATAGATAGATAGATAGATAGATAGATAGATAGATAGATAGATAGATAGATAGATAGATAGATAGATAGATAGATAGATAGATAGATAGATAGATAGATAGATAGATACTTTATTAATCCCAATGGGAAATTCACATTCTCCAGCAGCAGCATACTGATACAATAAATAATATTAAATTAAAGATTGATAATAATGCAGGTGAAAAACAGACAATAACGTTGTATAATGTTAAATGTTAACGTTTACCCCCCCGGGTGGAATTGAAGAGTCACATAGTTTGGGGGAGGAACGATCTCCTCAATCTGTCAGTGGAGCAGGACAGTGACAGCAGTCTGTCGCTGAAGCTGCTCCTCTGTCTGGAGATGATACTATTTAGTGGATGCAGTGGATTCTCCATAATTGATAGGAGCCTGCTGAGCGCCCTTCGCTCTGCCACAGATGTTAAACTGTCCAGCTCCATGCCAACAATAGTGCCTGCCTTCCTTACCAGTTTGTCCAGGCATGAGGCGTCTTTCTTCTTAATGCTGCCTCCCCAGCACACCACCGAGTAGAAGAGGGCGCTCGCCACAACTGTCTGATAGAACATCTGCAGCATCTTATTGCAGATGTTGAAGGATGCAAGCCTTCTAAGGAAGTATAGTCAGCTCTGTCCTTTCTTACACAGAGCATCAGTATTGGCAGTCCAGTCTAATTTATCATCCAGCTGCACTCCCAGGTATTTATAGGTCTGCACCATCTGCACACAGTCACCTTTGATGATCACAGGGTCCATGAGGGGTCTGGGCCTCCTAAAATCCACCACCAGCTCCTTGGTTTTGCTGGTGTTCAGGTGTAGGTGGTTTGAGTCGCACCATTTAACAAAGTCATTGATTAGATAGATAGATAGATAGATACTTTATTAATCCCAATGGGAAATTCACAAGGTCCCTATACTCCTCCTGCAGCCCATTCCTGATGCAGCCCACGATAGCAGTGTCATCAGCGAACTTTTGCACATGGCAGGACTCCGAGTTGTATTGGAAGTCCGATGTATATAGGCTGAACAGGACCGGAGAAAGTACAGTCCCTTGTGGCGCTCCTGTGTTGCTGACCACAATGTCAGACGTGCAGTTCCCAAGACGCACATACTGAGGTCTGTCTTTAAGATAGTCCACGATCCATGCCACCAGGTATGAATCTACTCCCATCTCTGTCAGCTTGTCCCTAAGGAGCAGAGGTTGGATTGTGTTGAAGGCGCTAGAGAAGTCTAGAAACATAATTCTTACAGCACCACTGCCTCTGTCTAAGTGGGAGAGGGATCGGTGTAGCATATAGATGATGGCATCCTCCGCTCCCACCTTCTCCTGATATGCAAACTGCAGAGGGTCGAGGGCGTGTTGAACCTGTGGCCTAAGGTGGTGAAGCAGCAGCCTCTCCATGGTCTTCATCACATGTGATGTCAGAGCAACAGGCCGAAAGTCATTCAGCTCACTAGGACATGATACCTTTGGGACTGGGGTGATGCAAGATGTTTTCCAAAGCCTCGGGACTCTCCCCTGTTCCAGGCTCAGGTTGAAGATGCGCTGTAGAGGACCTCCCAGCTCCAATGCACAGACCTTCAGCAGTCATGGCGATACTCCATCTGGACCCGCTGCTTTGCTGGCATGAAGTCTCCTCAGCTCTCTGCTCACCTGCGCTGTTGTAATTATGGGTGGGGATGTCTCTCCTATGCTGGTATCAGCAGAAGGATGTGTGGAGGGTGCAGTACTCCGAGGTGAGAGTGAGAGTGGGTTAGGGTGGTCAAACCTGTTAAAGAAGTTGTTAATTTGGTTTGCTCTCTTCACGTCTCTCTCGATGGTGGTACCCCGCTTCGAGCTGCAACCAGTGATGATCTTCATCCCATCCCACACATCCTTCATGCTGTTATTCTGCAACTTCTGCTCCAGCTTTCTCCTGTACTGCTCCTTCGCCGCCCTGAGCTGGACTCGGAGTTCCTTCTGCACGCGCTTGAGCTCATGCTGATCACTGCCTTATATGCCCTTTTCTTCTGGTTCAAAAGGCCCTTGATGTCACTTGTAATCCATGGCTTGTTGTTAGCATACCAGCGTATAGTTCTTACTGGAACTACAATGTCCATACAGAAGTTGATGTAGTCAATAGTGCAGTCAACAACCTACTCAATGTTCTCACTATGTGATCCCTGCAGGATATCCCAGTCTGTAGTTCCTAAACATTCTCTCAGAGTATTCTCAGCCTCCGGGGTCCACTTCCTGAATGATCGTGTGGTTGCAGGTAGGACCCTCACTTTTGGTTTATAGTGAGACTGAAGCAGAACCAGGTTATGATCTGCTTTCCCAAGCGCAGGCAGCGGGGTGGCGCTGTATGCGTCTTTAACGTTTGCATACAGTAAATCAATAGAGTAAATACATTTGCATATTGTTTGCATATTATTTGCATACAGTAAATCAATAAACAGCAAACCACATATGAAAGATAAACCATAAGAGTATGTAAAATGTTATAAATGAAAAGAAAGCATTCAGTGCATCCAGTTTGCTTGCTTAGGTAATAACTACGTAGTCTGAATGCGGCATTCAGCCAAGCATTTAGAGACATGCATTTGTAGTTTCTAGACGTGCTATGCACGTCTTTTTAATATCCATGAGTTTTCTTGGTTACAAGAATCAATATCTAATATCCAGATGAAGGACAGCTACTAGACCATTTTCATCAAAGCCTTTAAATATAATGCCTATAAGAGGTGTTCATCCCCTTGAACATTTTCATATTTTATTATTATACAACATTGAATTACAGTGGATTTAATTTGGCTTTTTTGACACTGATCAACAGAAAGATACTCTTTAATGTCAAAATGAAAACAGATCTCTGCAAAGTGGTCTAAGTTAATTACAAATGTAAAGCACAATGTAATCGATACTATGAGTATTCACCATCTTTGATAGGACACATCATCACTGGTGCAGTCATTGTCTTCAATATTTCAACTGTCCTTATGTTTTTGGTGCACTGAATTAAGAAATAACATCCATTTTGTCCTATCATGAGATTTTCCCACAAAAAGCAAGGAAAAAATCTAGAAAAAAATGCTCAGATCACCGGTAAGTATTTATTCAGTCTTCATTTACGTGACTTATTCCTTTCAAATTTTATAAATAATCTCCTTTGTAAATTATTAAGACAAACATCCAAAACAGAACCAGTAAAAATTGTAAAAATAGAATAAAACAGTATTAAAAAATGGGTTTTTACACATGCACTCAATGGCATTTTCGCTGTCCTTCAAAACTTCTGTTGAGGCTTCTCCTTTTATGTTTTTTGTCCACAGTTGGGCGGCACGGTGGCACAGTGGGTAGCGCTGCTGCCTCGCAGTTGGGAGACCTGGGGACCTGGGTTCGCTTCCCGGGTCCTCCCTGCGTGGAGTTTGCATGTTCTCCCCGTGTCTGCGTGGGTTTCCTCCAGGCGCTCCGGTTTCCTCCCACAGTCCAAAGACATGCAGGTTAGGTGGATTGGCGATGCTAAATTGGCCCTAGTGTGTGCTTGGTGTGTGGGTGTGTTTGTGTGTGTCCTGCGGTGGGTTGGCACCCTGCCCAGGATTGGTTCCTGCCTTGTGCCCTGTGTTGGCTGGGATTGGCTCCAGCAGACCCCCGTGACCCTGTGTTCGGATTCAGCGGGTTGGAAAATGGATGGATGGATGTCCACAGTTTCTCGCTGCAGCTCTCAGCAATTGCGTTAAAGTTCCACCGCCCCTGGTACCACCTTTGCATTTCTTTGATACCCTGATGGAACCACTCGCCTTGCTCTTCACTCACTGCACCCAAGTTCTCTGTGAAGTAGTCCAAATGAGAGTGAAGGAAGTACAGTTTGAGGCTCATTAAACAACTCAGTTCTTCTAATTTTGTCAACGTATTTTCAAAGATGGCCTGAAAGTTTAGGTCTTTATGGTTACCAAGGAATTTGGTGACCACTTCCTTATACCGCATCCGGCGCCGCCGTGAGTGGCAGCCTTTTCAGCAGCTCCGTGTATGACTGTATATGTATGTGTACTTTTCTACTTTTATTTTTTCTATTTTTATTTATTGATCACTCCTACCACTTTATTTTATGTGGATTCCTTCCCTGGACACACTTACTTTTACAACGTGGGCATGGATTTTAACACGCCGAGACTCGCCTATTCAAGTACTCAACTTCGGGCGCTGAGAACAAATGCCAGTGCCGGTGTGGTTCCATATTTACCCGACGAGGTAAGAAGGCGGTATCGTGGCAGCAGAGCCGGCACTAAGCTAAAAAAGAAGCAGCTTGCGAGAAAGTGGCGTTTCAAGCCTTCGGTGCCTTCTGTGATTCTGGGGAATGTAAACTCAATCTCAAATAAGATCGACGAACTGGCTGCGCTGGTGAAAAATGTCAGGACCTACAGAGAATGCAGTTTGTTGTGTTTCTGCGAAACGTGGCTAAATAACACCATCCCAGATGCCAACGTGGAGCTACCCGGGTTTAGCACAGTTAGAGCGGACAGAGATGCAAGTACCTGTGGTAAGCACAAAGGAGGAGGACTCGCTCTCTATGTTAATACACGGTGGTGTCACTCTGGACATGTTAACGTCAAAATCTCCACTTGCTGCAGGGATATCGAACTGTTGGCCGTAAGTTTACGTCCCTACTATTTGCCCAGAGAGTTTGGACACGTCATTGCTGTTATCGTTTACATCCCTCCTCGGGCAGACGTGGAGTCAGCGAGTGACATCATCCATTCCGCTGTTGCTAAGTTACAAACGCAGCACCCTGAGGCACTTGTGCTAATCGCTGGAGACTTTAACCATGTGACGCTGGACAAAACATTGCCTGCATTCTCCCAGTATGTGGACTGTAACACCCGGGGAAATAAGACTATTGATTTACTGTATGCAAACGTTAAAGATGCATACAGCGCCACCCCGCTGCCTGCGCTTGGGAAAGGAGATCATAACCTGGTTCAGCTTCAGCCTCACTATAAACCAAAAGTTAGAGTCCTACCTGTAACCACACGATCATTCAGGAAGTGGACCCCGGAGGCTGAGAATACTCTGAGAGAACTTTTTGGAACTACAGACTGGGATATCCTGCAGGGATCTCATAATGAGAACATTGAGGAAGTTGTTGACTGCACTACTGACTACATCAACTTCTGTATGGACATTGTAGTTCCAGTAAGAACAGTACGCTGCTATGCTAACAACAAGCCATGGATTACAAGTGACATCAAGGGCCTTTTGAATCAGAAGAAAAGGGCTTTTAAAGACGGTGATCAGCATGAGCTCAAGCGCGTGCAGAAGGAACTCCGAGTCCAACTCAGGGCGGCGAAGGAGCAGTACAGGAGAAAGCTGGAGCAGAAGTTGCAGAATAACAGCATGAAGGATGTGTGGGATGGGATGAAGATCATCACTGGCTGCAGCTCGAAGCGGGGTACCACCATTGAGAGAGACGTGAAGAGAGCAAACCAAATGAACAACTTTTTTAACAGGTTTGACCACCCTAACCCACTCTCACTCTCACCTCGGAGTACTGCACCCTCCACACATCCTTCTGCTGATACCAGCATAGGAAAAACATCCCCCACCCATAATAACAACAGCGCAAGTGAGCAGAGAGCTGAGGAGACTTCGTGCCAGCAAAGCAGCGGGTCCAGATGGAGTATCGCCACGACTGCTGAAGGTCTGTGCATCGGAGCTGGGGGGTCCTCTACAGCGCATCTTCAACCTGAGCCTGGAACAGGGGAGAGTCCCGAGGCTTTGGAAAACATCTTGTATCACCCCAGTCCCAAAGGTATCACGTCCTAGTGAGCTGAATGACTTTCGGCCTGTTGCTCTGACATCACATGTGATGAAGACCATGGAGAGGCTGCTGCTTCACCACCTTAGGCCACAGGTTCAACACGCCCTTGACCCTCTGCAGTTTGCATATCAGGAGAAGGTGGGAGCGGAAGATGCCATCATCTATATGCTACACCGATCCCTCTCTCACTTGGACAGAGGCAGTGGTGCTGTAAGAATTATGTTTCTAGACTTCTCTAGCGCCTTCAACACAATCCAACCTCTGCTCCTTAGGGACAAGCTGACAGAGATGGGATTAGATTCATACCTAGTGGCATGGATCGTGGACTATCTTAAAGACAGACCTCAGTATGTGCGTCTTGAGAACTGCACGTCTGACATTGTGGTCAGCAACACAGGAGCGCCACAAGGGACTGTACTTTCTCCGGTCCTGTTCAGCCTATATACATCGGACTTCCAATACAACTCGGAGTCCTGCCATGTGCAAAAGTTCGCTGATGACACTGTTATCGTGGGCTGTATCAGGAATGGGCTGGAGGAGGAGTATAGGGACCTAATCAATGACTTTGTTAAATGGTGCGACTCAAACCACCTACACCTGAACACCAGCAAAACCAAGGAGCTGGTGGTGGATTTTAGGAGGCCCAGACCCCTCATAGACCCAGTGATCATCAAAGGTGACTGTGTGCAGATGGTGCAGACCTATAAATATCTGGGAGTGCAGCTGGATGATAAATTAGACTGGACTGCCAATACTGATGCGCTGTGCAAGAAAGGACAAAGCCGGTTATACTTCCTTAGAAGGCTGGCTTCCTTCAACATCTGCAATAAGATGCTGCAGATGTTCTATCAAACAGTTGTGGCGAGCGCCCTCTTCTACGCAGTGGTGTGCTGGGGAGGCAGCATTAAGAGGAAAGACGCCTCACGCCTGGACAAACTGGTGAGGAAGGCAGGCTCTATTGTTGGCATGAGCTGGACAGTTTAACATCTGTGGCAGAGCGAAGGGCGCTCAGCAGGCTCCTATCAATAATGGAGAATCCACTGCATCCACTAAATAATGTCATCTCCAGACAGAAAAGCAGCTTCAGCGACAGACTGCTGTCACTGTCCTGCTCCACAGACAGATTGAGGAGATCGTTCCTCCCCCAAACTATGCGACTCTTTAATTCCACCAGGGGGGGTAAACGTTAATATTTAACATTATACATAGTTATTGTCTGTTTTTTTCACCTGTATTATTATCATTCTTTAATTTAATATTATTTATTGTATCAGTATGCTGCTGCTGAAGAATGTGAATTTCCCATTGGGATTAATAAAGTATCTATCTATCTATCTATCTATCTATCTATCTATCTATCTATCTATCTATCTATCTATCTATCTATCTATCTATCTATCTATCTATCTATCTATCTATCTATCTAAACGAAAGTTAAGCTGTTTTTCCTTCTCATCCATTTTGGTCTCAGACTGTGGATCTTGTATCAGATTGCGGATGTCAGGACCAATGAATACTCCCTCTTTCAACTTTGCCTCTGACAAGGCTAAGAACTTGTTTTCCAGGTATTTGAAATGCTTTCCTTCTCTTTATAGAGCCTTCACAAACTGCTTCATGATCTCAAGTTTGATGTAGAGTGGAGGCAGAAGTACTTTCTTTGGGTCCACGAGATATGCCCTCACAACGTTTTTTACCTCCAGTTTACAATGCCTTGGCCAATCCCTTCTTGCCCAGTGTTGGTTTCTGTCTCAACTGTCCCACTCACATAAGAAACAGGGATACTTGGTGAAACTTCATGGCTGTCCAAAAAGCATAGATAGTACTTTCAAATCCCCACATATAGTTCACTCATTGTCCTTGCATTTCAACTTTGACATTATCAAGATCAAATTCTGGTACTACTCTTTCAAGTGTACTGAATGGCCAACAGATATTGAGGCAAACTTATTGCCATTGTGAAGAAGCATTACCTTTAGGCTTTGTTTTGAGGAATCAATGAACAACCTCCATTCCTTCCTATCGTACTCCTAATTGAACATTTTCATCAGCCCAGGAAAATAGTTGAAGAACACCAATTCACCATCTCGAGAAAAATATGGAACAAAATCTTCCTCTCCTGTACCACGAGAATGAGGTACCTATGCCAACATTTTTTTTTCCTTCAACCCTGAGCCTAGCAAATCTGCTGACTTCTTAGGAAGATCTAAATCTCTGACCAGATCATTTAGTTCAGACTGTGTGAACAGTTGAGGCTTGTTGGTATCAGAACTGAACTCTTCACCAGAACCGCTGTCTTTGTGATCAATGACATCAGGAATGGAGACATCCTCTAAGGAACTTGGTGGGGTTGGCACAAAAATACCAGGACCATGAGAAACAGGACGCATAGCAGATAGGAGATTTGGGTACATGATTTGCTGTTTGTTTTTCAAGTTGTACCCTTCGACGTTACAAGAGCAAAAATAGCAGTCATTGCTGTGATTTGCTAGGCCTCCACCAGACTATAGGAACCCCAAAAAAGGAAAGATTTTTTTTTCCTTGGGACCACTGTCGAAGCTCTTCCACGCAAATACAGCAGACTTTATGTGGAGCTCATGGCTTGTCCTGATTACCAAATTTCACTCCAAAATATGTGAAATATTGTCCCTCTGCTGTTTTTTCAGAAGAGAGTTCCAACATATGTAACAAAAACTAACAGGTGAAGTGTGACGACCTCGAGTAGCCATATTCACGACAGCACTGCAATTTAGCTCTTGTTCCTTTGTCTTGAACAATGTCTTTGCATGCATTTACACATCCTTTGTCTTATTTAATTCTCTCTCATGACTATTGCTGGTTGAAAAAGAAAAATATTCAGTCATTTGGTTAGAAAAGTTGTAAATACTCTGTGTGAGTACAGTACGGACCATTAGGGAATAATAACAAAAAGCCAAGTTGAATATGGCAATTTGTGGGAAAACCTAATGTGATGAGAAAAAGTGGATGTCATTTATGTATTCAGCTCCCCAAAAACATAAGAGTCAGTGAAAACTTTGGAAAAAATGTTTCAATTGCACTGTGATCACATACTGTATGATACACTCCCCGTTCGTCGAAGCAATTGACAGCACTGTGCAATTTACTTGTTTCTAACTATGCTCGTTTCACCAAGTGAACCCTGCTCTCCCCTCTGTTCTAATCATTATCATTTCACGAAGGGTCAAAAAATGGTTTAGTTTTAAGACAAAAAAAATGCAGCAGTTGTTTTACCTTTGATGACGTGCCTTTTTTTAGCAATGCTTTTATTTAAACTTTGTGAGCACTGATGAAATCATCATCAGCGCAGTGGCTGATGGTAATTGTAGTCCCCACTTCGGCATTTGCACAAAGTTGCCGAGATAATGAAGGTAATGGATCTTTCGGGCTGAATTGCCTAAAGCTTTTCTTACCATTCTTTCCTTTTCTGGAACCCAGCATTTGGCTTCAATGAAGCAAATTATTAAAAAAATAGTATTTGTCTAATTTTTAATAAACATCTAAAGGATGGTAAAGGAAATTAAATTTTATGCAAATTATTTCTTGTGTGCACAATGTAATGTTGCCTTTTTCACAATAGTATTAAAATTATTTTTCTTTATGTGAAAATACTGTAAATAAGACAACCCGTACAAGGAAATCACAAATTACATTGTGTCTCAGACTTTAGTTTGCAATTTTTTTCCACTAAACTCTTTCTGCTGTCTCAGTATATCAGAAAGTAAAGCCTGAGCTGAAAATGAATTACTATACATTTTCACTTTAGATACTTAACTTTTACTCACCTTCTCTGACTTTTAGTTAAAAGTTTATACAAAATGTCTCCCACTACTATTATTTCAGACTAATTTGCAAGCTAAAAAACTCTTCTTTAATTGATAAAACATACTTCTTTACCTATAGATTGTTTTTCAAAATGCATGTATAGAGAAGTACTCTGCCTTTGGCATTTCACTAAGCTGCTTTTAATGGAACACTTGGGCAGAAGAGGATATTGCAGTGAGTCATTTTCCTTTCTTTCTGCGTCTAGAGTAAAGGTCACTTATATAAGACATCAACTGTCATGTTACAATGGTGCTGTAGGATTTCACCGAATCTAAAAGCTTTGGCGTTTCAGAAAACACACTAGTGACAAATGAAAATACTAATAAGACTTGTATATGCATAGTATCATCGGCAAATTACATAAATGGTCTCTTTGTTAATAAACAGCAATTTAAGGGTATTGAGCAGGGGAAAGGCGCTATATAAATAAAATGTATTATTATTATTAGTAGTAGAAGTACCTTTTCTCTGTTTAACAGAAATTGTTTAACTCAGAAAAGGATTTTACTTTGGACAGCAAAAATATTTTCTGAATGTGCACTAACATAACAAAGATATTACCTTACGTAATTTGTAAAGCAACGCCTATTAATTGAAAAATAAATTCACAAACGCACTTTGGAAAATAAGATACATGTTTACTTATTTCTAACATACTTTACACTTGAAGATTTTAGAGTATTTCCTTTATGCAGAAAGTTACATTCACACTCTTTAATATTGCATAGATTATCAAGAAATATCATATGATTAAGTACAAACAATGGACCAAAATCTGTAACTGTGTCTGGCTAATATTATATTTGATTTTGCATTGTGAATGTAAGTGACATTTACATGTTTACTAGTAAATACTGTTGATCAGCAGAGTGATTAATCAGTGCTATGTGGACAAAAAAATGGCACTTATGAATTGAGATCCAAACCCCTACTAGGTTCATCCAATCAAAATTGTTTGCAACTTTTCCTATTATCAAACCATCTTTTAAAATAGAAGAGAGAAATTAAAAACATAAAGGTCTGGAACGAGGAATCTGTTGAATGTCTACTTGCCTGTTTTGAATGCATTGACTGGACAATACTGTAAGAATGCTGTGCTGACATTGATGAAATGACAGACACTGTAAGCAGTTATATAAAATTCTGTGAGGATGCCCTAATCCTCTTTAAATAAGTCAAAATATATAATAATAAGTCATGTATTACCAGAGATTTTAAGAACTTATAACCAGAAAAACAGGCTATTTTAAAATGGAATATTAACTGAACAGAAAGAAACCATGGAAGGAGGTGAAATGTGAAATTAAGTGGGCAAAGCTTAAGTATAAGTAAAAGTAAAGAATCAGCTGTGGACTGGTAACCTCATTCATTGTAGAATGGCATGAAGATGAGATTTGGTATTAACAGTATATGCAGTAATTGTGTTGAATGGAAGGGGTTAAAACTGACTATCAGCTGGCTCAAAAAATACTACAAATTTCATTTAAGGTTCAAGACGCAGGATTTCACTGTGGAAATTATTCATCACAAGACACAAGAACAGACACTGGACTGGAGCTACGAGTCAGCCCTTCTTCAAACAAAATGATGTCAAAAGACTCTTTCAACAAACTAAAATCAATCAGAAAGCTCTGGACCAGACAGAATAAGTGGGTGTCTGCTTCACTCTTGTGATCACAAAGAGTGTGTGTTAATGGCTGATTTTCTTAATCTTAACTCCTCCACTGGATCACATTAAGGCTGCTGTATAGACTTGTGTATAAAAATGACTGCAGACGTTCACAGAAGGATAGACATATCCTGAAATCTGAAGATGACTCTTTAATTTTGAGTCTTTTACGAAGTAAGGAGGACACTCATGAACAAAAAGATAGAGAAAAGATATGGCTGTAGGATTTAGGTGTTCCCCTGCTTCTACTCTCTCAACAATAGTTAAAGAGAAAAGGGTGAAAGTCCTAGAACACTACAAATATTTAGGGTCAATCATTGACAACAGGTTAAACTTTGCTCTCAACACAGAACACTTTTATAAGAAGGAGCAGACACGGTTATTCTTTCATAGGCAAATCAATTGTTTTAAAGTGGACAAAGCCATACTGACACTTTTTTAGAAGTCCTTTTTTGAAACTATTGTTACATTTGATCTTAACAACATTGCAAAAATTTGTTGTAAAATTATTGGTTTACAGCAGACCTCACTGAGCTGTATCACAAACAAGTCAGAAAGAAAGCTGGCTCGATTCTAACAGACAGTAGCCATCCTCGTTTTCTTAAATTTCAGCTGTTGCCATCAGGTTGCGGATTTAGGTTCCTGAGGGTATAAAGAGAAACAGATTGAAGAACTTTTTTATTCTCAGTAAGTATTTTGAATTCTGTTACTTATAGGGATGCTGTTGAATTGTAAATTATTATCTTGAAGGTGTGTATATATGGTAGCACTGGTTGTCAGTTTTTGAGTCTTGGTTTATTTTCGTGTATCTGTGTAACAATGCCTTATGTTTTGTACTTACATGCTGCAAACAAATATTCCTCTGGGATAAGAAAGTCTACCTGTCCTATCCTATCCTGTCCCATATGAGCCAGTGTCTGACCTTGATCTCATTTTGCAAAGAGAAAAGTCAATTGGCACCAGAATCACAATGTTTAATGAGTTTGAACAGGACTCAGCACCCATTCTAGTGGATCCCATTCAGGTGTTTTTTTAATACACAAGCTAATGCGTCATCTTCCAAATAAACCTGTCAGGAGTTACTTTTGATTTTGCCTATAACTTGTGTAGAATATATGTATCTGACTATCCATCACCATTTGTGCAAATATATACCAGGGGAAAATATTCTAGAAAATAAATGAATGAAGATCTGCCACAGATTCAACACCTTAGTAAATTTTTAGTTCAGTCTATTAATTTGATTTTGTAAATCATTCCATTAGTTGACAAAGTATGGGGTACGTTAGATAGAAAATGAAAAAAAGATGATTTTTGTGAATGAATATGATCACAGTTTAACTCAATACAGAGTGGACTAGCATGTATTTAAGGTTAAGTCAGGATATTTATGCAACAGAGAAGTTGAGCTCAATCAAATATTTGCCATTGTTACAAATTAGCAAGTAAGGACAATGACTATGAACAGAAAGCAAGCAGGGCCTTGATGTATTGCCACCAGACATGATTAACCTTGATAAAAAGTGAACTGTGTGAATAACACCAAAGAAAAGAAGGACTCAGGTTAAGCATAAACAAAAAATTAATTTGTCATGAAAAAAACATAAGAATTGGCTATGAAAAGATTACTGTCTCTGTGAGTTTATGACTGTGGGTTTTATCTTAGTACTTTGGCATACTCCCAAATCCCAAGATGCAAGGTTAGGGTAATTCACAGGCTGACAGGTGTCTTATTTACAGTTTCTTCATGCCTTTTGTCTGATGCCACTGCTATAGACTTGTGCTTTCAAAAGACCAAGCAATAACATAAGCAGGTTTAGAAAAAGGATGGTTAGATGATTTATGAGAATACCCCTGGAAAAATAGTGACAAATATTTGACAAATCCCATTCACTGAGCCACGGTAACCTCCAACCGGAAGTGTATTTGAATGGCAGAAATACCTTAGAGACATGCTTTTCAAAAAGGTTAACTGGAACTGATTCAATTCCAGGCCTCACATTGGGTGTGCACAAATACAACTGGAGAAATAAAATGTCAAGGGCAGACAAAGAATAAATAAAGAATTAAAATGTTTTCGTCCTAACTAGAAATGGTCATGAGTTTAGAAAAAAAAAAGCTAAAACAGCTTTAGAATTAAAAATACTGTTTGAACAGCATCAAAATGGCTTTGGACATGTTTCCCTAAGAATAAAAAACATTTCAGTCTACTGTACAATAAATTTGAACCTGAAAAACAGTAATAGATTAGGGAACACTGTTCATGTTTGCACTAGATACTCTCCTACTGTATATCAATTTCTGACAGTTAAGATAGAAATCCTAAAGCTATTTAATAAAAGGTAAGGACTGAATAAAAGTCACTCTGCACACATCAATGGTCACCACCGAGTCTTCTCTTCCTCTTGTTTATCAATTTTTGCCATGGTTTGCAGTGTTGAGAGACACAAGCTATTAGAAGCATTGTTTAAAACAAAAATCCCATGTGATGTTTGGACAAAGGGAAGATGGGGAGATAATGTTTGGTGAAAAAGGTTAACCATAACAAAAGAGGAACTAGGGAGCCCATGAAATTTGTTAAAAATTAAAAACTGAAGAATTCAGCTGACACAGGTATTCAGACCCCTTTACTCTGTACTTTGTTGAAGGACCATTGGCAGTGATTGTAACCTGGGGTCTTTTTTGTTTATGATGCGACAAGCTTCTCACACTTGAATATGGGCATTTTCTACCCATTTTCTTCTTCTCTGCAGATCTTCTCAAGCTCTTGTCAGATTAGATGGAGACTGTCAGTGAACAGCTATTCTCAGGTCTATCCAGAGGTGTTCAATTAGATTCAAGCCTTGGCCACTCAAGAACATTCACAGAGTTGGCACTAAGCCACTCCTGGTTGTCTTCACTCTGTACTCAATGTCATTGTCCTGTAGGAAGGTGAACCTTTTCTCCAATCTGAGGTTCAAAGTATTCTGGAGCAGGTTCAGCTTTCCCTCAACTCTGACTACTCTTCCATTCCCTGCCACTAAAAAGCAACCCCACAGTAAGATGTTGCCACCACCATGCTTCATCAGTGGAATGGAAGGAAGTTTTGCAGGTGAAGAGCGGTGCCTGTTTTTTTTCCTCCAGATGTGATGCTTAGAATTCAGGCCAAACAGTTTAATCTTGGTTCATCAGAGAAGAAATTCTTATTTCTTATAGTCAGAGAGTCCTCTAGGTGTTCTTTAGTGGGCTTTCATGTGTCATCTAGACACTCTGCCACAATTCCCAAACTGGTTGAGTGTTGTAGGGATGATTGTCTTTTTTGAAGTTTCTCACATCTCTATACAAATTCTTTGGAACTCACGTCATTGGAATCTTGGTCACCTTTCACAGTTTGGCCAGGCAGCCTCCTCCGGAGTCATGGTTGTAACAAATGTTTTACATTTAAAAATTATGGAGGCCACTGTGCTTTTGGAAAACTTCAATATTTCAGCATTTTTTGTAGACTTTCCAAGATCTGTGCCTTGACACAATCATGTTTTTGAGCTCTGCAGGCAATTCCTTTGAGCTCATGGCTTTGATGGTACACATTCTCAACTGTGAGACCTTTTACATACAAGTGTGTGCCTTTCTAAATTATGTGCAAGCATGGACTCCAAACAAGGTGCAGAAACATTTCAGTCATGATCAATGGAATGGAATGCACCTGATCCAGATTTCAAGTGTCGTAGCAAAGGGTCTGACTATTTGTGATATTTCAGTTTTTTTATTTTTTAAGAATTTACAATGATTCCTTAAATATTGTTATTGCTTTGTCATTTTTGGATATTGAGTGTTGTTTGATGGGAAAAAAAAAACTGAAATGTTTTAAGCAGACCGCAACATATCAAACTGTAAAAAAGTAAAGGGTCTTGAATACTTTCTGAAGGCACTGTTAAGTAATTGCTTTTCCAAACAACAGCAAGAAAGTGGCTTTGCTAAAACAAGCAGCAAAAAACAAACAGAGCTTTTAGCCAAGGCCTTACTCAGACATGCGGCAATTCAAAAGTAAAGCCTTTTAGATTTCTTCTAGGTACAGGCCCCCAAATACTTCCTTAATGCATATATTAATGTTAAAGTACTTGTTGTCTATCCTTCCTCATTTTGGCTGATTATCATTTACTAGTTTTAGCTCTGGTAATTTGAATCCTGTCCTGTCAGTGTTTCCTTCTCCCAGCACCAACCCACACATCCATTCTGAGTAGGTAATAAATAAATACTCCTCGGTCACATTCCCATTGTACACTTCTAATCATGCTTTTTCCCAAAAGGAGTGCCTTTAGATCTTACCTGTCTATAGTATGTTAGAGCAGACTAGGATCCCTACTAATACAGCTGTCAGGCTCACATTTGTTATTCCACAGCCACACATGACACTACTTCAGGGATCCATCTACATATAAAAAGGATAAAGTCAGCTTTGAACTTGCTCCTAAACAAAAAACAGATGATTCAAAAAGAAACGCCTTGCAGCTGAAAATATGTATGTATAGCAGCTCTACATTTTCCTTTGTACTATTTATTTTAGTAAATATAACTGATTAAAACCACAAAATGAGATGAAAGTATTCAGTGACACTGATGGCTCTATTCTGCTGATTAAAGCTGAGTTCTCTGTCATATTTGAATTTCAGGTTTAAAAACTAATTCATATCATTTAAACTATCTGACATAATAAGGCCACAAGAAACCGCTGTCTTGAACAACACAATCATTGTGTTTAGAGAGTTCATTTGGCAAAAAGTGTCATTATAGACAAAAACTTGAATGAGAGCCCTTGTAGACTACACAGCTGTCAACAGCATAAGAGAAATATTCATTTTCATCTTCTTAATGTAAATCCTGGAAAAGAGATAGCATACATATAGAATTCCTTCTGAATGATAAGGGCTGAATGGACCAAATGGTTTACAATACCATAACACATTTGATGTCCAAAGAGTAACATATATTTCTCAGTGGAAAATACTCTTAGACATTGTTTTAAATTATTCCTATTGGTACATAAGAAAGGTGCTGAGGATTCTGATGTTTAGTATATAAATACCTTATAGAGATACAACAATGATGTTTCAGTCATAATGTTTTTGCCACTTGTTGTTGAAGGCTATTGTCACTGTGTCTTTTCAGAAGCATTATTAGTTGAACGCTAGAATTTCACGTATCAGGCTTGATCCGAATGGCAAGGTGAAAGGAGATGTTCAGACAGTGATGTCAAGTGATGTGAACCCATGTTGCTTGAAAACAATTTTAATTTAATGCTCATTTGAATTTTAAAAAGTTTCAAGCAGGACCCATGATCCTTGGTTCACTTCCTCAGATCTTTGCAACAGATTCAATTAAATTTAGATCCCTTTTATTTCCATTTACAAGACTAGAACACCTATACAGTATAATCAAACATTTATTTTATAATGTGTCCTGCATGACTACACCATGAAAAGGCACATGACAAAGTAAAGAATACATTTTTAACTTGGAAATTTTAAATACAAAATCTTTCAATACATGATAATGTTATTAGAAACAACCTTAAGTGTATGTAAGGAAAGCATACCTGAATAGTAAATCACTGTGGATGAAAGGACAGCTTATGGGAAAAGGACCTCTACATTTTTACAGAAGAATCAAATTAGAACATAAAGTTACAATTAAAGAACATTACATGAAAGTATGAAGAGATGCATTTTTAAGTAATCACTTCATGAACAGAGGTATTATATACATTTGGTCATTGATGTATCCTAAATACTAATAATTAAATAAAAACATTTGCATATTTTATGCTAAAATGACCTAGTACTGGTGAATAAATGATGAGTTTGCACATTCTTCTGGTGCCATAAAAGTGTGCCGCTTATGTTGACCGATAATGAATGTGCATGAGTGTTGACTGGGCATTACCTGCAATAGACTGATATCTCATTTAGGACAGGCTAGGTTTTGACACTCCAAACCCTTAAGTGAATTAGATGGGTTTAGATAAAGGGTGACTTCTGCAATATTATATATTCAAGTGCACCTCCCAAAAAGGTACAGTATTTATAATATTAACAGTAAACCATTTAGTACCTGATACCATCTATAGTAGTTTATTTACCAAATTATGAAATTGCTGGATTTCCACTTTAGACAAGGCAGTCTTCCAAATAATCTTGACGTTTGGGAGACTTTTTTTTTTTCTATGTGTCAAAGCTGAAGAACACATTCTCATTGGTAAACAAAGACTCTTAATCCAGTGTGCTCTCATCTATATTTCTGGCATACCTTTTTGAAGTAGCTTTTCTTTGACAACTTTTATCCAATCATTCATTCATTCATTTTAAAAACATGTATTAGACACCAGGAGTAACAGCTTATCCCAGCAGAACCCAGCCTGTGTAGAGTGTCAGTTCACCACTGTGACAACTTTCTAACATTCTTTTTAAACAGAATATCTGTGTTTGAAAACATCTGAAAAAAAAAAACAGATCAAAGTTAATTCCACTCTGAATGATAATGGTATATTTAAAAAAGAGCAATTGACAGAAGCTACAGAACTGAAACTTGAAGCAAAGAAAGAGAAGGGAGAAAGATTCATGCAGATACAGTACATAAAAAAGAGGCCAAGGCTCAGCAAGTAAGTAGTCATCTTAAATAAAGAATAATAATAAATGACCTGATTATTATCTGGTTATTTAGTCACAGGGACAATGTGTAAACCAAGCTCGAGATAAAATCTAACCTTATGTGTAATTTTTCATCTTTTTTTCATCTCTATGTATAAACAGATTGAGTGGCAACTTTACCCCTTAAATCCCTTGTTAACCAGGAAAGAAAACGGGCCAGAGCTGTGTCGAACTCTTGCATATTGTAATGTACTCAGTTATCCAATAAAAGATGTCATTTTGCTTCACTTCTCATTGCATCCAGAAATTGTTAACATGGTACATCACTCTACCACTACAAAGCTTTCTGCTTCAACTACATTACTCTGTAATTCGTTTCAGTCTTTAATACACTTCTTGACCATTTCAAATGGTGTCCTCGAGTACACATTTCACTATTAAATTGAAAGAGTTCTACTTGATCAACTGTTCCAATGGCTGAGAATTTTAAACACTTTTACTAGGTCCCCATATAGATATCTTTAGTTCCAAGGAGAGAAAGCAAAGTCCCTGAGCTTGTTATAGTAGTGCATGCACTTTAATCCTAGAATTGCATTGCTATATCATTTTTGTTGAGTGGTCACTGCAGATTTCCTAGACAATGTGAATGTGGTGTTAGCATAAACAGTGAAAAACATTACGTGATTTTAAAATATCACTTATCTTATATTTATAATTTAGGTTTGTTTTGCCTTTGTTTGCACTTAAACTGCATTTTCCAAGTGTTTACTCAATTCTGAAGATTGTCCTCTGGGGTATTTTTCGTACGTGGATTACTCGTTTAGCTTCAACTACATTACTCTGTAATTCGTTTCAGTCTTTAATACACTTCTTGACCATTTCAAATGGTGTCCTCGAGTACACATTTCACTATTAAATTGAAAGAGTTCTACTTGATCAACTGTTCCAATGGCTGAGAATTTTAAACACTTTTACTAGGTCCCCATATAGATATCTTTAGTTCCAAGGAGAGAAAGCAAAGTCCCTGAGCTTGTTATAGTAGTGCATGCACTTTAATCCTAGAATTGCATTGCTATATCATTTTTGTTGAGTGGTCACTGCAGATTTCCTAGACAATGTGAATGTGGTGTTAGCATAAACAGTGAAAAACATTACGTGATTTTAAAATATCACTTATCTTATATTTATAATTTAGGTTTGTTTTGCCTTTGTTTGCACTTAAACTGCATTTTCCAAGTGTTTACTCAATTCTGAAGATTGTCCTCTGGGGTATTTTTCGTACGTGGATTACTCGTTTAGCCGGATGTAATTGTTGACGATTTGGCCTGATCCTAGATCTGTCGGTTTTTTGAAACTCTTGCAGGATTTGTTGTCATAGCAACACATCCAAATCCTGAAATCTGCTCGGAGCAGGTTTGTTCTATGTAAACAAGGATTAGCTCACACACTTAATCAGTGTCCATGCATGGAATTCGTTCAGTCATGGCTTCACCGTTCATGAATGAGCGACCAATTGATATCGGTGCGCAAATTATAAGAAGAGAATTTCATATAGAGAGGGTTTTGCGCAATCAGCAAGATCCTTTATTGCTCCCGGAGGAAATTCTTTTTTCGAAAGATACCGCTTTAGCCGAGGGGGAATATTGTACCTCAAAGATTTATTAGCACCTTATATTCGAAGTCAAACTCTGCGAGGTCGGGCTCTCACAACCACACAGACAGTATGCATTGCTTTGAGATTTTTTGCAAGCGGCACTTTTTTTATATACTGTAGGCGATGCGGAAAATCTATCTAAAAGTGCAGTTTGCCAGGCAATTCGTAAAGTCTGTTTGGCTCTGAAATATTTCCTTCGGGTTTTCATAGTGTTTCCTGGACACCTGCGTGTGCAGACAATAAAAGAGGCGTTTCATGCCACTGCAGGTAGGCAACACACAGGCAAAAACACCCACAGTTCCATGAAGAATCTCACAATCAGCCTAACATTCTCATTACCCAGGATTTCCAAATGTGATTGGGGCACTGGATTGTATGCAGATCCGAATAATCAGACACAGTGTCTTTATCAAATATTTGACCTTCGTCAATATCTCGTTGGTCAGACACAGGTTCTAGGGATATGACATTCCCTGCAACTGACCCAACAAAAAAGAGGGCTATATGGAACATACCTATGGTACACATCGATGACAAATATATGCAATGACCATCCTTTACCTGAAATGAAGTGACCACTGCATCCTGCCACTGGTTCTGAGGAGGAGCTTTGCCCTGGAATGCCCTCAGAAACAGGGCGATGGGCATTTTGCTGGATAGCCAACTCTTCTGCAGGGGTTAGGTCTGGACCGCATGGACCTCCACCTGTTTTTTGCTTGTCTGCCTTCTTATTAGCTTTACAATTAATGTTTTTTACATTATATATGATTCTTTATGTCAACAATTCTTTAAATAGTTATATACCAATATTTACCAGTTTGTAGTATATTCTTCTATTTCACTTTAACCTGTTCCCATGTTCTCCTTGTGCTCACGTTTGATCTGGAATTATGACATATTAAATATGAATTTACATGCATATTTAATATATTAAATGTGAATTTCCCCTTGGGATTAATAAAGTATCTATCTATCTATCTATCTATCTATCTATCTATCTATCTATCTATCTATCTATCTATCTATCTATCTATCTATCTATCTATCTATCTATCTATCTATCTATCTATCTAATTAATCTGATACATAGGAAATTAAACGCTACATTCAGTAAGTACAATGCACACTACTTAGCGTTTAATTTGTCGGCCACTTTTTGCCAACCGTCTTTTCTGGTTTGGGCTGCTTTTGCAGTGTTACCCCTTGTGCATATTAAATCTTGAAATTCTTCATGCCCTTTCAATAAAAGGTCCTGCTCCGCTTGTGTGAAAAAAAAATGTGCCTGTTCTTTTGTCATTTTGTTACAGCCTATCAAAGACTTGCTGATCATGTTTTCTAGACTCAATATATATGGGCTTTTCAATCAGCACGGGCGCGCGCATTCATCATGATTAGATCCAGCTAGACTAATCTACTACATGGCTGCGTTTGAAAAAATGATTTATCCCGGATGAGTTTCACTGGCATTAACTCATCCAAGATGAGGCATCTAATCTCGGATGATTTAAGCGATGTATGGAAAATCCCCCCCTTGGGCCTCATGCATAATGCCGTGCGTAGAATTCGCACTATAACATGATGTAAGCACAAAAGCCGAAATGTGCTTACACACAGAAAAATCCAGATGCAGGAATCTGTGCGTTCGCCAACTTCCGCGTTCTTCCACTACATAAATCCTGGTCAGCGTGGAAATAAACGCACGTGCACATGCTTGCTGTCCCGCCCCAACTCCTCCTAGAATTACGCCTCTTTGAATATGCAAATCAATATAAATAGCCCTTAAGCCCAGCGTTCTGTGAAAAGGCAATGGCAAACATACGAGGAAAAATAAAAGAAATTCAACAAATACCAAATGGAGGCAAAGAAAAACGTACTATTTGTTGGTTTAAACAGTTATATAAGCAACAAAAGGAAGTTGATCGAGTGACATAGCGTGTCGGAGAAACTCAAAAGCTCAAGTTCACAAAGTCGCACAGTGCCCGAAGTAAAAAAGTTGTCACATATCAAAGTCGGCATGAAAAGGCGACTCGTAGCCCACCGTCTGAGTGTCATATGAAAGCTTATTAGGGTACAGTGAAAAAAAAGGCACACAGTGTGAAAAAAGCACGAAATGTCAACTTTAATCTCGAAATTTCCACTTTAATCACATAGTTTATTTTGTCATTAAAATAGAACATCATAAACTTCATCTTAAAATCATTTAATTTACTAGTTTCTCAAATCCCATTGTAACTAAATTAGCACTTCTATGTGCTCTATGTGCCTGAATCACTACGTGCTCTTCCTCCGACAGGACACAGAATCCATTACGTTCGTAATATTACAGCTGAGTAATTAAAATACTGAGAAGTATACGTGATATCATTTTCATGATGATATGCGTTAAAGCATGTTATTTAACATGGGAACACGGTGGCGCAGTGATTGCTCATGCCTTACAGCTACAAGATGCTTACTGCGCTATGCGCGACCTTCAATGAAATGCTTTATTACAGAAGTACTGTCTTTTTCAAACGTAGTAACCCCCAATTCCTGTCCTTACTTTTCTTTCTCCAAATACCCAATCGCCACACAATCAGCTCTGTAATAGACGTTAAGCCATCTGTAAGCTTAGAACGCCGATTTTTCAAAACTTTTAAGGAACATCGAAATATCTTCGTAATGTTTAATTATTCTATCCATCTATCCTTCCAGTGTCGCGCCAGCCACAGCATGAAAACAGCGCGAGGCAGGAACAAACCGTGAACAGAGAGCCAGCTCCTTGCTAACACTGCGGCACCATGTAGTTAAAGTTAAAGTTTTATCTGTATAATATAATCAACATATTTTGCTGCATTTCATCTTAAAAATGATACCGTCATCATATGTAAATACGCACTTTATAAAGTGGCTCAGGTTGTGCAATATTATAACTGTATCATAAGTACAATTACCTCATGGTAACTTGCAAGTACAAACAGTTCTAGAAGGAGCACTTGATGGACTGATTGAGTGTGTTTATAGTTCTTGGGATGAAACTGTTTGTGAACCGCGAGGTCCGAACAGGAAAGGCTGTGAAGCGTTGGTCGGCTGAGCCAGAGAGTGCTTGATGCTGTATACTGATAATTCTCTTTCCAATCGCTGTAGATTTGTAATTCACACTCAGATACAGTGATATAAATACTCCAAGTGGTGCAGTGCGAGTAATATGGAAAAAGATGATCCACTGTGGCAACCCCTAACTGGAGCAGCTGACAGAAGAAGAAGAAGGTGCAGTGACAGTAACAACGCTAAAGCAGTTATGGTATTTAGAATAGTTTGACCATTCTGTGGACCATTATATTGTTACAGGTTAATTACAATCAGATGTATTAAATTTATGAACGATATGCAGTTAATTTAAGTGTATTTGATAAACCTGCCGTCGTGGATGTGGATCTAAGAAAGGGTAACCACACAGGAACAGTAGCACTGCTTTGACGCTGGGTGCTGCCAGTCTGCAAAACCGAGCGGAGAACTTGCGTATGACAGGGTATGAGGTACCGTGGAAAAGTGCGTGGCTTTACGCCAAGTATAAGTTTTATACATCGCCATTTGAACGTGGAAACATTCTTACACAACATTTCTGTGCATACGCACCGTTTATACATGAGGCCCCTGGTCTTTTTGAGTTTTGTTCTAGCTGCCTCATCAGTATCTGCTATGCCTCTACCCATATACATTATCTGGGTATTCATTAACATTGTTTGTTATGGGATTATTATTACTATTTGTATTTTTCCTTTCTTTGTGCTAGTTAACTTAATTAAAATTCAGCTGGTTTTTTTATTATATTTCTTGTTCTTTCTTGTTAATTCAGTTATAGCCTAATTAACCTTTAATTTAAACATAATTTAGTGGTGCGAATGTGGGTTTTATGGTTTTGCCTTCCTATTTGAATTAGTCCAAACAAAATCCATATGGGGTTTTAAGTGGTTCTCCTCTTCAAAAGTGAAATAAATTTGTAGCCGGCAGAAAGTGGAAGCGATTTATGGCAGGATAAATGCAGCAACAAAGGAATGATTAAGGTAATTACAGGAGAAAATCTTCTCCACTACTAGGTTGGATATGTATTTTTATTCTTTGTTTCTGATAGTCTTTTTTTTTTTTTAATTGTTTGTGAAAAAAGAATAGGCTTTAAAAACGTTTTACACTTGATCAAAGAAAGACACAGAGATGTTCCTTACCTCAATGGCAGTTTTAATTTTGGCCAAGTAATAATTTTAGTCTACGTTGCAGTTTAGAAATCTTTGATGGTACAATTCCATATGAAGCTATATCTTAAATTATGCAACGGAACGAAAGCAGATGGCAAAGATACAAGCGCTAATAAATATTGAACCCCTTTAAGACTGCTTTCTCTGTCTCAGTTACTTTTCATTCATGACAGTTTATATTTTGTGATCAATTGTTTATTGACTATAAAATTAAACTATACACAGAACAATACAACACAGATGTAATATTTACTGCCACTCAAATTACCAACCTATTGTGAGTCAAGCAGAAACACATTGAGATGCTAAGGATTAATTAAAATAATGAACATTAGCTTACCTAAAGAAACTCCACCAGAAACCAGGAGAGCCACAGAGGACAATATGAAACTAAAGGACAAAGATAATGTATCATCTAGGGACAGCATAAAATTTGATATATGAAACAGGTATAATCTTGTCTTTAATGGCCTTAATTGATGCTGCATTAACTGAGAGCTCCATATGTAAGAAACTGTAATATGCGGATAGCCAGTGATCATTCATGACAAGTTCAGAAGGAAAAAATAGGGACACAGCAGAACATGAGGAAACTGCAGGTAACATCAAGGGAACATAAGTAGCAGAGAGGATTAATTTCCATATAAACCAAGTAAGCATTATGAGCAGCAATGTAAAACCTATGATGAAGTTTGTTGATATTGCTCTTTGTAGTCTTTTATATTGATACTAGCCACGCTACTTGTGAAGGACAGGTAATAGAGTACACTTTCAAATATATTGGATATCTCTTGCTCTACATGCACCTTCAGTCTCTTTTCTCTGTATTCTTGTGTGCCTGAACCTCCCTTGATCGTTGTGACCTCTGTCGAGTGTGTTCTCATAAAACCCGCTTCTCAGACTCTGTCATTTCGAAGGCATCTCGCTTCTGTCCACTTTTAAACTTTCCGTATTTGAAGGTGACTCTCAGCATACTTCAAACACATTTACTCCTCCTTGTGTGTCTCACACTTGCAGTTCTTTTGATCCTGTCACCAAAAGCCAAACTGACCAATCAAATTGTTCTGAGGGACCAGACACATAGACCTTAGTATTTTATTTTATAGTGGACTAGCTGTGTTACTTGGCTTTGCCTGAAAAATTCATAAGACAAGGCGTGTGTTATAGTGCCATCGGTTAATAGGATGTATCAGAAGTACTATGTAACTAAGTGCTTTCTGTACACAGTGTTTGTATTTTTTTAATATTAATATTAAAAAATCATAATTTATAAAGGGCTAATCTTATTGGCAGGCAGTGTGGTGTAGTGGTTATGACTTTCGCTCTAGGATTTCAAACCCAAAGGTTGTGGGTTCATATTTTGCTACTGATACAGTGTGACCATGAGCAAGTCACTTCACCTGCCTGTGCTCCAATTGGAAAAGCAAAAAAAAAATGTAGATAACCAAGATGAGAGCCGGTATACATCTAGGAGTGCTGTTAGTCAACAGCAAAAAATTGAGCTTTGGATCATCTTTGAGTTTCACTGAACTTTCTCTTTCTATTTTATAATGTTTATAATATCTTTTTTTCCTGTCCAGGAAACCGTATTGTCTTCATTTGACCATCAACCCTATACGTATTATTCTGCTGTATTTCAGTTTCTTAATAAACAGGAAATAGTGCTTTTGTTGATGAGTGAGTGAGTCAGTCAGTCAACTTTGCATTATAAATATATAGACTACACTGTTGTCTCAGCATCTTATCTCTAGTTACTTCCCACCATTTGAAGTGTATTCTGTTTACGAAGTGTTGATGACACTCTCCTTCTTTCTTCATGTTTTATGAAATAGTGGTATATGAAGTGGTCAACAATCCATATTACTAACCGAGAATGCTAAACCGGATGGACGCAGGGACATCCGGCCATGGGCCGTAGCCGCAAAAAGACGTACTGCACAGGCGCCCCAAGAAATGAGGGGCCGCGAGAAGCGGATGAGGGGCCGCGAGAGGCGGACAAGACCACAGAAAAAAGGAGTGAGCACAGAAAAAAGGAGTCAAAGAAATGAGGCGGCGCGAGCACAGAAAAAAGGAAAAGGCACAGAAAAAAGTAGTCAAACGCAGGCAAAGCACGAAACCCATTGCACACGAAACTAGCACACAAAAAAAAAGAAGACACTCGCGCACAACAGCAAGGCAACACCCCCCCCAAACCCCCCCCCCCCCCCCCTCCAGGCACCGGACGGGACACACTCCAAGAGGGGGATTTAACAAGCCCATGGAACACAAAAAAAAAAGAACACAAAACCACCCCACACACCCTACAAGCAACGGACGGGACACACAAGGAGGGGGATTCAACAAGCCCCTGGAACACAAAAAGAAAGAAGACGCTCGCGCAACAACAATCCTCACCCACCCCCCCCTCACACACATCAATAAGAAGTGACACCCAAAGCCACATATCTAAAGGAAACGTCCATATTAAACATACGTCATCTCAACACCTTCACACTATGCAGCATAGGTGGATCTCCTTACAATAAAGCACTATTAACCGTTCAACTGCAGAAAAGGCTCCATATTAACAGTGAGTGCGATCCTCCTTATTACTTAACCATATTTCGCACGCTGAGGAACAAACAAGTCATGAATACACGGTCACGGGTACAAAACGATTCGGATCGGATAACGGTACCAAAAACACACGAACACGAATGAAACAACAAAATACACGGGGGCGCATACAACGTGCTTCGGAAACTCCGGGAGAAAAAATGTCTCGGATCAAAAAACGCAAAGCTCAAGTTACCCCGTTACAGAGACGTGCCCAAATGGACAGACACAATGAACGTAGACGCATACAGCGCGCGTCTCAAAGTGCTGCATTGAAACAAGCACGATTTCAAAAGAAAGAGCTCGCGACTCAGACATACAAAAAAGGGAGCGAATAGACAGAATAAATGAACGAGGACGTGTACAACGCGCATATGACCTGCCAGAAAACAAGCAAGCAAAACTCCAAAAGCAGAAAGCTCAACTGACCGACATACAAAAACGGACAAGGCTCGATACAAACAATGCACGACGTAGACTGAAACGGACATTTGGCAAAGCGGAGGGGAATCAATTAAAACTACAAAATAGCGCGTCACAAATAATGGACATGCAACAACGCGGCACTCAAACGCCACAAGCAAAACATGCCCGTCGCGGACATCAACGCCAGACAACGCCTTCAATAATGAGTCCACTATTGAGGAAAATTCATTGGGATTAATGAATGTCATTTGCAATCATTGTCATTCACTTAACTTCCCAGAAGAAACAACTGGCAATACAAATAATGAATTCACACGTTGTTGTCAAAAGGGTCAGATTAGACTGCCTCCTTTACATTCATATCCTGAATATCTACAGAAGCTTCTAACTAACGATGTGCCTGAAAGTAAAAACTTTATGAACTGCATTAGATCCTACAATAGTTCATTTGCTTTTGCATCTACCGGAGTACATATCAGGCCACCAAAAGGCAATGGCCCATACTGCTTTCGCATATGTGGTTAACAAAACGCACTATATTATGTCCAAAAAATATTAATGTTAATCACATTAATAACCAGGTCATTTCATTACTTCCTGGAGAGACACGGCTCTTTCTAAGCTCTGACAAAGTTGACTCTGATGACAACAATGAACATCTGAATTTCCCCTTAGAATATTTGAACACTATTAACCCAGACGGATGACCACAACACAACCTTACCCTTAAAAACGGTGTTATTCAAGCAACAGTTCTTACAGAATCACATGCTAACAATACTGTTCTCATTCCTAGAATTGACCTTACAAGTTCTGACCTGGATTTACCTTTTACATTGAAACGCCGACAGTTCCCCATTAAACCTGCATTTGCCATGACCATCAACAAATCACAAGGACAAGCCATGGACAAGGTTGGCATCTACCTCTCTGAACCCGTTTTTGGACATGGACAACTTTATGTTGCCTTCTCACGTGTTCGACGTTCATCTGACGTTAAAGTTAAAGTTATAAATGATCCATGCCAAGGAAGACTCATTCAAAGACAAGACACCATCTTTACTACTAATGTTGTATACAAAAAAATATTCCAATAAAACATTACTCTATGCCAAACACTCTATTTTTTATTTATATAGCCATCATCCAAACCTGCACACTATTCTATATCTAATTCATACATCTCACTCTTTGTCATGCCCCAACGCCAGGGGTTGGTGAGCGAAGCGAGCAGGGGGCGGAGCCCCCTAGTAACATGACTAAATATGAGGAATAAGGTGTCACATCATATTGAGTAGTTTCGTGTCAAACACCTAATTTTAAATGACACTAAAGCTGGTGTCACATTACGTGATTTCTATTCAAAATTAACAATTGCAGTTGCTGATCTTTTTGCTTGAGTATGCTAGATTACACAACTGGAAAATGTTGGACTTGATAAATTACATAACTACGTGTTGATGTGATGGTGTGGGTCCTGCTCCATGCTCCCTCTTCCAGATTTGGGAGCCTCTTGGGAGCCTCAGTCAATAGTCATGACTGGGATGAGCTGGATAAATGAGGATACCACATGAAGCAAGGGAAAGGTGCAAAACTATACAGTGCCTTTATTAAAAACAACAGTGTCCAAATAAACAGTGCAGTGTTTCAAAATAGTCCTAAATAAATAAATAATCCATAAAACCGTGAAAAAGTGGAGGTTAAAATAATCCAATAAATTCCCATTAAGACAAGGTTAAAATCTGCTGGCAGGAACGATCATTTTTAAAAAAAAAAACAGTGTCTTCTACTTTAATCAGATGGCTGCTCTGCTTATCCCTCACGGGCCTCGCAGCAGAAGACTCGCCCTATCAGCAGACACAGCTGACCTTCCGCACGTCCAGTTGCCTTAAGTCCCCTGGCTACATACAGGTACCTTCATCGGCCCAAGACTCAAGCCCCCAACAATCAGGGCACTCATGCTAGGGCTCTCCCCCCCCCCCCAAGCCTCCTTGACCCCCCCACTGTCTTCCGCAGCAAGCCATGCAAACTGCTGGTCACTCCTCCTCCCCAAAACAGGTCAGCAGGAGCAACCCATTCCAACTGCCCCCAAGTGTCGGCCATACACTCCTTACCGGGGCTCTCCTCCCAGCTGTCTGCCTTCTCTCCAATGAGCCTGGTCCCTTTCACTCGCTCACTCACTCCAACACAGGCTCTTTCACCTCCTGCCTTCTTCCTTCACTAATCTCCATTCTGTCTTTTTTCTTCTTCCTCCCTACTCGCACTCGCGCTTCCCTTTTAAAATGGGGACATAGCACAGGTGTAGCGATTAGCAGCTCCAGACATCAATTATGGCCACGGCTGATTCCGCACCTGTGCACTTAAGTGCGGGACTGCCTGCATTGTGCCCGGGAACCACTCCTGTCACGCTACCACTCCCCCTCCCTAGTACAGCGATTATTTATTTATAAAGGTGCCGATCAGCCACGGACCTCACTCTACCACAGTTGACTTTCCAGCACTGTTTCACATCTCCAAAGTATCACAAGCTTGCCCATATTTGTGACATTCAATAACGTACTATCTGACAGGGCAGGTGCTATATGAATGCTTTACTGGTATGGCAAGTTCAGCCATAATCTCAGCCCTTTTTTTCTTTTTCCATTCTGTTGTACAACATAAAAATGAAACATTACACTGATAGATCTCTCTTGTGATTGCAAAGTCCTAAATACCTGCGTTCCCTATTCCTCATGGCTGCATTTTATGCATTGTAGTTTTAGCTGAGAACTCACTGAATCGAAGCACTTGTGTGCACAGAGCTCGCTCTTATGGCTTAAGATAAGATTTTGTTGAGTCAAGTCACAGATTGGTTGGACTGAGTCATTTGGTATTGTGGAGTATACAACTAGCGGTCACAGGAGTGCGCCACAATTGCCACTGACTGGCTTAAGTTATGTAAATTAAGTCTGTGACTGAAAATCGGTGGAAAATGTTTGAGATCCGATAGGGCATTTAAACAAAAAAGTCACTAAGGACTTTAAGAAATGCTGTTACACACTGACAGCAGCACAGATTGAGCAACGATGTAAACCGATAGCTGTTACAAATTCCCTGGGTTTTAGAGAACCTGGTTTAGGTCGACAAGATAGCATACAGCAATAAAAAACACAACAGAGTCTGCTTTTGTTGAAATGAAATGCAAAGCAATGTAGTAGATACATGTTTTATTACCCTAAAGGAAATGCTGGAACTGGTGGCAACAGTTTGAGTTATTATAAGACATCCACAAAAAAAGACAAAGACCCTTTAGAGGGTTGTGAGATCTGCCCCCAAACTCACAGAATCTGGCTTACAACAAGGGCTGCCATAACGATGTCTGTGGAGATCACCAACCCCAAAAACAAACTCTTCTCACCTTTGTGTCTTGACATACATGGTAGTATCAAAACTTAGAACTCTGTATCCAAGAAGTTTGTAAAACATGTGTTACCATAAATAGCACTGTTTAAGTGAATGTTAGATTTATTCACTGTGTTCTGTAAAGTGATTTCAACTGTTGCTTAGTGTTTTATATTGTACACAGTTGGTTACCGTGTATATTGTATAACTGTACCACTTTTTTTTTTATATACAGCATTTGCCTTTTTAATGTCACTGAAACAGAAAAGAAGAACTCAGAAGTACTAGTTTAAAGGGGGTAAATTTGATTTTGCCTTTTAATTTAGTAAATTTATTTTCCAATAGATGCATCCTCCTGATAGCACTATGAATGCAGAGTATTTATTTTCTGCAAATTGTTATAACATCATGCCAGGTTATTCCCCATTTGTTCTTTCCTTTTCAAATTATGATTGATCTCATTTATTATTCTCTCATTGCACTAAAGTGTTTCCACAATGTTCCATAACATTTTAAACACTAGAGTTTACATTTTCTACATTCTTTTTCGAAAACCACAGTCATCTGGTTAGAGTCAGCTAACATTGCCAAACCTGTTTCACCTTGCTTGCCTGTTAAGAAAACTTTAATTTAATTTTTTTAATGTAAAATTGTAGTCAAATTTGGGTGCCAAGCTATCACTGAATTTACTTCATTTGTGCATACTTAACCTAAAAATTTATTTTTTTAACTTTGGCCTGTTGAACCGAGTTAGTGGGAGAGGCCTTTCTAAGTTTCCCCTAAATAAATAGTAATCTTGTAATGAATCATATTGGGATTGCTGTAGCCCGAGTGTTTCAAAGCAGCTGCTTTTAATCTGTAATATACAAAGCACCAAATTAAATAAACATACCAGCCACAGATATATCAAAGATGATCAAAGCCACAGATGTACACTTAATATATTTTAGAAAACCTCTTAAGTACAGCCAAGAGATGATCTGTACATTGTAGAGATGTGCTTTATGTTACTGTTTGTTATGTAAAACACAGTCTTAAACTTTGTTAATAGCAAAGAATGACCGGAATAGCTTGCTTAAAAACTGAGTGAATAGCTTTGAACAGGAGATTTGTAGCCAAACAAACTACTCACATTAACACAATATACTGTATAATCATTGGGTACAAAACAATGCCATTTTTCCTTCTATGCATTACTGAGTTAAAAGGAAGCAGAAAGTACCCTGATAGCATTCTTAAGAGCTTGAAATTTGGGATTACATGTACCTCGCACAATTTTCAATTTAATTGAAATTTTAATGTGAAAATTTCCCACACATATTTATTTGGGATACGCTCTCTTAATTGTTGCTAGTCAACATCAATTTTTAAATAACTATTTTGTAATTATGCCAAATTTTGTTACTTAGAAATTGATTTATTTTTTCATTGTTTATGCTTCATTAAAGTCATATGCATAGGCAACTGTGAACCTGCAGCTGCCTTAGCGATGGACAAGCAGCCCTTGACAGATGCGTCAATCACATTTCAGTGTGTTTCCCCGTTGGGGAGGGTCTCAAGAGAGTTAAAAAATATCACAATATATAGTCACACACGTGGATATAGGGGACAGTTTAAGGGCTCTGATAATTATAATCTTCCCCGGAAAGCCAGAGGGCACGGTTGACTAATACCATTTCTCTTCCTCTCTCTGCAGACGGGAAGTCTGACAACCATGACACTCCAGTTTCCACATTCCTGGATCTTCCTCTTCCTGCCAAGAACCTTTACCACTGAAAGTAAAGTCTATCTTGGAGACTTGTGTTGTCACAATGTTTCTTTTTCTTTTTCAAAGCACCATATCTCATGTTTTATTTGAATATACAGGGTTAGCCTTCATGGTGACTCAAAGATTTATCATCTCCTTTTTATCTGTTTGTTACAATATATATATATATATATATATAGTATATATATTATTAATTACTATTATGTGAAAAAGTAAGCACGCTAACATTAGATCTTCATGCAAGCAGTGCCCACAGATATAGGCTTTATACATGAACAAATGACCCATAAAATTGACAGGGTTTATTCACTCTCTTAATCTAAATTAATAATGCAGATTTGTCAAGTGGATTGTAAGTACATCCCTACATTTATCATCACTTCAGATCGATAAATTTTGAATCAGGTGTTCCAGATTAGGTGCCCATGATTAGTAGCTCCTTAGGGGGTGGATCCTGTCTTATTCAAACTGCAGTTATCTGTTGTCTGGTGTTCTCTTTGCTATTGACATGTGTGGTGATTTCATGCCAAGATTAAATGAGATCTCTAAAGATTGAAAGAAGATTGTGAATGACCAAGAGTCTGCCAAGGAGTTTTAAAAGATCACCAATTGTTTTTAAATAAATGGTTCAACTTAAAAGAAAATTTACAAGTGGCATAGGTTTCAAACAAATGCTAATTTGTCCAGGACTGGCCAGCCCAGCAAATTCATCCAAGAGCTGACTATTTGATTCAAAAAGAAGTCTCTAAAAACCCTAAAATTTCATGGCAGAATCTGCAAGTAACTCTTGCAAAAGCTGATGTCAAAGTGCATACATCTCATACAATCAGAAACAGACTGCACAAATTATGAGGTGTGCCTAAATAAAACATTGCTGTCTGAAAAGAACATTAGAGCAAGAATACAGTTTACCATTAAAAATCTGGGCAAAGACCAAGGGCCTCATGTATAAACTGTGCGTACGCACAAAAATGTTGCATACGCACATTTCCACGCTCACATCACGATGTATAAAAACTAAATTTGGTGTAAAGCCACACACATTTTCACAACAGCTAAATCCTTGGCATATGCAAGTTCTCCGCTCAGTTTTGCAAATTGGCAGCACTCAACGTCAAAGCAGTGCTTTTGTTCCAGTGTGGTTTCCCTTTCTTTTTTAGATGCACATCCCTGCCGGCTTTATCAAATACACTGAAATTAACCACGTATTGTTTATTAGTTTAAGGTATCTGATTGTAATTAACCCGTAACGATATACGGAATGGCCAAACTATTCCAAATACCATAGCTGCTTTAGCATTGTTACTCTCAAGTATTGATCCCACTGTATCGGAGTGTGGAATGACAGCTCTACAGCAGCTCATCAGAAAGAGAATTATCAGTATACAGTATGAAGCTGCCTCAGCCATGTGCACAGTCTATTGAACTGCTCTCATACGAGAAACGCTTCAGAACCTTTCCTGTAGGGACATCGCGGTTCAAAAACAGTTTCATCCCAAGAGCTTTAAATGCACTCAATCAGTCCATCAAGTGCTCCTTATAGAACAGTTTTTACTTATAAGTACAATTACCTCACTGTAAACTTGCGATAGTTATAATATTGCACAACCTGAGCTACTTTATAAAACACGTATTTACATATGATGACGATATCATTTTTAAGATGAAATGCTGCAAAATATATTTTTACATTACACAGATAAAATTTTAACATCATTTAAATAATCTATATTGTTAATAATGAAACATGTGAGGACACGGTGGACAGTGGTAGTGATGAGCTGGCGCTCCGTTCAGGGATTGTTCCTGCCTCGCGCTGTATTCTTACTGGGAATGGTTTGACCCTAGATGGATAGATGGATAGAATAACTAAACATGTACTATGAAGATATTTCAATGTTCCTTAAAAGTTTTGAAGAATCTGTGTTCTAAGCTTACAGATGGCTTGACGTCTATTACAGAGCTGATTGTGTGGCAAATGGGTATTTGGAGAAAGAAAAGGAAGGACTGGAATTGGGGGTTAGTACGTTTAAAAGAGACAGTACTGCTGCAATAAATTATTTCATCATTTGTGAAACGCACATGGCACAGCAAGAATCTTGTGTGAGACAGGAGCAATCTCTGGACGTGGCGCCAGCTCGTCACTATCACTGTGCCACCATGTTCCCATGTTTAATAACATGCTTTAATTCTTGTCATCATGAAAATCATATCAATTATACATCCATCCATTCATCCATCCATTTTCCAACCTGCTGAATCTGAACACAGGGTCACGGGGGTCTGCTGGAGCCAATCCCAGCCAACACAGGGCACAAGTCAGGAACCAATCCTGGGCAGGGTGCCAACCCACCGCAGTCAATTATATATTTCAGTATTTAATTTATTCAGAGAGCTGTAAATATCATGAATGTAATGGATTCTGTGTCCTGCCAAGGGAAGAGAAAGCTTGTTTAAGAAGCACGTAGTGATTCACACACATAGAAGAACACATACAAAACAAAGCATTTAACGTGCTACTTTAGTTACGATTTTATTTGAGAAACTAGTAAATTAAACAATTTTAAGATGAAGTTTATGATGTTCTACTTTAATGACAAAATAAGCTACTTGATTCAAGTGGAACGTTTGAGATTAAAGTTGACATTTCAAGCTTTTTTTGCACTGTGTGCCTATTTTTTGTCTTTTCTCTGTACCCTAATAAGCTTCCATTAGACTCTCAAATGGTGGGCTAGGACTCGCCTTTTCACGGCAATTTTGATATCTGACAATTTTTTGTTTTTCCGGGCACTGTGTGACTTTGTGAACTTGACCTTTCGAGTATCTCTGACACTCTGTCACTCGATCAACTTCCTTTTGTTGTTTATACCACTATTTAAACCAACAAATAGAAGAATTTCAGCAAATACCAAGTGGAGGCAAGGAAAAACTTACTATTTTCCCCTGTGCTTTTGCCATTGCCTTTTCACAGAACACTGAGCTTAAGGGCTATTTATATTGATTTGCATATTCAAGGCGGCGTAATTCTGGGAGGAGTTGGGTAGAGGCAGCAGGCGCATGCATGTGCGTTACTTTTCATGGTGACCGTGATTTATTTAGTGGAAGAACATGGAAGTTGGCATACGCATAGATTCATGCATCTGGATTTTCTTGTCCATACGCCATGTTTTAGTGTGAATTCTACACACAGCGTTATGCGTTATGAGGCCCCAGGCCTTTTGGAACAGTGCACTCTGAACAGATGAATCAAAAGATATTGTTGTTCAGCCTTAGTAACAATAGACATTTTTGACCCAAGCCAAAGACAGCATTTCAGGAGAAGAACCTCATACCACAAGTATGGTGGTGGAAATGTTATGGTTTGGGGTTTCTTTGCTGACTCAGGGCCTGGGCAGTTTGCAGTCATTGAATCAACTGTGAATTTTGCATCACATCAATGTGTGCTTGAGGAGAATATTAAGTCATCTGTTCATAAGTTGAGGTTGAACCAGAAATGGACCTTTCAACACAATAAACGATCTGAAGCACACTAGGAAATCCACCAAGAAGTGGCATAAATCAAGAAATGGTGGGTTAAAGACTAGCCTTGTCAAAGCCCAAATTTGAATCCCATTGAAATGTTGTGAATTAGAAACAGGCAGTAGATGCAAGAAAACCCACAAACATCTTGCAACTGAAAGAATTTTGCATGGAAGAGTGGTGAAAAATTGCACCAAGTTGACGTCAAAGACTGGTGGGAAGTTATGCCAAATGCCTGCAAGAAATCATTCCTATTAAAGGGAGAAATACCAGTTTCTGAGGCCAAGGGTGTACATAATGTTTTCCTAGTAAACCATAGCATCTATTGATATTTTTTTTTGAATAAATGATTAAAAAGGAAAATTTTCTTTGTGCTTTTATTCAAATATTTTATTTTTTGATTTGATTTGATATACTTAATAATCCCTGAGGGGAAATTGTCTTTTCACATTACCAATGGGGGTCAGAGTGCAAAGTTTGACATTGTATAGTGTCCCAGAGCAATTTTCAAGTTAAGGGCCTTGTTTAAGGGCCCAACAGAGTAGGATCACTTCTGGAAGTGACGTATACCACTTTTATCGGTAGGCACTATCTACTGTTCAAATATGTTGAAAAAGTCAACAATTTCCTTTTCGACCTTTCAACACCAGTAACTTTTTTTTAAAAATTCTCTTTGAATGGTTGCTGTGTTATTGTTCACACAGACAGAAAAACTGACTGCCAGGACAATAATTATGCCAGCTTAAGAAAGCAGTCTCAGCCCATTCAGTACCAGTAGGTTAAGGACTAACAAAGTGCCTACATACATAGCTTTATGCCAGTTTATGCAACTTAGGGCTGAAGTAGCCACAGTCTATTCCAACAGCAGTGGATGCAAAGCATAAAACACATGCATCGACATATCCACACTCATACTGAGAAAAGCTAGGACTTACCAGTTAAGTAAACATGCACATGTTTGGAATGGAGGATTTATAGAATAAATAATGTTTCTCACCTTAGAATTTGGTATGGTAGCTGCTAATTATTTGTTTAATTTTGAGGTATCTGTATTTCATTTGCGGACATACCATAGAGGATGTTTATTATGGGGGTGTGTACTAGTTGCATTTTGGAATAAAGCATTATAGAAAAAAAAGTATATTATATCAATATTGCTGTCATTTCATTCACCAATACTCACAAAGAGCACAGAGAAAGTATTTTAAAATGCCACAGCTACACTTTTTGAAACATACTGTACACAAAGTATTGCCTTACTTTTTATCAAGGCTTTAAAGATAAATTTATGCCTAAGCTATTTTAAATAGTTAAGGTGTTCCTAAAATGCTGAAAATTGGTTGTGACAGTAAGGGCCCTTCCCTTTCATATTAAAGTTTAAAACACATTTTTAAATGTATCTTAAAAGTGTAAACAATTTTAAAGTATTAGCTTGTAAGACAGCTGCCAGAAGAAGAATTTGCATTAACAACCATCCTGTCAGAGATGAATAATTGAAAGAATATTACCAGTTCTCATCTGTCCCGTGTAAGTTTGCCAGTGGGTACCTAGTGAGCTAATTAGTAGATTTAGGAATTTAATTGTTAGCCATTTAATTATTGCTAGAAATCCCCAAGTTAAATTTAGGGATTATAAGATATGATTAAAGAAATGATAGCACCCAGTACAAACTAAAATATTCACTTAAGTATAATACCCATCCTAGCTTCCACCCTGTCTCTACAAATCATCACTCTCTACCAAGTTGACCTTCCTTTCTCTGAGGCAGATAATCACTTGTCCATGTGCAAGGGCAATTAAGGCCTTTTAAGCTAGGCACAATGGTCACTTCATATATCCCACTGCCTGGGTTTTTGATTACCTCACAAAGCCCTGCTGCTTTACTGGTAAAGTTCCCTCTAGCAGCTTGGGGATCTTTTCAATGCATGCTATTATATACAGTGCATCCGGAAAGTATTCACAGCGCATCACTTTTTCCACATTTTGTTATTTTATAGCCTTATTCCAAAATGGATTAAATTCATTTTTTTCCTCAGAATTCTACACACAATACCCCATAATGACAACGTGAAAAAAGTTTACTTGAGGTTTTTGCAAATTTATTAAAAATTATAAAACTGAGAAATCACATGTACATAAGTATTCACAGCCTTTGCTCAATACTTTGTCGATGCACCTTTGGCAGCAATTACAGCCTCAAGTCTTTTTGAATATGATGCCACAAGCTTGGCACACCTATCCTTGGCCAGTTTCGCCCATTCCTCTTTGCAGCACCTCTCAAGCTCCACCAGGTTGGATAGGAAGCGTCGGTGCACAGCCATTTTAAGATCTCTCCAGAGATGTTCAATCAGATTCAAGTCTGGGCTCTGGCTGGGCCACTCAAGGACATTCACAGAGTTGTCCTGAAGCCACTCCTTTGATATCTTGGCTGTGTGCTTAGGGTCATTGTCCTGCTGAAAGATGAACCGTTGCCCCAGTCTGAGGTCAAGAGTGCTCTGGAGCAGGTTTTCATCCAGGATGTCTCTGTACATTGCTGCAGTCATCTTTCCCTTTATCCTGAGTAGTGTCCCAGTCCCTGCCACTGAAAAACATCCCCACAGCATGATGCTGCCACCACCATGCTTCACTGTAGGGATGGTATTGACCTGGTGATGAGCGATGCCTGGTTTTCTCCAAACGTGACACCTGGCATTCACACCAAAGAGTTCAATCTTTGTCTCATCATACCAGAGAATTTTCTTTCTCATGGTCTGAGAGTCCTTCAGGTGCCTTTTGGCAAACTCCAGGTGGGCTGCCATGTGCCTTTTGCTAAGGAGTGGCTTCCGTCTGGCCACTCTACCATACAGGCCTGTATTGGTGAATTGCTGCAGAGATGGTTGTCCTTCTGGAAGGTTGTCCTCTCTCCACAGAGGACCTCTGGAGCTCTGACAGAGTGACCATCGGGTTCTTGGTCACTTCCCTGACAAAGGCCCTTCTCACCCGATCGCTCAGTTTAGATGGCCGGCCAGCTCTGGGAAGAGTCCTGGTGGTTTTGAACTTCTTCCACTTATGGATGATGGAGGCCACTGTGCTCATTGGGACCTTCAAAGGAGCAGAAATTTTTCTGTAACCTTCCCCAGATTTGTGCCTTGAGACAATCCTGTCTTGGACATCTACAGACAATTCCTTTGACTTCATGTTTGGTTTGTGCTCTGACATGAACTGTCAACTGTGGGACCTTATATAGACAGGTGTGTGCCTTTCCAAATCATGTCCAACCAACTGAATTTACCACAGGTGGACTCCAATTAAGCTGCAGAAACATCTCAAGGATGATCAGGGGAAACAGGATGCACCAGAGCTCAATTTTGAGCTTCATGGCAAAGGCTGTGAATACTTTTGTACATGTGCTTTCTCAATTTTTTTATTTTTAATAAATTTGTAAAAATCTCAAGTAAACTTTTTTCACGTTGTCATTATGGGGTGTTGTGTGTAGAATTCTGAGGAAAAAATGAATTTAATCCATTTTGGAATAAGGCTGTAACATAACAAAATGTGGAAAAAGTGATGCGCTGTGAATACTTTCCGGATGCACTGTATACTTCTCAAAAAAATTAAAACACTTTTTAATCA
Source organism: Erpetoichthys calabaricus (assembly GCF_900747795.2). Classification (NCBI taxonomy): domain Eukaryota; kingdom Metazoa; phylum Chordata; class Cladistia; order Polypteriformes; family Polypteridae; genus Erpetoichthys; species Erpetoichthys calabaricus. Next base: position 113,481,204 of record NC_041397.2, read on the forward strand.
GAGTATAGCATCAAGTCAATGAAACTTCTGGGATATTGATCCAGTCAATTAAGCAGCAGAGGGGATTGTTAATCAGTTTCAGCTGCTTTGGTGTTAATGAAATTAACAACAAGTGCACTAGAGGGGCAACAATGAGATGACCCCCAAAATAGGAATGGTTCAACAGGTGGAGGCCACTGACATTTTTCCCTCCTCATCTTTTCTGACTGTTTTTTTTACTAGTTTTGCATTTGGCTGTGGTCAGTGTCACTACTGGTAGCATGAGGTGATACCTGGACCCTACAGAGGTTGTACAGGTAGTCCAACTTCTCCAGGATGGCACATCAATACGTGACATTGCCAGAAGGTTTGCTGTGTCTCCCAGCACAGTCTCAAGGGCATGGAGGAGATTCCAGGAGACAGGCACTTACTCTAGGAGAGCTGGACAGGGCCATAGAAGTTCCTTAACCTATCAGCAAGATCGGTATCTGCTCCTTTGGGCAAGCAGGTACATGATGAGCACTGCCAGAGCCCTACAAAATGACCTCCAGCAGACCACTGGTGTGAATGTCTCTGACCAAACAATCAGAAACAGACTTCATGAGGGTGGCCTGAGGGCCCAACATCCTCTAGTGGTCCCTGTGCTCACTGCCCGGGACCATGGAGCTCGATTGGCATTTGCCATAGAATACCAGAATTGGCAGGTCCACCACTAGCACCCTGTGCTTTTGCACCTTGACTGCAATTACGTATTGGGATGAAATCCTTGGACCCATTGTCAGACCCTATGCTGGTGCAGTGGGTCCTGGGTTCATCCTGGTACACGACAATGCCCAGTCTCATGTGGCGAGAGTATGCAGGCAGTTCCTGGAGGAGGATGAAGGAATTGATGCCATTGACTGACCTCTGGGACATTATGTTTCAGTCCATCCGACACCGCTAGGTTGCACCAAAGACTGTCCAGGAGCTCAGTGATGCCCTGGTTCAGATCTGGGAGGAGATCTCCCAGTACACCATCTGTCGTCTCATTAGGAGCATGCCCCGACATTGTCAGGCATGCATACAAGCACGTGGGGGTCATACAAACTACCGAGTATGATTTTGAGTTGCTGCAATGAAATTTCGGCAAAATGGACTAGCCTGCCACATCATTTTTTCACTTTGATTTTCAGGGTATCTTTGAATTCAGCCCTCTGTAGGTTGATAATTTTCATTTCCATCAAACGATGTGGCCTCCTTTCATTCCTAATACATTACCAAGTCCATATCAGAATAGATATCCAGCAGGAGTTTTTTCCTATTGAGATCTGATGCGTTTTCAAAGTGTTCCATGTTTCCACTCCCGTGAACACGCCACCGTTGATACCATAACCAAGACATGCCGGGCAGATGAGGACACACACATAGCAAAGGGTAGGTGTCTTCATCTCTCCTTCCTTTAATCTCTTCTCTATTCTTTCAACTGTTTTATCTCATACTGGCTCCACCTTATATGCCTCTGTGGTTGTAGTGTCTTATTCGTGGACCAAGGAAAGGAAATGGACCAATCAAGACAGACCACCCCCTCACATGCAGGTGTGCTCTGTTTCAACTACCCCATCAACCTCCTGCAACCGTGTGAGCATGCACACCCAAGAAGATTGAGTTGGCTATTCAATCATTTAGTTATTTAAAAACAGCCCCTGTGTTGCTGAGCTGGGTTAAGTAAAATATGGACATGGCACGGTACCAGCCTTATTTCCCCCAAAGACATTAGATAGTAGAAAAACACTTGACATTTTTATGGATCCATTTCATCAGAAGCAGGTTTAAACTCTTTACATGTAGGACAAGGCTCAGGGGAACAATGAGACCCTATGTTTCCAGAACATACTCATATTTTGGTGGTCTTCATAACTATGGACCTCAGAGATAACTCTGGGGCACACTGGTGTATGTCTTAGCTGTTCTTTAACATCATATTAGAGTTGGGAATAGTGTGTGGAGAGAATACTGAAAACAGTACAGTCTGAGTTCCTCAGAGAAAAACGAGAACTGAGAGCAATTCTTCCTTGATTTAGACTTTGTGGATGAGTAATATAAAGAGAAAGGATTCATGTTTAGCAAGAGTGTATTAGATTTATGCTGTTCATGTTTATTACAGAGAGAAAACAAGGTAATCTAATGTATCCTTTGGAGATAGTATTATTTGTACTATTTTGGCCACTTTATTCCAAGTCAAAGTATTTTCTAGGAATCAGTGAGGTACATGTTTTATAAAAACGAGGAAAATAACGATTTAGACACTTTTATGAGCTATCCTATGAGCTTTGCATATATATTGTATTTTAACGTGCATGAATAAACTTGTACTCAAAGTAAAAATTAATCTATCAATCACAAGTATAAGAAAACTACACTCAGTGCTGCTTTCTCTTTGAAATCATCAATAATCCAATCTAAGTGCTGGGGTTATGTGCACTCTATGTAAAAAAAAATCTGAGGGAAAATTGTTTGCAAAGGTGCTGTTAACTTTTATTTGATTTCTCAGTGGTTATTGAGGTCTATTTATATATATTTTGTATATTTTACAGTGTATCATGTACAAGTATTGCCATTCAGAATGTGATGAAGACAATATATTAATGAGGTAACCATGGACTCAAGAAATTTTTGATAGGGCAAAAATAATTTACCAAAAAATAAATAAGGATAAACAAATTACAGGAAACAACTTAATCAAATCTGGCCTGCTAAAAAACACAATGTGAGCCTACTATAAGGAATCGCTGCTATGCCACAGAATTATTCATCTTTGAGCACCATAACAAGTAAAGACTCATCCATCCATCCATTTTCTGACACTTATCCAGGTCCAGGTCACGGAGTAGCAGTCTAAGCCCCTGTTTCTAACTACATCTTTCAACTTTTCCATGTTGATGCCGAGTTGTTTCCAGGCCAGCCACGACACACAATCTCTCCGTCAGCCCCATGTCCACCCTGAGGTCTCCTCCCAGTTGGACATACCAGAGGTACCTGAGTACAGGATGTCAAAGCACCTCAACTGGCTCCTTTCGTTGTGGGGGCACAGTGGCTCTACATTTAGCTCCTCACAAATGTCTATACTACTCATCCTGTCTCTAAGACTGACCCAAAACACCCTGCGAAAGAAAACTCATTTCTGTTGCTTGTATCCGTGATTTAGTTCTTTCGGTCACAGCCCACGGCTCATGACCATATGTGAGGGTAGTAATTCAGATTGACTGGTACACTGAGAGCTTTCCCTTTTGGCTCAGCTCTCTCTTCAGCATGAGCGAAAGGCTCATACCTAAAGCATATTTATGATTTTAAATCTAAATCTTTATGATATCCACTGCTCATTTTTATCAAATGTCTTTTTATAGGCATTGGCTAAAGAATTGAAGTGCTCGTAGTGACATTCTTCATCTAATATGACTGTATGGAAGTCATAATTTCCAAAAAGGTGTGTTTATTAGATTAATAAGCACAAAGAAGGACTTACCAAAGATGAGTCACATAAGTACTGAAGATAACAGTGACTAAACAAACCTGTAGCCTCACTAAATCTTTGTTAACCTATATGTTTGCTACAGAGGCACTGTTCTCGACCTCACTCTGGAAGCACCGGGTCATCTCATGGAACCCTGAATCTTTACATGCCAAAACAGCCCTTCCTTTCCTCAATAAAGTACAAATCAATCCCTGTTTTCCCAGAATGGGACCATGTGCTGCCCTTTCTTCGGCTCAGTAGAGCAGCCAAAGTGGTGGCTCTGAGGCTAGGGATCTGCGCTGGCAATCTAAAAGTTGCCGGCTCGAATCCTGTAAATGCCAAAATTGATTCCACTCCATTGGGTCCTTGAGCAAGGCACTTAACCTGCAATTGCTCCATCTTGGAGATGATGATAACCTGCAACCAGCCCTGCAAATAGGTCCTAAAACCTGGTGTGTTGGTGGCAGGACTGGCATTCAGGGCACTGTAATAAAACCTCACACTGTTTCACTCCATTCAAACTAGTGTGATGCTGAGGTGTCACCCATAGGATGGCTGTGTGTGGGCCCTAATTTGGGATCCTGAGGTGGTTTGTCGGGTGGTGGATACAGCAATGCACTGTATCAGTGCATGCTCCCAACCTCTTTTCTTATATTCTAACAATTCTTTAACAGAGGACCAGACAACTCTAGCCACTTCTAAGTAAGGTTTCCTCTAGTCTACTAGGGCAATACTGCATAGTTTCTCCCAAGCTGTATCTCACTTCCTTCTGCCCTTATGCAGTATAGTTAGAGGGTTTAATGCCCTGTGTCCTTGCTTGTGTAATAATAATAATCCTGGCACAATGTCATGCATTATCACTACCAGTGCATACTTCTCAGTTCCAAGGCCCTTCCTGAAAGCTACCCCACTCTGTCCAATGTTTTATTGTCTACCAACACCTTGCCCACTGGGCTGGTTATTACAGCCAAAATGTGTGTATGACATCCACAGTAAAAGAAGAAAAAAGAAACTGAATATGGACCCAACAGTAGAGACTTCGTATATCTGTTTTTCTAATGCTTACTAGATAAAATGTCATCTCTATAACATTTTTTTCTCTCTCTGGCTGGAAACTTGGTGTTCTTCCAAAAAACAGGCTTCATTAACTATTGGGACTGCACTGTAGAAAATGTTATTTTTCCTTTCCAAAGGAAATGCTCTATTGAAATGTTCTTACTAGTGGAGATCTTAAATTCTGTTTGAAGATATAACATGGCTAAACAGAACTCTGATCAGGTTACATTTTATTGATCCTAAATTACTCTCCCCTATTTATTTTCATTTAATTTTTCTTTATGTTGGACCACCCTACTGAGGCATACAATTACACATTATAGTTAAATGATTATTTTCATCACAACTTCATTTCTTTTGAGCTAATAATAAAACAACAGTAGTTATCTCAAAAATGCTTTTATGATGCAGACGTCAGTGCAGCTTTGATCATATTAATCATACAGTCGTATTACACAATAAGATGTCTTTCCCATTGTAGGACAATGATAAGGATAACAACATACAAAAAGGGTGGAGTTATTCTAGAAAATAAATAAGGAAGGGCATCTCTTTCTTTCTCTCTCTCATGCTGCTGAAGATTTTATTTCCCTGAGAACCATTCCCGAGTATACCTGTATGGTCTAATGCAGCAGGCCTGGTATTTTCAAACAGATCTCCAAAAAAAACTCTCACATCAAATCAAATAAAAATGTATTTGTCACATTTGCAGATGTACTGTGGGGAAAAAGCTCCTCCTCAGTTTCTGTGAGCTGGACTTTAGACACCAGTGGAGATTACCTGCCAGCAGCACAGAAAAGTGGCAATTGCTGGGATGGCTAGAGTCCTGGATAATTTTCCTTGCCCTGGTTCGACATTGCTTGGTGTAGATGTCCTGAAAGTTAGTGAGTACACTCCTTGTGATGTGTTCAGCTGGCCACACCACTCTCTGCTTGCTAATCCCAAACCAGGCAGTGATACTTTCTGTCGGAATACTCTACATGGTGGATGTATAGACGTTTTGAGTATCTGGGAGGTTAACCTGAAATCCCTGAGGAATCTGCTTGGACAGGGTCAGATCCTCCATGATGTGGACAAGTATCCTGAAACTGTCTGCCTTCTTCATTTGACTGCTGTTAATACTGAGGGAGTAGTAGTGTTTCTGCTTTCTCTTAAATTTTGATTTAATGTCTTCCTAAGGAAAGTTTTCATTTGTCCTTGCAACCCCCTTCCAAACAGGAACCACATTCCACAATTTAAATACAGAAGCACTTTCGGTTATATATGAGACTTATAGAGAAAAGCCAAGCAAAATGACACCTTTTATTGGCTAACTAAAAAGATTACAATATGCAAGCTTTCGAGGCAATTCAGGCCCCTTCTTCAGGCAAGATCTTGCCTGAAGAAGGGGCCTGAGTTGCCTCGAAAGCTTGCATATTGTAATCTTTTTAGTTAGCCAATAAAAGGTGTCATTTTGCTTGGCTTTTCTCTACATTCATAATGGCTAACACGGTACAACACCCTAGTACTACATACGAGACTTATGAAATCTTGGACCTACGCAATTCATTGTTAAAGGTCAGAAGTAAAATCTATGTATTACACATCCTATTGCACAAACAACATTGTAGTACGCGCTCACGTGATGCTGATACCTCTTCATGTAATGTAAATCTTTTCATGTGATGAGGTCTCTCATTTACTCAGCCTTCCAACATTCTTTGTACTAGCTACTGATCACCTGCTAAAAAAATAATTCTTTATGTTGGCTCTTGCAACATCTCCTTCATCATCTTGCAAATAAATCCTTTGTCACCCACAACCAAAGCACTTCCTTTTCTGAATTATGGTGATGCCAGTCAGTCATCTTCCAACCCGCTATAACCTAACACAGGGCCACGGGGTCTGCTGAAGCCAATCCCAGGCAGCACAGGGCACAAGGCAGGAACAAATCCCCAGGCAGGGCACCAGCCCTCCGCAATGGTGATGCTGTGAATAATATAAATTTCATTGAGGTAAATTGCATATTTTTAAATGTTTCTGCATGCTTTCAAAAACTGACAGTAATAACACCTTAGACATGTTTAGATATACTGATGCACTACAATGTATTGTACTCATGTATGCATAGCCTATGCAGAGAGGCCGATTTAGAATTTGGGAGTACTTCTGGCACAGCAGTATTATATTTGGGAAGCGTCCAGGTCAGGCTGAATTTCTACATTCTAGCATCTCCCAAAGACCCCAACAAGGCCACCTGTTGGAACTACAACTCCCACAAAAATGTATGGGTGTCCAAATGAGATCTCCACAAGTGGAATGCTTCCACTCATCATAAAGGAGGATCAAATGGTCCCAGGAGGCAGTTTCCCACTGTTCTTCCATTATATCGGTCTCAAAATCAAGTAACGTACTATCAAAAATTATGGCTGGATGAAAGTCCATCCATACACTCCATTACCGATATCATATTAGGATGATAAGATGTTATGACTGATGTTGGTAGATTATATCCAGCAGATAACTTTCTTAAAACATTCCTACCCCAGTTAGACAGCTCATGAATCAAATATGTAAGATAATTTCATACATCCTGCTGGGACCTCCCATAATTATTTGATTATGTCAGGATCTGTAGACTGCAAATGCCTTGACATATCTAAAACAATGCTTTGGTTAACAAATGTTTTTTTGGATAGAAATGCTGTCATCCTTGAAGATACACAGTAACATGGCATTGAGATGACAGACCCTGAGTCACTGAGTTGTGAATATCATGAAAGTTCCTTTTTGTGGAGAAATGTACATGCAACCACTGCCCAGAAACCATTTTGGTGTAATGACTAAACCAAGAATAGCAAACCAACTATGTTATTGTGATCTTCAAACTTATCATCTGCTTTTTTGAATTCGAAGTTCGTTGATTTCATGTTGATTGCTCAATTACAGATTGAAATTTAAATTAGTGTCCTGTCATAGTAGAGCAGGTGCATTTAGTCACAGACACTTTTCATAATTCATATCCTTCCATATGAATTACATGCTGATATCACCTTTGGCTCTGTCTCTCATGAAATATCAGCAAGCTCGGCTGTCTTCATCATTGCTGATACCAAAACAACTCCCAATTCAATGTTTCTAAATTATCATATCAAGCTATTCTACTCACAAGTTTAGCAGTGTCTGTCTATTGTTTTAATATGTGACACTGAGCAAGGCAGAAATACTTAAGAATCATAATGCTGTGAAATTACCAGCTTTAAATATAGCATATGTTTCATGTGACACTTTGGTCTTTTCCTGTATGTTCCCATTTGGCTAAATAAAGAAAATAATAGTGACAAAACCAAGGCACAGGTAAAATATGAACATGCTTCCAACGCGGTGCAACTGGTTAACTTTCATTACACTATCTTTTATTTTTCAAAATGCCACACCTTTTTCTTACCCTGGTGTTTATGTACTTTTTGCATTTCATTATACGGTATTTTTAAATTTGTGTTATTTTACACCACTCTTTTATTGCTACATACTTTTTAACATCCACCCCGCTATGCTTACAGTATTTTTAATCTTCATTTTAACTATCTAAATTTTGCAGAGACACATGGTGGCAACATTATTCTAACACAATGTGATCTACTAATATGAACATACATGCTGTGGAAATAAATACAGAAAACTACAGCATAACATTAGTGATTTTGACATTTCAAAACTATGCAGTAGTGACAGCATAAACTATATATATATGTAATGTATATTAAAAATAGTCCTGTTTAGCATGGGTTGACTCATTTTCTATAGCTGTCTCTCTCTATTGAAAACAATTATATTGGAAGCAGTGATATCTGGCAATAGTGCAAAAAATAATAATTTATTAAAAAAAAAAAAATCTAAATCCTGTTTAATCCAGTTCTTGGTCACAGGGGACACAACTAACACTGGGTGAAAGCTTGCCTGTAAGTGAGCAGATGTTCAACAAACCGAAGTTGACAATGGTGTTATCGCATTTGGCAACGGTGTTAGCTAACCAAGCTAGGCTGGCTAACACACTGCCTATGTTATGTGGAGGACGTTGAGAGTTGTACCAGATGGAGTTTATTATTTTTGAGGTGTCAGCCTGGAGACTCCAGCGGGACCCAGGTGGATGTGTCTCCAACGGGTGAGGAATACGATGTCTGGGTAGAGATACAGCATAGTCAGCGGAGGCTCGGATAGGTGGAAGCACAGAGGAGCTCGGCGGCTCAGTACTGAAGCGAGTGACAGGAGGGACCAAACAAACATGAACCAAATAAATATCCTACCAGTCCACATTGTACGCAAAAATGAAGACAACTCAGACATCCGGAGAACAGAACCAGGTAAGTCTCAAAACAGGGTTAGGCTGAAACTAGTGCATACATAGCCACACTGAACTGTCAACAAAATCACCACTCGAGCTAGAAGTAACTGAAAAATAATACTTGAAGAATAAGTCTGCCAAATGAAAACAGTTGCTTAGTTCATTAGATCATAAACTAATCATTTAAAAAGTTACTGGTGAGCAGCGACGGCCAGTCCCGCCAGCGTTCGCTCAACCGGAAGTTCACTTGAAAGAGAAGAAACATTGACGGGGTATTCATTAGATGTTTATTTATTTGATGTTTAGGGCAGTTCTTTTAGATAGATAGATAAGATAGATAGATAAGATAGATAGATAAGATAGATAAGATAGATAGATAGATAGATAGATAGATAGATAGATAGATAGATAGATAGATAGATAGATAGATAGATAGATAGATAGATAGATAGATAAGATAGATAAAGCTTGCCTAACCTGAGCTGTGAGCCAATCCAAAGTATATATACCTATATGGAATCACCACATTTAGGGACACAAACGATTTGGGATTTTTGCAGTGTTTCAGTTAAGCATAGTATATCCATATTGTTTTCCGTAATGAGTTCAAGCAGCAACAGTGCTTAGTGGTTAGTTTATTGTGCACAGATCTGTTTAACATGAACAGAGTCCTTCTATAATACTGAAATTTCAAATTGTCATTTTATTTTGATCATATACTGTAAAGATTTCTCTAACAATGATTACATTTGGGCTACAGATGGGATATATCATGTGGAGTTTACATGATATGCTGTGTCTGTGGTTTCCTTTGATGTTCCAAACCCTTACAGTAATGCCAGGATGACTGCATATGTTAAACTAATGGGAAGATATGTCTTCAAGTTGACAAGAATACAAGTAAAAAACAAAGCTGCACATGGGTAAATTTCTGAAGCTGAACGCTAACAACTACTGAAGAGGAAACAATTATTCTTGACATATTCTTAGAAAGGTAAATTAATGTAGACTATTACAAAGTGGTTCTTGCAAGCAGAAGGAACATTAATTATTAATAATGTTGTCCAATAGGAAGAAACTCCTCATAACATTCTTATCATCTAAGCATTCTCCTGTAAAACTCTAAATAAAAATTAAAATCTTGAAAATATTGTTTTCAAGATGTTATGATCAAATTGTAAATGAACTAGTGTAATAGCATCTAGAATATGTAGAATATCTAGAGAAAACATTTCCTCCATCTTCGAAGAAAGCAGTCACAGAACCCAGATGAGAATGCAGAACATTTCTTTATTTGCAAAAAGATATGAACAAATGTCCCAGTCCGTGGGGTGAGCAATCAATTCAATAATTGCATCTGCTTTTATACTTTTTCTAATTGCAATTACATCCTCTAATACATTGCGTCATATGACTCTTAATATGCAGAACTTTATTACCTGCTCCAATGAACTAACTCCTCCAGTAGTTTCTGACTCATGTCGATTATCCCGTTATTTTGAACACCGTTTTGCTAAGAGAGTTGTTTAGTGGATTATCCTATTGATCTTAGCACTGCTTCATAGGAGTAGTGTATGGGGCTTTCCCATCAGTTTATCCCTGCTTTCTGGAGGAGTGTTCATTAATCATTTACTTTATTCTAACCTTGGAAAATTGCATTGGTGGTTTCTGTAAGATGAAGCAGAGATGTCTTGCGCTATCAGGTTTAAGTTAAATTTAGTTAACCCTTGAGTTACATTCAGTCCTTTTCTTTATGTTTAATAATGAATTCAGTTATATATGAATATATATACAGGTAAAATTCCGCTACAACGAATATCTTTACAACAAAATTTTCATTACAACAAAGTATTTTTATGGTCCCGACAGATTCCCCATATGACACAAGTCTATAGAAATCTCGTTACCACGAAGTACATTCAGCAGATACTTTCATTACAACGAAGTGCCCAAAAGACATTGAAATGCCTGAATGAATCATCCACAGAGCAGTTAGTTCTGTGGTCGCAGCTCAGTTGTGCACAACAATCCCCAAACAGAAACAATGTAAAAAAAAATTCTTTCTTCGAACTTTGCTCGTACTGTTTTTTTTCTGTTTTTGTTTTCAGTGATACCTTTTGCTTATTGCTCGTCAACATTTAAAAAACATCCATTGGAATTTAACTCATTGTCACCATCCTATAGAAACGTCAGACACGAAAAAATGATAACAGTTCATATTAGAAATAATAAAAAATTTTCAATTTTTGCAGCTCTCAATTGCGACAAAAAGAAAAAAAAAACATTGCCAGTGAATTCAGAATTTCGCCATCGACACTGTAAACTTTCTTGAAAGACCAAGCAAAAAAAGAAGAAAAATCTCAGGTTACAAATGTATGCGAACTGCTGCATTTGAAGATGTCGGAAAAGCCATTTTTATGTGGTTCAGTGATGCTCGTTCAAGAAACATTGCTATTAATGCGGCACTCATTCAAGAAAATGTGAGGTTTCTAAACTCTTTTGGGACCTCCCCCAGCTGGACAACTCGCCGAAGAGCATCCCGAAGTGCGATCACTGTGTCTGTAGAAGACTGTTTATCTGTTGCTGGGGCAACAGCAGGCTCACAGACTTGCTGCATCTCACCGCCAAAGTAAACAGAAAAGATCTCAATGGGTGATGCAAGGAATAATGTAAATGCAGGTAACAGGATTACTTGGCCACTAACCTGGCCACAACCCTGCCTGACTGCTGTGTCTGTGTATAGGAGAGTGGCAGACCCCACTACAATAAATAACCCTGCTGTTCCTGTTTCAAGCTGAATAAAGCTGCTTTTGCTAAAGTAATGAGACTCAGCCTCGTGTTTTGGGGTGTAAGACAGGGACTTATAGCGCGACCCCGATCTTTTAGGATTCGCTTCTGTGGTGCCTCACTGCACCGCTGTGCCCTGTTGCCCTGTCCCGGCAATGGACAAACAATTCTTCCACAGACTCGGCAATCGCACTTCAGTGTGACGTTCCCATTGGGTGTGGGGTGGGGGGGATCCCAAAAGAGTTCAGAAACCTCACAATATGAAGAAGAAGAAAAGGATGATTCGGCTTCTGATTGATAACTATGCTGCCCACAACATGCTTCCACATTCAGATAATGTTTGCGTTGAATTCCTCCCACCCAGTTGCATTGCAGTGCTTCAGCCACTGGATTTGGGCATCATTTGCACCCTGAAAGTGTATTACCACAAGGAAATGCTGAGAAAAATTCTCGTCAGCATAACTTGTAGACAGGAGGAGATTAAAATTAAGATGAAAGAAGCTATTGAAATGATTGCAGACGCCTGGATGCAAGTTAAAGAAAGCACTATAGCTACAAATACAGAATCTCATTACAATATTTTTTAGGTCCCTGGAAGTTCATTGTAACGGAATTTTACCTGCATATAAATATATACACAGTTTCAATACATTTTAAAAGGTTATTATATATTAACTAAAAAATCCATAAGAACTAGCAAGAACTACAGTTACTCCAGTTTAATAAGAAAAGGCCACTGAAAGTCTAGAAGTTGTACAGAAAAGAACATGCAATTGCATACATAGACTACAGAGCATGTCTAACTAAGGCTAAGAGAATTAAACTTTTTTAGTTATGAACACAAAAGTCTGCATGGGGACCTAATTTAGGTGTTCAAAATTCATGAACAAAATTATTTAAGTTAATTTTAATTTTAATTTAAGTTAAACAGTAAATAATGTTCTTGAGGACACCAGTGGAAAGTGCAATAAATTTGCAAGCCACTAGGGGCCCTCCAAGCTGCAAGTTCAGCCTCAATATATTTGGGGAGTATTAACATTACCTGTTTGTTTGTAGCCAGCTAAGACCCATCATGTGTTTAATGAAGCACTTGTATCCTAGAATGTAGGATGTACAGTAATCCCTCCTCGATCGCGGGGGTTGCGTTCCAGAACCCCCTGCGAAAGGTGAAAATCCACGAAGTAGAAACCATATGTTTATATGGTTATTTTTATATTGTCATGCTTGGGTCACAGATTTGCACAGAAACACAGGAGGCTGTAGAGAGACAGGAACTTTATTCAAACACTGCAAACAAACATTTGTCTCTTTTTCAAAAGTTTAAACTGTGCTCCATGACAAGACAGAGACGACAGTTCGGTCTCACAGTTAAAAGAATGCAAACATATCTTCCTCTTCAAAGGAGTGTGCGTCAGGAGCAGAGAATGTCAGAGAGGGAGAGAAAAGCAAACATATCAATAGGGCTGTTTGGCTTTTAAGTATGCGAAGCACCGCCGCACAAAGCAGTTGCAAGGAAGGCAGCAGCTCACACCCCCTCCGTCAGGAGCAGAGAATGTCAGAGAGAGAGAGAGAGACAGATAAAAACAAACAATCAAAAATCAATACGTGCCCTTCGAGCTTTTAAGTATGCGAAGCACCATGCAGCATTTCGCTTCACGAAGCAGCTGCACAGAAGGGAGCAACGTGAAGGTAATCTTTCAGCATTTTTAGACAAGCGTCCGTATCGTCTAGGTGTGCGAACAGCCCCCCTGCTCACACCCCCTCCGACAGGAGCAGAGAATGTCAGAGCAAGAGAGAGAGAGAGAGAAAAGTAAAAATCAATATGTGCTGTTTGATCTTTTAAGTATGCGAAGCACCGTGCAGGAAGCATTTCGCTTGATAAAGCAGCCATATGTAAGCCCAGCAAAGTAGAGAGCAATGTGAAGGTAATCTTTCAGCGTTTTTTAAGGAGCGGCCGTATCCTCTAGGGGTGCAAAGAGCCCCCGTGCTCACAATATATTTGAGGAGTTTTATTTAATAGGTAATACGTGCTCTGGTTGGGTAGCTTCTCAGCCATCTGCCAATAGCGTCCCTTGTATGAAATCAACTGGGCAAACCAACCGAGGAAGCATGTACCAGAAATTAAAAGACCCATTTTCCGCAGAAATCCGCGAACCAGCAAAAAATCCGTGACATATATTTAAATATGCTTACATATAAAATCCGCGATAGAGTGAAGCCGCGAAAGTCGAAGCGCGATATAGCGAGGGATTACTGTAAACAAAACTAAGCAGCAGTGATAGGGATGCTTTGGCTTATGTTTGTGGGATAATCAATTCACAATCAATGATTATCACTAGGCTGTCGTGTCGCACAATGAGTGACATCTACCAAAAGGTATGATGGGATGACTCACAGACAGCCACACATCACTTGAGGAAGAAAATAACAGTAGCCAAAGCCTCATTCATACCTAATATGGCATCAAAAAGGGCGTATCCCTCTCCTGCTGAAAAACATAAAAAGAAGAAACTTGAAGAATAAAAATGTGCACAGAATAAAGGTAAAGCATTTGTTAACAATGTTGCAATGGCTCAGAGGTGAAAAATAACGAAGTAAAACAACTTTGTTACTGTTCTTAAGTGCAATTTTCATATAGGCTATCTGTATCTTTAGCATCTTGAGCAGTTTAGTATCTTGAGTATTTTATTCATATAATTTTTTAAAATTTTTAGATCAGACAATTTTATTTAATTATTTGCACATATATGCAAAATTTAGGGACAATACCATTATATATATATATATATATATATATATATATATATATATATATATATATATATATATAATTTGTGCAATTTAAGCCTTTGATTTCATCATATACAAAACATTAAGTGCGCAGGAGAGAACAGCACAGGAAGAGAACCACAGCAATGGGGGTGAATTAAGCGATTATTAGGTTGATTATTAAAGCGATAACTAAAAATCAATAAAAAAAAACTATGAATAATACAGAAATTAGATTTTTCAATGGCATTAAAGAGGAAAGAATACTAAGTTAATTTTAATATGGTGAGTGCGTGAGCGTGCAAAACAGATTTTTATTTACGTTGCGATATATATGTATATAAATACACACACACATATTTATACAGGCTAATGTTGATAATGATATCAGATAGCAGTGATATGGGGAGATAATCAACTGGAATGGAAGATGTAAAATGAATTGGGCTTGAATTTATCTTAATATTAAGTTTAATATTAATTAATTAATTCAAAATTGATTATCAGATTTATAAGTAATTTATAAGACTTCTTGACAGATTTTTGTAACTGAAGCACTTAATGTATGTTTGTTTTCATTATATTTCTCTTTAGGTCTTTTTACTTTTATCACTTGAAATAAATGTTTATTAAACATCATACTTATACCTGATGCTTAATCAGAGTAATTTTCAATTAAAGGAAATTTTTAATTTATACTCAAAAGTAAATTTAAGAACATGTACTTTTATAATTTTACTTGATTAAATGCGATTAATACATACAGTGATCCCTTGCTATATCGCGCTTCGTCTTTCGCGGCTTCACTCCATCGCGGATTTTAAATGTAAGCATATGTGAATATATATATCGCGGATTTTTCACTGCTTCGCGGATGTCTGCGGTCTACAGTACGTGTGCTTCCTCAGTTGATTTGCCCATTTGAATTCAAACAAGGGACGCTATTGGCGGAGGGCTGAGAAGCTACCCAATCAGAGCACGCGGTTAAGTTCCTGTGTGGTGCAGATTGGCTCAGCGACGGAGTGTTGCATTAAATAGGAAGTCTAATCTCACTCATTCAACATTAACGTGCACAAGCACCAACAGAAGATGCAAATGATTGCAGAAAAGGTAAAAGTTTGGATATGTTGAAGGAAGGAAACAGCTACACCGCTGCAGGACACCATTACAGCATAAATGAGTCCACGATTCTTTTTATTTAAAAAGGAGGAAAAGCATATAAGATCTACGGCTGCAGTGTCTTTTAACCAGGGCGCAAAATGAGTTGCAAGTGGACGTTGTAAGGCAGTAGCCTGGATGGAATCTGCTTTAGGGATTTGGATTGAAGAGTGATGGAAGAAGAACAACGGCGGTGCTAAACAGTCGCCTGAAGAGGCTCCTTTAGAAGAGCTGTAACGCTATCCTTTGTTGTGCAGTAAAATTAAACTCATCGTTATCGGACAAGTCGTCGTGTCATTGTTGGTGAGTAACCATAATTAATTATTTACGTACAGTACTTATTACATGTACATAGTTTAGTGTCACTGTACACACATTTTACTGTATACAATTTTTCTTGCATTGTACGTATTTATTGATGGTGGCCTGTCTGTTGTAATGGCTGTAACATATGTGATATCAGAGACGCTCGATATCTTTAAAATAATATTTAGGTTTTACTATATGTAAACTGTGTTTACATACATAATTTCAACGAATCTTACCTAATATCTAAGAGAATACAAAGGGTTTATGCTGTATAATTGTGCGTGAAATGTTTATAATAGTGTGGGAGAGTTTATAAGGGCTTAAAATATATAAAAATAACCATATAAACATATGGTTTCTACTTCGCGGATTTTCTTATTTCGCGGGTGGCTCTGGAACGCAACCCCCGCGATGGAGGAGGGATTACTGTACTTTGATTTTTACCAGAGCATTTTTATAGATGAGGACTTGCACTTTTACTTAAGTAATGCATTTCTATTCTTCTGCCACCTCAGGTGAATCTTTTAATTGTAAGTTTTGCAGTGCCTTGTTACTCACCTCTCTGTTTCTCCCTGATTGTTGATCAGTGTAATCATAATGATTCTCTCCCCCTATATCACTCTATATCATTAATTTACTCTTGTTTTTATTGCTTTAGATAAATAAAGTTGATGAAGTTTGAAAGTGACAACTTTGAAATTCGGTACAGGCTTTAAAATGATACTGTAAATTGCAATATTTAGTAATATTTATTTAAAAATACAGGTAAAATTCTGTTACAATGAAGTGCCAGGGACCTAAAAAATATTTTGTTGTAATGAAAACTTTGTAGTAATGAGATTCTGCATTTGTCGCTACAGTGCTTTCTTTAACTTGCGTCCAGGTGTCTGCAATCATTTCAGTAGCTTCTTTCACATTAATTTTCATCTCCTCCTGTCTACAAGTTATGCTGAGAATTTTTCTCAGCATTTCCTTGCGATAATACACTTTCAGGGTGCGAATGATGCCCATATCCAATGGCTGAAGCACTGCCGTGCAATTGGGTGGGAGGAATTCAACGCAAACATTATCTAAATGTGGAAGCATGTTGTGGGCAGCGCAGTTATCAATCAGAAACCGAATCATCCTTTTCTTCTTCTTCATATTGTGAGGTTTCTGAACTCTTTTGGGAAAAACAGGACAACACGCCAAAGTAATAATAATTCATTACATTTATATAGCACTTTTCTCAGTACTCAAAGCGCTATCCACACAGGAAGAAACCGGGAAGTGAACCCACAATCTTCCACAGTCTCCTTACTGCAAAGCAGAAGCACTACCACTGCACCACCTGTGAGGATAATGCCTCCAAGAGTTTGATTGTCACATCTGTGGAAGACTATTTGTCCATTGCCGGGGCAGGGCAACAGCAGGCTCATAGTGCTGCAGCACAGCGCCACAGAAGCAAATCCTAAAAGATTGTGGTTGGGCTATAAGTGCCTGTCTTGCACCCCAAAACACGAGGTTGAGTCTCAGTACTTTACCAAAACCAGCTTTATTCAGCTTGAAACAGGAAAAAGCATGGTTATTTATTGTAGTGGGATCTACCACTCTCCTATACACAGACACAGCAGTCAGGCAGGGTTGTGGCTAGGTTAGTGGCCAAGTAATACTGTTCCCTGCATTTACAATGTTCCTTGCATCATCTATCGAGATCTTTTCTGTTTTGCTTTCGACAGCAAGCCATAGCAGTGCTGTAAGCCTGCTGTTGCCCCTGCAATGGATAAACAGTCTTCCAGAGACACGGTGATCGCATTTCAGGAGGCTCTTTGGTGTGTTGTCCCATTGGGGGAGGTGCCAAGAGAGTTCAGAAACCTCACAGCAGTGACCTTGCTTTTTCTTGAATGAGTGGCGCATTATTAAGAATATTTCTTGAATGAGCATCACTGAACCACACAAAAACTGCTTTTTTGATGTCTTCAAATGCAGCAGTTCGCTTATGTTTGCAACCTGAGATTTTTCTTCTTTTTTTGCTCGTGTCGACAGTGTCGATGGCGAAATTCTGAATTCACTGGCAACATCTTTTTTCTTTTTGCTGGAATCGAGAGCCACAAAAATTTAAAGTTTTTTTTTCTAATGTGAAATGTTGTAGTTTTTTCGTGACTGTCATTTCTATAGGAGGGTGACAATGAGTTAAATTCCAATGGATGTTTTTCAAATGTTGACGAGCAATAAGCAAATAAGCAAAAAGGTATCATTGAAAGCCACAGAAAAGCAAACAGTAAAAAAATAGTATGAGCAAAGCTCAAAGAAGAAAAAAAATGTTTCTGTTTGGGGATCATTGTGCACAACTGAACTGCGACCACAGAACTAACTGCTGTGTGGATGATTCATTCACGCATTTCAAGGTCTTTTCAGCATTGAGGTAATGAAAGTATCTGCTGAATGTATTTCGTAGTAATGACATTTCTATAGACTGTCATATGGGGAAACTGTTGGGACCATAAAAATACTTCATTGTAATGAAAATTTCATTGTAAAGATATTCGTTGTAACAGAATTTTACCTGTAATTAATTTTTGTATTAGTGTGACATAATTGAAAATTAGAGGAAAATGTATTGTCATTTTCTCTGTGTTTAAATTGCTTGGGTCATCTTGAGATCATTAACTTGAACATTTAATTAAAAAAATCTAGACTGTTTTCTTCATAAAGTGTAACAGATTGATGCATCACCATGGATCATCTTAAATGGTCTGAACTCCCCTCATCATAGTTTTACAAAATAGGGGGCCCCAAATAGAATCTTGCATAGGGCCCCCAAAAAGCTAGAAACAGACCTGCCTCTCATCTGTCAAATCTCATGTTCCTTTTCATTTCTGTTTGCTATTATCAATCTTCCTGGTTTGGTCCACAACTATCTACATTTGGCAGCTTGAATTGCATCTTTAAGAGAAATTGGTAATTTTGTCACCCATTCATAAGGATGTTAAATATGGAAAGCTCAACTGTCATGCCAAAAATTACACTTGTTAAAGTGCATTGTTTTGAGAATCAGGAAGCCACAACTACTGCTCTATTTCAATAATGGTTACATATCTTGTTCTAATAAGGACGGTATGTATGCTAAAGGAGAAGAAATTCAAATGCAAAATAAGCTATCTTTTGGTTGATATACTAAAGTAAAATGTTAATGATACACAAGATGGTCAAGGATCATTGCGAACAAGAAATGACCAGGAGATGAAAAAAAAAAAAAAATTGTCAGAAGTGCATATCAAGGGTCAAAGATCCATCCATCCATCCATTTTCCAACCCGCTGAATCCGAACACAGGGTCACGGGGGTCTGCTGGAGCCAATCCCAGCCAACACAGGGCATAAGGCAGGAACCAATCCTGGGCAGGGTGCCAACCCACCGCAGGACACACACAAACACACCAAGCACACACTAGGGCCAATTTAGAATCGCCAATCCACCTAACCTGCATGTCTTTGGACTGTGGGAGGAAACCCACGCAGACGGGGAGAACATGCAAACTCCACGCAGGGAGGACCCGGGAAGCAAACCCAGGTCCCCCAACTGCGAGGCAGCAGCGCTATCCACTGCACCATCACCCAGGGTCAAAGATACCACAATCAAAACAAGGTTGAGCAACCAGGAACAAATGAGCAAAACAAAGGTTAATTCAAGTCAGAAAAAGTCAAAACCAAAAGAAACAAACCTAGAGACTTTTTGAATTTCAGACTGTTCGTAACGTGAGAGTTAACAAAAAATACAAGCACCACCATATTTATCTGGAACTTCCTGTGATGCCTCAAGCATGACACTGAGGTAATTTGATCACCACAAACAGTTTTGCATAAATAAAAAAAATGTCAATAAAAACAAAAAATCACAAAAAATAGTTAAACATCAGAATTAGATTTTATTTGAATCAAACCTCCAAAAATTTCTAAAATTCACGCATATAAAAGTGTGTATTACATCACCAAGGACATAATTGCCAAAGTCGGTATGATATTTTTTGATACAAACCTCTAGACTTATTCGGAATCACTATTTGCACCATCAATCAGATTAAAAGTTATGGAAACAAAATCCAAAGAACATTAAGGAATTTAAAAATTAGTTTAAAAATCCATAGATTGTTACAGTGCATCCGGAAAGTATTCACAGCGCATCACTTTTTCCACATTTTGTTATGTTACAGCCTTATTCCAAAATGGATTAAATTCATTTTTTTCCTCAGAATTCTACACACAACATCCCATAATGACAACGTGAAAAAAGTTTACTTGAGGTTTTTGCAAATTTATTTAAAATAAAAAAATTGAGAAAGCACATGTACATAAGTATTCACAGCCTTTGCCGTGAAGCTCAAAATTGAGCTCCGGTGCATCCTGTTTCCCCTGATCATCCTTGAGATGTTTCTGCAGCTTAATTGGAGTCCACCTGTGGTAAATTCCGTTGACTGGACATGATTTGGAAAGGCACACACCTGTCTGTATAAGGTCCCACAGTTGACAGTTCATGTCAGAACACAAACCAAGCATGAAGTCAAAGGAATTGTCTGTAGACCTCCGAGACAGGATTGTCTCAAGGCACAAATCTGGGGAAGGTTACAGAAAAATTTCTGCTGCTTTGAAGGTCCCAATGAGCACAGTGGCCTCCATCATCCGTAAGTGGAAGAAGTTCGAAACCACCAGGACTCTTCCTAGAGCTGGCTGGCCATCTAAACTGAGCGATCGGGGGAGAAGGGCTTTAGTCAGGAAGGTGACCAAGAACCTGATGGTCACTCTGTCAGAGCTCCAGAGGTCCTCTGTGGAGAGAGGAGAACCTTCCAGAAGGACAATCATCTCTGCAGCAATCCACCAATCAGGCCTGTATGGTAGAGTGGCCAGATGGAAGCCACTCCTTAGTAAAGGGCACATGGCAGCCCACCTGGAGTTTGCCAAAAGGCACCTGAAGGACTCTCAGACCATGAGAAAGAAAATTCTCTGGTCTGATGAGACAAAGATTGAACTCTTTGGTGTGAATGCCAGGTATCACATTTGGAGGAAACCAGGCACCACTCATCACCAGGCCAATACCATCCCTACAGTGAAGCATGGTGGTGGCAGCATCATGCTGTGGGGATGTTTTTCAGCGGCAGGAACTGGGAGACTAGTCAGGATAAGGGGAAAGATGGCTGCAGCAATGTACAGAGACATCCTGGATGAAAACCTGCTCCAGAGCGCTCTGGACCTCAGACTGGGGCGACGGTTCATCTTTCAGCAGGACAACGACCCTAAGCACAGAGCCAAGATATCAAAGGAGTGGCTTCAGGACAACTCTGTGAATGTCCTTGAGTGGCCCAGCCAGAGTCCAGACTTGAATCTGATTGAACATCTCTGGAGAGATCTTAAAATGGCTGTGCACCGACGCTTCCCATCCAACCTGATGGAGCTTGAGAGGTGCTGCAAAGAGGAATGGGTGAAACTGGCCAAGGATAGGTGTGCCAAGCTTGTGGCATCATATTCAAAAAGACTCGAGGCTGTAATTGCTGCCAAAGGTGCATCGACAAAGTATTGAGCAAAGGCTGTGAATACTTATGTACATGTGATTTCTCAGTTTTTTTATTTTTAATAAATTTACAAAAACCTCAAGTAAACTTTTTTCACATTGTCATTATGAGGTGTTGTGTGTAGAATTCTGAGGAAAAAAATGAATTTAATCCATTTTGGAATAAGGCTGTAACATAACAAAATATGAAAAAAGTGATGCGCTGTGAATACTTTCTGGTTGCACTGTATATTTTCACAATGATAAGATCAAAATATTTGTATTTCCGGCTGAGTCCTTTAGGCTAAA
The DNA here is from genome assembly GCF_900747795.2 of Erpetoichthys calabaricus. NCBI lineage: Eukaryota > Metazoa > Chordata > Cladistia > Polypteriformes > Polypteridae > Erpetoichthys > Erpetoichthys calabaricus. The sequence goes on from NC_041397.2 coordinate 113,502,907, forward strand.
TTATCATGAAATGGAAGCTGTATCACATAGTCCAGACACTGCATAGAATAATTTTTTTCTCAAAATATTGAGTGGCCCCTGGATGGTTGCTATTTATGTAGCTGACAAGCATTGTGGCACCTGTCCTATCCATGTCTAGTCAAACCTATTTAAAACAAGGATGGTTGGTAGCTTGTCTCTATCTATCTGACTGGTATAAAAACATTCAGTTGGCTAGTCCGCAATCTTATCCTCTCCAGTCAAAAATTCATAATAAGGTGGAGGGTGCTTTGTTTCTGTCCAGCATTTCAGTAACAGGGCAGCGGATGACTGTCAAGAATAAACAAAGACTTTATTATCTGCACACTTTATTATATTCCTTTACATCTTTAAAGTGAGACATCGTCATAGCGGTCTCTTCCATTTCTTCAAATTAGTCTCCTTCAAGATTGACTTCAGGTTCTAGCACAGATAGATTCTTGTTCCAGAAGTAGAAGGGGTTCCACCATTCTCCTGTCCAGGTTGCAAACAGAGTTCTTTTTCTTATTAAATTTTTATGGACAGTAAATCTTTGTGGTTTTGCTCAAAGGGTGTGTTTAGAGGTTTTTAGTTGTCCTTTTATGAGGAGAGACTAGTTTATTGACTTTACTTAGAGTTAATTACAACATGTCTAAAATTATAGTATTATTCATAATACGCATGCACTTTTAAATTAACTCCAAGCAATATACAAATAAAATATACAAAAATATAAATGCTCCTAGAATTTGATGAGGAGGCACACTGACTTGATCTTTGTTACATACTACAGATTTTTCAATTCCAGTTCATTAACATCTGTTTACATGGAGATAGACTCAGTTTACCTTCTCTGACACACTTTGATGATTCATAATCAAAAAACTAAAAAAGTATTAAATTTGTAGTTTAAAATGCAAACCTGTAAAGATTTATGGATGAATGTCACTGAATGTTTTTGTTTTTATAACTACTGTTCTAAAATAAGATTACAGACTTGCTAATTAAGATTACTATGTTTTACCTTTTTATTTAATCACACTGATAAAATCTCAATCCCTATTGTATTAAAGACTTCAGGGGGATAGAACAGCTAAAAATGCTAATCCGACTCTAACACCTTCCCCAGTTCAATTTAGTCTATTTTTCCAAAAGCCAAAGAGAAAAAAAAATCAATTGCATCAACTTTAAGTCTTGAAGACTTATATCTATACTTAAAAATTGAGCCTAGATAAACATTAGCAATAATGGGCTAATTTATTTAGCATACACAGCTTTTAAACTAATTGCAGTGATGGAAAGTAGTGACATGACAAATTAACGGCTAATAGAAAATAAGAAGCCTCAGCAAAGATTCAGTATGGAAGTAATGTAATTCTTAAAAAAGTAAATGATATTTTGTGATGATAGATAGATAATTCAAGCACTAGATAGTTGATTATCTAAGTATAAAAAGTACAAAACAAAAACTACAGAAATCAGTTCAATTCAGATATTTCTAGCTTAAAGCATGCTCAAGGTTTATTAAACATATATTCATCTAGCTTTTAAAAACTGTCCAAACGGCCACATGAAAAAGTAAGTACATCCCATGGAAACTGTTGACTTCAACATATTTGAACAACCAAGCAGTAGATCTTCTTGTAAACACCACTTATAGAAAAATATACTTGAATAAAACAAACAAAAAAAAAAAAACAACTTTTCCAATCATTTATTCACAAAAAATATCAGTAGGTGTAATGGTCTAATGGAGAAAAAAAAATAAGTATACTCTTCGCCACAGAAGCTGGTATTGCCCCTTTAACTGAAATGACTTCTTGTAAGCATTTTGCATAACTGCTTCCGACATGAACTGAAATTTTTTTGACCACTGCTCCTTGCAAAATTCTTTCAGTTGTAAGAGGTTTGTGGTGTCACACGTGTATACATGGGAGAGGTTAAGAGCTATGGTGAAGGTAATTCTCTGCAGATCCAGAAGTTGGTTCTGTGTGATAACAGCCTCACTTTCCCTCCATCTACAGAAAGGAAGCTGGACAGCACTCTTCCCCTAACATCATTTCTGAGGTTGGCCCATCTGAAACTGTCTTCCTGCCATCTTTGTTAGTCACCTAAGAGGACTCTGGTGTTAGGGTAACTCACTTTATCACGTTTTTATTTAAAATTTATTAATTTATTCATAATGGGTTTGCCATAAGGTGCACTAACACCCTGACTTTGTCTTTAGAACATTAGAACAATCTATTTGAAAACAGTCCATTCAGCCCAACAAAGCTCACCAGTCCTATCCACTTATTTCTTCCAAAAAACATCAAGTCAAGCTTTGAAAATCCCTAAAGTCTTACTGTCTACCACACTACTTGGTAGCTTAAGTGTCTATCGTTCTTTGTGTAAAGAAAAACTTCCTGATGTTTGTGTGAAATTTACCCTTAACAAGTTTCCAACTGTGTCCCTGTGTTCTTGATGAACTCATTTTAAAATAACAGTCTCGATCCACTGTATTAATTCCCTTCATAATTTTAAGCACTTCAATCATGTCACCTCTTAATCTTCTTTTGCTTAAACTGTACAGGCTCAGCTCTTTTAATCTTTCCTCATAATTTAACCCCTGTAGCCCTGGAATCAGCCTAGTTGCTCTTCTCTGGATCTTTTCTAGTGCTGCTAGATCCTTTTTGTAGCCTGGAGACCAAAACTGCACACAGTACTCAAGATGAGGCCTCACCAGTGCATTATAAAGCTTGAGCATAACCTCCTTGGATTTGTACTCCACACACCGTGCTATATAACCTACCATTCTGTTTGCCTTCTTAATGGCTTCTGAACACTGTCTGGAAATCAATAGCTTAGAGTCCACTATGACTCCTAAATCTTTATCATTAGGTGTATCCTCGATTTTCTGACCGCTCATTGTGTATTCAAACCTAACATTTTTACTTCCTACGTGTAAATCTTTACATTTACTGACATTAAATTTCATCTGCCACAAATCTGTCCAAGCCTGTATGCTGTCCAAGTCCTTTTGTAATGATATAATGGATTCCAAATTATCTGCTAATCCACCTATCTTGGTATCATCTGCAAATTTAACCAACTTGTTACTTATATTCCTATCTAAATCATTTATATATATTAAAAATAGCAGAGGCTCTAGCACTGACCCCTGTGGAACACCACTCTTAACATAGGCCAATTCTGAAGAGGTTCCTCACACCATCACCCTCTGCTTCCTGTGTCTGAGTCAATTCTGCACCCATCTAAAAACATCACCCTGAACTCCCACTTCTTTTAATTGGATGCCCAACTTCTCATGTGACACCTTATCAAATGCTCTCTGAAAGTCAAGATAAATAATATCATATGCTCCACTTTGATCGTATCCTTTTGTTGCCTCCTGATAGCATTCCAGCATGTTAGTAACACACGACCTCCCTCTTCTGAACCCATGCTGACTGTTCAGAATAACTCCTGTCCTTGACAGGTGTTGCTCAATCTTATCCTTAATAATTCCTTCCATTAATTTTCCTGTGATGCATATTAAGCTTACTGGCCTATAGTTGCTTGGATCATGCCCTGTCACTCTTTTCATATAATGGGATGATATTTGCCATTTTCCAGTCATTTGGAATCTCTCCAGTGCACAGTGACTTCCTAAAAATGTGTCAAGGGTTTATATATATATATATATATACTCGCTATCCTCCTTAAGAACTCAAGGATAAATATCTGGTCCTGGTAATTTGTTTGATTTCAGTTTATTTAATCTGAGCAGCACTTCTCCCTCTACAATTTCAAAATGCCTCAGTACCTCCTTAGTAGTCGCATTTACCTCTGAAAGGTTATCCACTTGCTCACTTGTAAACACCTCAGAAAAATTTAAGTTTAGGGCATCAGCTATTTCATTGTCTGTATCTTTAAATTCCCCTTTACTGTTTCTGATGCACTTCACCTCCTCCTTGACTGTTCTTTTACTATTGAAATACTGACAGAATCTCTTAGGGTCTTCTTTCGCCTTATCTGCTATATTCCTCTCCACCTGTCTTTTAGCCTCCCTGATATCCTTCTTAATGGTTGTACTCATGTTCTCATACGCTCTACGATTCACTTTGCAGTCATTAGCCTTATATGCCTTATAAAGCAGTTTTTTCCTTTGCAACTTTTTAAAAAATCTTTATTAATCCACCGTGGAGTTTTTTTAAATTTCCTATTAATTCCAATTTTAGGTATGTATCTGTCCTGCATTACATGTTAAACATTTTTAAACCTGTTCCACTGCTCCTCGACTGTCTCCACACTTAAAAGCTTATCCCAGTGTATACTACTTGGACATTGTTGCATCTGGTCAAAATGAGCCCTAACAAAGTTCAACTTAACAATTTTAGTCTTTGCATCTGTACTCTTACAAAATACTGAGATTTGTATTACATTATAGTCACTTGACCCTAGTGGTTCAATCATTTCTACACCCTCAATTCTATCCTGATTATTACAAAATACTAAATCCAGACAGGCTTCACCCCGTGTTGGTGCTTTAACATTCTGTGTTAAAAAACAGTCACAGATTACTTCTAAAACCTCTTGTGCTTCATCTGAAAGGTTATCCCAGTTAATATTTGGATAATTAAAGTCCCTCATGACTATAATATCTCCCTGTAAACTTGTCTTTTTGATATTACTAAAAAGATGTGCGTTGAAATTACTGTCTGAATTGGGTGGTCTATAACACACTCCTAAAATAAGACCTCTTTCCGTAATATTTTCCAGGCGAAGCCACATGTCCTCACTAGGGAATCCATTCCCGGACAGGTTTATCCATTCCTGGGAATTCGGGAATCCTGCATTTCATTCCCGGGAATCCCGGGCATCTCACATGTGAACGGTTTTAGAACGACCAACACTTATTTTTAATAAAACTATTGCAATATGTTGACACAAATAAAAGACTAACCTTATCTACAAGCAGTTCATTCTGTCATATAAGTACATGTATCTTTAGTTGCAGTAATAAAAGCATAGAAAGCACAACATCCTCACAGGTGGCGCAGTGGTAGTGCTGCTGCTTTGCAGTAAGGAGACTGTGGAAGATTGTGGGTTCGCTTCCCGGTTCCTCCCTGTGTGGAAAGCGCTTTGAGTACGGAGAAAAGCACTATATAAATGTAATGAATTACTATTATTAACGTGTCCAGCGTGCGGTCGTCCATTCGAGAGCGCACCTTCATGCAGAAGTACGCCAGCCCCTGAGAAAGCACACTCTGCCTCCACTGAAGTAGGCGGCACAATCATCAGATACTGATACAGTTGTTCTAAACAACGCCCGCACTTGCCGTTGCACTGAAACACCGCCATTTCAGCTTTTACTGATGCATCCAGTTTCTTGTCATCATTCTGTGATGGCAAGTTTCTTGGCACAGATAATGCGGATGCAACAGACTGACGCATTCCAATTTCAAATTGCTGTTCAAAGCTGTTGTCTGATGAAGTGCAAGCTGCAGCAATGGTGCCACCTTAATTATTTTCAACTATAACTGTTATTTCTTGATCGATTTTTACACTTTTACACGCTATATATGCGAGCATGGCTGTTCCCATTTTCCTGGGAATTACAGCAGTTTCATTTCCGGGAATGAAAAATGTCCGGGAATGGATTCCCTAGTCCTCACTAAGATGGGGCTCATCATCCAACTGAAGAGGACTTGCATTTAAATTCTGTTTGTCATAAACAGCAACCCCACCTCCTTTTCTGTTCTGTCTATCCTTCCTAAAAAATGTGTATCCCTCTTTGTTATTTAGCCAGGTTTCCGTTATTGCTCTAATATCATAATTATGCTCTGCTGCACACAACTCCAACTCACTTACCTTATTTTTGAAACTTTTAGCATTAAGGCAAGCTATTTTTAATGTGTTACTCCTTCTACATTTAAATGTTTGCTTAGAATTTACAATACTACACATTTTTATTTCTACACCGTTGTTTGTTCCTGCATGTATAGATCTAAACCTGGCTTGTCCTAAACTCCCTGCCCCCCCATTCCCTAGTTTAAACAATCCTCGACTAGCCTACACATACGCCTCCCCAATATATTGGTGCCCCTCCAGTTTAGATGTAACCCGTCACAGCGGAACAGGTCCCAACTCTTCCAAAAGGAGTCCCAATGCCCCATAAACCTATACCCTTCAACCCTGCACCAAGATTTGAGCCACGTGTTAAGCCTTCTGATCTCCTCAATCTTACCTGACTGGTGCGTGGCACAGGCAGAACTTCGGAGAAGACTACTTCGTCAGTTCTGTTCCTCAGCTTGGCACCTAACTCTTTGAATTTGGATTGCAGAACTGACAGACTACCCTTATGTATGTCATTTGTTCTAACATGGACAATGACAACTGGATCCACCCCCGCTCTGGCCAACAGCCTATCCACCCTTCCAGGGAGGTCTCCCACCTGTGCACCTGGAAGGCAACACACCGTGCGAGACTCTCTCTCTCGCTGGAGCACACCTGCGCTTCAATCCCCCTAATGATTGAGTCCCCAACTATCACTACCTTTCTTTTTGGGAACTGGTTTTGAGGTGGCCCGTTGGGGCTCCTCATTCCTGCCTACCACCTCAGAATTATCAGAGAAACCGTCCAGCTCCACAAGGACATAACGGTTTTACTCTTCTAATTCTGAGGTTGATGCCCCCAGACAGTGTGCACCCTTTACCTTATGCCTTGCAACCATGACCCACCTATTTTTACCTGTCTGGTCTGGAATCTCCTCCCGCGCCACCTTGGAGGTGCACACTCTCTCTCTCTAAAGGACACCTAGGCCAAGTCCGCCAATTTTCTTTTTTTTTTTTTTTTAATTTATTTATTAATTTTTATTGTAATCATTCCATACAAATAGATCAATTTATAACAAAACAAAATTGAAGACAAATCAAACCCCTACCCCTGAGAAGGAGAGCTTAACCAAAGGAGAATTGCTTAGGGCTTTTTAATAAGGCAATAATAAACAAAAGAAAGGGAGAAATAAATATATAGGTAAATAAGAAATGGAGAAGGGAATTAAATGTGGTAATAGTTATTTCTCTTATTCTAAAATAATATTGATTAGATCCTGCCAGGTTTTGAAAAAATTTTGTACAAATCCTCTAACTGAGAATTTGATTTTTTCCAATTTCAAATAATATAAAACATCGGTTTCTCACTGACTTATCAGAGGAGTTAGGATTCTTCCAATTTAACAGAATAAGTCTGCGTGCCAAAAGTGTAGTGAATGCAATCACCGTTTGCTTGTCCTTCTCCACTTCAAGTCCGTCTGGAAGAACACCGAACACAGCTGTTAATGGGTTAGGAGGAATTGTGATACCAAGGCTGTCTGAAAGGCACTTAAAAATTTTGGTCCAAAATGATGTTAGCTTGGTGCAGGCCCAGAACATGTGACCCAGTGAGGCAGGAGCTTGGTTGCAGCGTTCGCAGGTTGGATCTTGTCCTGGAAACATTTTGGACAGTTTTAAGCGAGACCGATGAGCTCGATATATCATTTTTAGTTGAATAATTCTATGCTTTGCACATATGGTGCTTGAGTGAATTCTCTGCTTTGCTACCTTCCACTCCTTTTCTGATATATTGATTGAGAGATATAATTCCCATTGTCCTCTTGGATCTTTGAAAGGTAGGGACTCAAATAGTATTTTATATAGTGCGAAAATGGTGTTTAATTCTTCGAAATTGAGCAGTATTTTTTCCAGCATTGTGGAGGGTGCGAGGTGGGGAAAATCGGGCAATTTCTGTTTAACAAAATTTCTAAATTGAAGATAGTGAAAGAAATGTGTAGCTGGGAGGTTGAATTTGGAACGTAATTGTTCAAAAGATGCAAATATGCTGTCTATATAAAGATCTCTGAGCATTTTAATCCCAAAACTTTTCCAGGTATTAAAAACTGGATATGTTTGCGAGGGTTGAAAAAGATGGTTCTCTTGCAGAGGTGCCACAGATTAAAGATTTTCCATCTTAAAATGCTTTCGAAGTTGGTTCCATATTCTGAGTTAGTAAAGCACAATTGGGTTATTAGTATATTTACGATAACTTGCATTTATTGGAGAGCAGAGCAGGGAGTATAAAGAAGTACTACAGGATTTTACTTCTATTGCGGACCAAGCCTGTGTATGTTTATATATTTGTGTCCAGGTTTTTATGGCTTGTATGTTTGCTGCCCAGTAATAAAACTGAAAATTAGGTAAAGCCATGCCACTTTCTGCCTGAGGTCTTTGTAGGATCGCTCTTCGGATTCGTGGGTGTTTTGAGTTCCAAATGAATGAGGTTATTGTTGAATCTATCTGTTTAAAAAATGATTTATTGATATATATTGGAATGTTTTGAAATAAAAAAAAGTTTAGGAAGGATATTCATCTTAACAACGTTAATTCTTCCGGCTAGAGTGAGATGAAGCGTTGACCATCTATGCAAGTGTTGCTTAATTTTTTCCATACAGACGGCAAAATTTTGTTGATATAAAGCTTTATGTTTACTTGTGATATTTACCCCTAGGTATTTAAACTGATCTGCTATGGTAAAAGGTAGGGTGTCCAATCTAATATTATATGCTTGTGAATTCACTGGAAAGACTATACTTTTATTCAGATTAATTTTAAGACCAGATATCTTTTGGGGCGGCACGGTGGCGCAGTGGGTAGCGCTGCTGCCTCGCAGTTGGGACACCTGGGGACCTGGGTTCGATTCCCGGGTCCTCCCTGCGTGGCGTTTGCATGTTCTCCCCGTGTCTGCGTGGGTTTCCTCCGGGCGCTCCGGTTTCCTCCCGCAGTCCAAAGACATGCAGGTTAGGTGGATTGGCGATTCTAAATTGGCCCTAGTGTGTGCTTGGTGTGTTTGTGTGTGTCCTGCGGTGGGTTGGCACCCTGCCCAGGATTGTTTCCTGCCTTGTGCCCTGTGTTGGCTGGGATTGGCTCCAGCAGACCCCCGTGACCCTGTGTTCGGATTCAGCGGGTTGGAAAATGGATGGATGGATATCTTTTGAAATTCTGTGAGTGCTGTTAAAACTGCAGGGACAGTGTTGTCTGGGTCTGATATATATAAAACCATATCATCTGCATATAGAGAAAGTTTCTGTTCCAGTCCTTCTCTGACAATCCCCTTTATCTGAAAAGAATTTCGGCAGTGAACCACCAGTGGTTCAATGGCAATTGCAAACAGCAGTGGCGACAAGGGACATCCTTGACTGGTACCACATTCTAGCTTAAAGTAGTCTGAGCAAATGTTATTAATACAAACTGAAGCTTCTGGATTGGTATACAGTAGTTTGATCCATGCACAAACATTCGGGCCAAACCCAAATTTCTCCAATGCAGTGAAAAGGTAGTTCCATTCAATCATATCAAATGCTTGTTCTGCATCTAATGATAGTAATATCTCTGGGGTGTTTGATTTTGCTGGTGAATATATAACATTAAACAAGCGTCGGAGATTGGACGATAGGTGTCGGCCTTTAATAAATCCAGTTTGATCCTGTGATATTACCGAGGGCAGCACTCTCTCCATCCTTCTAGCTAGACTTTTTGAGAGTATCTTAACATCATTATTCAGGAGTGAAATTGGTCTGTATGATGCACATTGTAACAAGTCCTTATTTTGTTTAGGAAAGACGGTGATTAATGCTTGATGAAATGTTTGAGGTAGTATTTGGTTGTCTCTAGCTTCTGTAAATGTTGCCAATAAGAGGGGAGCTAGCTGAGTGAAGAATTTCTTATAAAATTCTATGGGGTAACCATCAGGGCCTGTTGATTTCCTGCTTTGAAGTGACTTTATAGCATCTAGTAATTCTGTTAGCGTCAGAGGTTTATCCAGTTCCTCAGCACTTAAAGCATCTATTTGTGGTGTCTGTAATGTATCCAGAAATGCATTAGATTGTGTGTTGTCCTCTTTGAGCTCAGTAGAATATAAGGATTTATAATAATCTCTAAATGCGTGCATTATATTTTTATGGTCAATAATTTCTTCTCCATTCGTGTTGGTGATTACTGGTATTGCATTGCGAACTTCTTGTTTGTGAATTTGTTTAGCTCAACAAGTCCGCCAATTTTCTATTACAATGCAGTCAGCCAACTCCTCCTCCAGTTCAGCGACCCTGAGCTCAAGGTGCTGGATCAGCTGGCATCTCCTGCCAATGTAGCCCTCATAGACAACTGGCTCTTCCAAACCATGATCTAAAAAGTCCAACATCCAACATTGCATTGGCCTCATTATTAAAATTTAATTTGGGATTAGTAAAACTGATCGGCGTCTTAACGCTGGCTGCTTACCTGCGCATCGCTGAGACTTCCCCTTTTACTGCTTTGAAGTCAGCCGCGGCCTTTTATTTCTTTTCCTTTAAACTAAGGAATCGCTGTTAGGACAATGCGGTTATTTGTTTACAAATGCCGATATCAGTTCCTGCTACTTTCTACCCTGCCTCCTCAATGCAATTTCAAATACAGATAACAAGAACAAGAACACATACAAGTAACTTTTCCAAGCGCACTTCCAAACACCCAGCTACTGTACTTTTGCTCTTGTGTGGGCGGAAAAAAAGCAAAAAACTCTTCTAAACGGAAAAAAGCTTTAAAAATTCCCACATGGTTCCTTAGCGGCAACCAAAACGCAAGTTTTTAAGAGCAAAATGTATTTTTTTATTTAAATCTCACACCACAGAACAGACCAAAAACTTAACAGCCTCTAGTGTTTGTAAAGCACACCTCAGCCAAGTGACCAGCCAATGTGTCTTGTTCTTACAGTAGCAGGATCTCATATGGAACAGAAAATAACTTAGCAACAAGAAGTAATGGTGATCATTCAGGCCATGGCCACAGAGATACAGGCTCTTAAAGTATGAGTGGGACAGCAATGGACCCATCTTGCTGAAGCTTTGTTATGTAACCAAGCTCGTGTTGCTCTCCAACAGGACTGTCCCAGGCATTGCTACCACTCCACTCCAGTGATGATACTGAGACCTTCATTCTGGTGTTTGAACGTACAGCACTGGTCAACACTGGAAATATATGGAGTTTTCACACATACTGGTGCTGTTCTTGAGGGGACCAACACAGTGGGCTTATTACGACCTTGATGAGCAGGCTGCCATAAATTACAACCAACTGAAAGTTTCTGTACTTGTACAGTAGATTATGGCAGCAGCATTTCCATTGTTGCCTGCTCTTATGTGCTTCTGGCATAGTGGTAATCAGGATCAATCAGTCTAATATGCATCTATGGGGAAACTCGAAGGTGCATGTCTACAAAATGTATCATCACATACAATGGTTTAACTAGGAAGATTAGGGTGGTTGTTATGCACAGGCTACCCTACCCAGTGATCCTAGGGTAGGACTGGTCACAAAATAAAAGCGGGAAGGCACATGCGGCTCTTCTAAGACACTGGGCCTAGTGATCGATAGTGATACTCATACCGTCTCCATGCCGCACTCTCAGCCGGCTTCTGAGCAAGGTCATGTGGCTAGTCCATGGGACGTCAGTGACAGAATGCCATCATGCTTGGATGTTGCTACAGAGATGGAAGGCGAGATGTCATGGAACATTGCTCCACCCCATGAGGTTATCCCAGGCTCACTCTCAGAATTATATTTCTAATTTAGGAAAACACCAGCACCAGTTAAAAAGGGAACAATGGATTGATGACTGACACCATACAAATTAACACTTGAAATCAGGGCCGCACATTGCACTTAATAATGACCTACTATATTGTGTAGCAGAGCAGGAGGGTGAGGTAATGTCATTATTATCTAATCTCACATATCTAGCAATCTGTGTGAATTACTTCATCGGTTTGAGTGAACACTGGAGGAACTAGTTGCTGTTGCTCGCCGGCAACTAGACTGTTGTTGGATTTTAGCCATGAGTGGTGATTTTGCTGGTGACATTGCCGTTATTGCTGGTATCTCTGCATGGCTGTGTACGTATGTGTATGCACTAGCCTTAGCCGTACCCCGTTCTGAAACTTACCTAGTTTGTTCTCTGGACACCGGAGCTGCTTGTGGCCTCACCTACAATGTGGAAAGGTAGGATATTCACCTGGTTTATGATTGTTTGGTCTTTCCTGTCACGCGCTATTCAACATGCAATGGGCCTACTCCAGTACTCAGCTGCTGAGCTTCTTCGACTGCGTCTCCACCAGTCTGTGTCTGTGCTGCATTTCGACCCAGACGTCATATTTCTCCCTCGTCGGAGATGCATCCATCGTGGATCCCACCAGATATTCAAAATGGACAACTCGAAAGGAATTAAGTCCTTTTGGTCCAACTTTTGGCATCCTCCACATAACACAGGTAGGACTGCTGACCACAGTGTGTTAGCCAGCCTAGCTCGGTCGGCTACCACCATTGCCAAATGCGACAGCACCATCATCAATTTCGGTCTTCTGAACATCCGCTCACTCACGAGGAAGGGGCATCTCATCCAGGATCTCCTCATTGACCATAAGTTTGACTTTCTCTGTTTAACTGAGACATGGCCACAACCTCAAGACTTTTCTCAACTTAATTAATCCACAACATCAGACAAAACATAAAACCAATTCTCACTGACCCTTAGTCACTGTAAATTCAGCAGAGGCAATAGACAATATACAGGCTGATCAGACTAAGGTGAACCTAGCAAATGATAAGGTTCAAGTTGACAGTGTAGCAATTAAGCAGTTAACAGCTGAAGTGTTTGAAATAGCAAAAAATTTTGAAAACATTGTGAAACATAATAATGATAATCTGACCGCGACCTGTGCACCTCAAGCTTATAGAACAACTATTGAGCAGCTAGCAGCTCAAGTGTTTGTGCTGGAAAGCAATTTCGAAAAGACTGTGAAGCAATTAATATCTCAAGTGTCAGGACTAGCAGAAAATTTTGTAAAAATATGCTGACAATATTAAGACAACTGTCCATGCACTTTCACAATTAGACACTGAGGTATCAAGGGGTAGTCCCAAACAAAGATGCAGAGAATTTGTCCTGCAGTGAAAAGAATTGTGACCCCACTGTTCACTTTATGGTCAGATGGCACAAAGAGCAGTTAGCTGTACCAAGAGGTGGGAATTAGGAAACACGAGTAACAGGTCACCTCAGACTGAAGTTCCCACAATGCGACACACCTGTCTACAGTCTGTAAATGACTTACCTTTTGAATAAGACATATTGAACGCAGTGAAAAGGAAAATGCAGAGAGCAGCAAGAAAAAAAAATGAAACACCAGCCTCAGAGTTTGATCACTCTGATGAGAAAGCTGAAATATCATATGGTCTCCGCTGCTTGCCACTTTCCTGTACATGTCAGATCTGAGGTCATAGAAACTAAGTCACATTCCAGGCTCAAGAGTAATACCCTGAACGACAAGAACTACAGCAACCTGACAGAAATCCACACCAAGGAACATCAATGGGACAGAGACAAGGACTGAAAATGGGAACCAGTATTGCAGAACCCCAGGTGGGAAATAAATTGATGACCCAGTGGAACCCACAAATGGTCAAGGAGACCTAGCAACAGAACAACAGAGTGACAGAGGGACACTTTAAGAAGATCTGCTCATACTACAGTATAAAACCCAGAGAAGTATTCACATACCACAGACAGGATATCCTTCATGCCCACTTTGGAATCCTGGTGTCAATGTACAGGTAGTTATACAGAATCCTATGTATCTGCCACCAAACCACATGATAGGATGGGATTAGATTATTATTCAAGACCAGTGGTTGAGACACACTTGGCACTGAATCAAAGGCCTAGCTTTTAGAGCAAGATGTCAGGAGACAGGGGTGTAATGGGCTAGATATTGGTGTTTTAAAGAAAAGTGCATTTCTGAGTGTTGCTATTTGGGTAAAAAAAAAAAACATGTAAATAATAATTGGAAAAGCCAATAGATGAAGAGACAATAGGCGCCTTTTTTGTTTAAGACTGGGATAAATGAAAAGGCAAATTTCCTGAGTAATCCTGTTACATGTTATTGTTGGTAGCAATCTGCATGACAGATATTTACCAGTATCATAAAAGAGTCACCTGCTTTGATAAATCAGACTGGTTTGATTGATATCTCATCCACATGCTGTACAGTTTTGTGATAACAGAACTGCCTGCTTCCGCAGAAAATCTCTGTAATCATTTCCTTTGAAAATGAATGAGTTATGGGGACATTGGTCCCTAATCTGCATATAGTGGTCTATGTACATCTTTATAGTAACAATACCATTGTTTAATAAAAGGAAACTGGTATATATCATTGTTTTAACCAATCATCATGCTGACATTAAAGCAGTTATATACATCTGGGTAAATGAGAATAAAAAAAAGTAAATATGGTCAGAGACTCCGGACTGCTGTCTACTTCTTTTATGCTTTTGACACCATATCACTGTGGCTACACCCTGTAGCTACAGTGGCTTGTACCTGGCCCAGGCTCCCCTAGACAAGAGGTCAGTAACATTTGGCTACATTGGTATGCCTCTGTCACTCACTGACTTGAACCGATGCCATACTGGGAACAATTCAAAGCTAAATTCCCTGGGAATCAGAAGAGGTGGGGTTACTAGGGTGCAAGTGAAGGGCTCGGAGGAAATGTTTCCATGTCATAATGACTTGAGAGGAAGAAGATGAATGATTAATATCTAGGTTATCCCCAACATCTTCCCCTTCTTTCTCTTGAAATTGGTCCTCATAAGGATCATGACATTCTCCTGCAACGGACAATTTACATGGGAGGTGAGAATCATTACAGTGGGAAGGTATATGTTTAAAGTGCTTTAGAAGTGCTCCTATCAAGGTAGGAGTAGGGACAGTGTCATCATGAGGAGCCGTTATCCATTTTTACAGTTTTGTTCTATATTTGTTTCCATGCTGAAAAAGAAAGAAAATTTAACACACAATATTTCAGCTGTATTGCCTTCATCAGGTGTATTAATTAATATATTATTACAAAAGAAGTGCTTAAGATATCCTCTACCCTACTGATGCAATCTAATCAAGTAAAAATCAAAGCATTTCTTTGGCTCAGACATGTTTTCCTCCTATTGTGGCTTCTGTAGGAGAAATCGTATAGCAGTGCCTATATACACATAACAAGAATGTAGAAAAAAAATGTTATGCTGCGGTTTGCTTTCGGAATATCACTATACAATGGAGGTGATTATACTTAAATTTTACACTCAGTTGCATAAAAGGGAATTCTCATAAGAAGTGGACGAAATTTTTTGAATACTAGCACTTGAACTCAGTATTGTTATGGTTGTCTTGCACAAGGCAAATTCATTTGAGACCAGAAGATGAATGAGAAAACTATTGCCAAGCTTGTAAGTGAGAATCTGTTCTAAGAGTTGAAACCCCGAGTAGTAAAGAGAACACACATCAGTGCCTGTAAGTCTTTAAAATATGCAGCATTGGATAATTTTGAAATCAAAGTTGCAAACCTTTATACCATTGTATTGGTGAATTCACATGTAGCCTACGCTCTGTGGTTTACCATAACAATTATCTAATAAAATGGCAGCATTCATGGAAACAAGATGCCATCAAAACACAAAAAATACTTAACAGAAATTAATTCTGAATGTTTTGGGTTTTGTTACATGCAGAATACATGTAGGAAATGTCAGAAAGAAATTATAAAAAAAAGAACCAAATTATAACAAGTATAGCCAGTATGTAAAATATTAGATTTTAATGTTCATGACCACCACTAGAGGGAGGCACATTGAGTTTGAGGAAATAAAAGATAATAATTGAACAAGGATCATGTTCCCACTGCTACCACAAACACTAAAAGTGTTTTGTCAACTTTGTCAATTGAGTAGATTTGAGAGGGAGTGGATCAATGGTCTTCCTGAGGCCAGGAGGTCATTAATGTTACAATAGAACAGTATTAGACGTGGGTAGTAACGAGTTACATTTGCTTGAGTAACTTTTTAAAAAAATTGTACTTCTAAGAGTAGTTTTACTGCACCATACTGTTTACTTTTACTTGAGTACATTTGTGAAGAAGAAACGCTACTCTTACTCCGCTACATTGGGCAACACGCGAATCGTTACTCCCCCCCCCCCCCCCCCCCAATTAGATACGCTATATTTTTACCAGAGAGAAGCCACCAGTGGATCTACTGCATGACTGTTTCACCAATCAGATGTAGCAACAATAATCACATGGCTGTTTCACAAATCAGATGTAGCCATGCAGTCACATGACCACACACAAACTGAGGCATAGCGGCACAAACTCCTCACAGACAGTGAACAGGGAAAGAAAGAATACAAGTGGAACCTTTGTTTGCGAGCATAATTTATTTTGGAGACATGCTCACAATCCAAAGCACTCGTATATCAAAGCGAATTTCCCCATAAGAAATAATGGAAACTCAGATGATTCGCTCCACAACCCAAAACTATCCATATAAAAATGATTAATACAAAATATAAAGTAAAAATACACAAAATAAATTAACCTGCACTTTACCATTGAAAAGAATCATGGCTGGTGTGAGTTTCTAACCTCTTGTGGGATTTCGCCCAACGTAACGACAAACGGAAGAGCGTCCCGAAGCAACCGCAGGCACCCAGCACTGTAGCAGTTCACCGTAAAAGTAAATCTGAAAAGATCGCGGTCATGCTATAAGCACCTGCCGTTGATGGGTGATACAAGGAACATTATAAATGCACAGGGCACAGTATTACTTGTCCACTAACCTGGGCATGACCCTGCCTGACTGCTGTGTCTGTGTATAGGAGAGTGGCAGATCCCGGTACAATAAATAACCACACTGCTCCTGTTTCAAGCTGAATAAAGATGGTGTCGCTAAAGTATTGAGACTCAGCTTCGTGTTTTGGGGTGCAAGACAGGGACTTGCACGTCACAGCACACACACACACGTGGTCACAATGCTGTAGTAAACAGTATATGCTCGTACGGATGTTAACTATATGAGTGAGGCACACTGGCTGACGATTACCCACAATAACGCAGCAAGAGAGAACCACCATCAGCTCAAATGTGATCTGGTGACGCTCGGCAGACAAAGCGTATACGGACTACTCATATTGCAAGACCTCGATCATTTATCAAGTTAAAATTTATTAAAAATTTTAGCTTGTCTTGCAAAACACTCGCAAACGAAGTTACTCGCAATCCAAGGTTCCACTGTACATGAAAAATGAGAGCCAACTCCTGCTGAAGCTTAACCATCACTTCACTGAGTGAAGAACAAGCACATTTTAACCAAACATGCACAGACACAGACAGTCAAGGTAAAGTGTGACTTCTTGTACGTGCACAAGCTGCCTTGTTCTAATGTTATTTTCTATCAGCTGTGCTATTTGGAGGGCAAGTGAATATGCAGTATTATACTGTCAGTGTAAAGTAGTTTGCACTGTGCAAACATACATGTTACCTACTGTAGGTATTGGCTTCAAAAGCTTTGTTGTGAAAAACAGATTTGGAACTTTGTGTTATTTGTGCATCTTTATTTTGTATTTTTTATTTTATTATTTGGAAATAGACAAAAATATAAAATGTGCAAATTCTGCTGTCTTATTACAACATTTCTAAAAAATACATCATTTATTATGATCAAACAGTTACTCAGTACTTGAGTATTCTTTTCACCAAATACTTTTTTACTTTTACTTCAGTCATTTTTTGGATTACTACTTTTTACTTCTACTTGAGTAATATTACAGTAATCCCTTGCTATATTGCACTTCGACTTTTGCGGCTTCACTCTATCGCAGATTTTATATGTAAGCATATTTAAATATATAATCGCAGATTTTTTGCTGGTTCGCGGATTTCTGCGGACAATGGGTCTTTTAATTTCTGGTACATGCTTCCTCAGTTGGTTTGCCCAGTTGATTTCATACAAGGGACGCTATTGGCAGATGGCTGAGAAGCTACCCAACCAGAACGTTGTGAGCACGGGGGCTGTTCGTACCCCTAGAGGATATGGCTGCTCCTCAAAAAAAGCTGAAAGATTACCTTCACATTGCTGCCATCCTTGCTGGGCTTACATATGGCTGCTTTGTCAAGTGATATGCTTCCCGCACGGTGCTTCGCATACTTAAAAGATCAAACAACACGTATTGATTTTTGATTGTTTGCTTTTCTCTCTCTCTCTCTCTCTCTCTCTCGGACATTCTCTGCTCTTGATGGAGGGGGTGTGAGTAGGGGGGCTGTTCGCACCCCTAGACGATACGGACGCTTGTCTAAAAATGCTGAAAGATTATCTTCACATTGCTCCCTTACGTGCAGCTGCTTTGTCAAGCGACATGCTTCCCGCACGGTGCTTCGCATACTTAAAAGCTTGAACGGCACGTATTGATTTTTGATTGTTTTTCTCTGTCTCTCTCACTCTCTCCGACATTCTCTGCTCCTGACGGAGGGGGTGTGAGCAGAGGGGCTGTTCGCACACTGGTCTAGAGGATACAGACGCTCCTCTAAAAAATGCTGAAAGACTACCTTCACATTGCTCTCTTCCTTGCAGCTGCTTTGTGCGGCAGTGCTTCACATACTTAAAAGCCAAACAGCCCTATTGATTTTTGATTGTTTGCTTTTTTCTCTCTCTCTCTGACATTCTCTGCTCCTGACGCGCACTCCTTTGAAGAGGAAGATATGTTTGCATTCTTTTAATTGTGAGACGGAACTGTCATCTCTGTCTTGTCATGGATCCCAGTTTAATTTTTTGAACAAGAGACAAATGTTTGTTTGCAGTGTTTGAATAAAGTTCCTGTCTCTCTACAACCTCCTGTATTTCTGCGCAAATCTGTGACCCAAGCATGACAATATAAAAATAACCATATAAACATGATTTCTACTTCGCGGATTTTCACCTTTTGCGGGGGGTTCTGGAACGCAACCCCCGCGATCGAGGAGGGATTACTGTATTTTGAAGTAATGCTAATCTTACTTGAGTACAATTTTTGGCTACTCTACCCACCTCTGAGTACTAGTAATAATGATTGTAGTAATCGGTTAGACAAAGGAAGGCCAGGAGAACAAAAGCACAGAACGAACAGTGGTTCATTTCACAGGCTATCACAAAATCTAAGCAAGTACTTTTACCACCTACAGAAATGTGTACCCTCGATACAACACTAAGTATTGCCTTGCACCATGTGTCAAAACTCCAATTACAGCATGTTTACAAAATCTAACATTGCACTGCATCCAGACTAAGGCCGGGTTTATACTTCATGTGACGTGATGCATGCTCCAGTAGATGTCACTGCTACGCAAACATTGTACTGCTTATACTTGCAGACGTACTTTACGTAAATCTGGAAGATTTCAAAGTGGCAGTGCAAGATATCATCACTGTGAGAAAACGTTTGGCTTTGATGTGTTTTGAATTGCCTGTAATATCCATTAAAAATTTTGAGGACACCTTGCCACAATATCTCTGAAAAGGATGTGTAATGATTAAATTATCAATCCAGGGATGCATCCATTCCAACTAGCACGAGGCAGAAACAACCCCTGGACAGAGCATCAGCTCATCGCAAGGTGAACACAAGCATACACTAGCGTCATTTTAGTGTCATCAAATTCCCAAACCTTCATGTCTTTGGAAGGAAACCGGAGCACACCATGGACGTGACTCCCTACAAAGGCAGCAGCACTACCACTCTGCCACCACATGTATAATTATTAATAATACAAATTATTTAAATGAAGTTAACAACTTATTTCTAAAATGTAACATATATACTTTAAAACATTCCATCATGAAAGTGATATCAAGTATAAATCTAAGGATTCTAAATGTGCAGAGAGCTGGAATATCAAATTTAGTGTGTTCTGTGTGGCGATTGCCGCTTGCCGCCACAGAAGCACGTAGCGAGTAACAACCGGGTTGGTTTTAAGATGACGTTTACAACATTCTACTGTAATGACAAAATAAACTAAAAGATTAAAGTGGACATTTAGAGATTAAAATAGACCTTGTCACTGTGTCCTTAATTTTTTCCTCTGTGGCTCAAATATGCTGCAAACAGACATCGAGGCATGTACATAGAGTTTTCCGTCACATGTAGATAGTAAATACAGACTCTGACGTCACGTTCTGACTTGATCACACTGCGCCCCCCAACTTTTTGCTGGTACTGCAACTTACAGGCACGTCACGTTAATTTCTGAGGACGTGCTCAGAGGATGCGTCAAATGAATGCTGGGAACGCGTGACAGCCATGATGCATACGTGTACCCGTTCTGAGTGTGAAGTATAAACCGGCCCGTAGTGTTGACTTTCAACAACTAAGACAGCCAAGGACAAGTGTCAAATTATCATAATGGATTAATCTTGTTTCTTACTTAAGTCTCTTATCCGTTTTACAGTGGAATGTCACCACAGTGGTGCAATGGAGGAGACCTTCTCAAAAACCACACTCCCGAAAACTCAACATCTTCATGTGAAGCATCACATCTTACCCAGATGTCTATACTACATGAACATACAAAGGTTTGCTGAGGACAACCTGTTTTCCATCATGGAACTTTTCACAGAAGGTCTACCTCATTCCTCTTTCCAATAGGACAGCTGTTGACCACATTCCTCACTACACTAGCTTCATTTGCAAGAATTTGTGGGATATTTTGGGGCAAAAACCACAACATGCTCCACACTTGTCTGGATATTTTGCACACATTTAATTAAGTCCATGACTATTTTACAAACTATAGCTGCTTGTATCACCAGCCATGAAAATTTTATCAAATATTAAAGTTATGTTTGCCCCATCTGGCTCGATGATTCAAACCTTTACACTGACTGTACTGTAGATGCCACCATCAAAGAACTGCTCAAGTCCTCACCCTTCTTGGGAGCAAATATTTACCCAGCTTCAATAGGGGGAATTTCCTTTATTCATTGGATCAATCAGGTCTCTTGACTTCTACTGCATTGAAGAGATTATTACATTGCACAACAGCATGTTTTCACTCATTTCTTCCCAAGTCACATGTTGTACATATTTGTTTTCATGCAAAATTGGAAAATTGCTTCTGTGTTCATGAGTAGTAAATGAGACAAACTGTCAAAGGGATGATGGATGACCTTAATCCTCACCCCAAAATATGATTTATGAAAATATGATTAATGAAATATGATTCATGAAAATCGAAATAATGAAAATTGAAATTATGAAATATGAGCTATGAAATGTACTCCACTCCAAATTATGATTTATGAAATGTACTCACATCCTGAAATTTATAACCTTACCCCATCCCCGAATTATGAATAATGATACTTATGACACAGGTACTTCATTTTACAAACACTAGATTCAAAACTACAAATATAAGAAAATATAAAATAACAGGAGCCTTATTAATATATAAACATATCTTGCTTGTAATACAAAGCTAGGCAAGTGTGTCTCTTTAAAAATTCAAAGCAAATATGAAAATATACTTGCTTGCAAGCACGTATCTCTTCAAAAATCAACATCGAATAGACCCCGTTACTGATAAAAATTTGCAACTGACTGTTTGCGTGTACTGACCATGCAACCCGAAGCCTACGTCTTTATCAGTTACGGAATTTCAAGCCACATGTGGCTTTATGAGTAAGCATATGGCCACTATGGGTAACCCGTGGGAAAACTTTCTGTAACAGTCTGCTAAAACACTTATGAGCATGTGAACAGATTCTTCAGTGCCAAGTCTACAGCTGATAAAACATGCAGCTGCTAAAACACTTATGATCACAGGAACGGAGCCTTTAGCGCTAATTGTTAGGAATTTCAAGACAAAGGAATCAAACAATTCAGGTTTTGTTTAACGAGATCGGAAATTACGTGCCTCCTACATTTTAATATCAAACGATTAAAATAATCTTCCAATGAACAGGCATTTAATATTAAAGATATCTGAATCCATTCAGGGGGTTTAACAAAAAAAAAAAAAAAAAAAAAACACACAAACACCATACTAACGAATATAGGCTGCCTTTTAAACTTATTTGATTACATCAACATACACGTATTAAGCCATAAGTTTTCATTTATCCTTTAAATACCCGAAGGAATTTGTTAAAATTAGCAAAAGCCCTAACTTTTTTTTCTTTTTTTTTTTAAAAATGCGACGACTCAGTTTACATACCGAACGAATCCCCTCGCTCTTTATGGCACTTGGTAAAATGTTGTCACACCATCTGAATAAAGCTGTTTATATTCCAAATGAGGTCCCTGGCTCTTTACGAGCTTAATTACGAGGCTGATTTTTTAGACACGTTAATCGGGTAATTATAAAAATAAAGTTTTTTACATTCAGCTGGTTTGAAAACAAACTTATTAGATGAACTATTTCCTACTAATGAATTCCCCATTTATATCAATTGTAAAAGATCATAAGACAAGTTATTAAAATACAAGGGGCAATCTAAGAAATGGTTTCACACATAAAACGTCTGTTGTTCATGATCAGCCTTGGGGCAAGCAAAGCGGATGTTTGTACCATACTTTCTTTGTCTTGCTTTCGCTTCGATCTCACAGCCAAACAAATAAAACAAGGACTTTATCCTCTTGACAAAGTGCTGAGATCCTAACCTTAGAGAATGAGGATTCTTTGCCGTTAGAGTGCCATGCCCCGAGGAGGTGAGACATCAGTAACGTATTATCTATGAGCTTTCTCCCAAACCTACGGGGCATGTTGCTCTGCCCTCCCAAGGCGGGGCAGAGAAAGACAGACAGCATAAAAAGCTCTGCTTTAGCAGAGACTTGGATAAGTCTCGAAATATTTCTCCCACTTAAAAAACTTTGTCCAGATGAACAGAATCAAATTTCTAGGATTTCCTTACCTGGATTATTGAGCAAGGATGGCCTAAAGCTTGTACGCGAGTATGAGCAAACAGCACGCAAGATGGCAGACTACAGGAACCGTCTGACATTCAGCCTCAGATGTAGACAGAGCGGGATCACTCCTAAAAGTCTACAGATGAAATAGTCAGTAAAAGGCCTGTGAGCTAACAAAATCCTCCAGAAGGCACAGAGTCAGCTGCTAAATGAACGGGTGAGACAAACTAACTTCACTATTGATGTTTTAAAATCCAAAGAGGTGCAGATCCACCAAAGACTTTCTTCACTTCTAGATGAGAAAACACTTCAACAGGTGCTTGAGTTCACCGAGAAGTCTCGTCTAGCACAGCATGAAAAGTCTAAAACCAGGCAAAAGAGGAAGTTTGATCTACTTGCTGTGCGCCACAAACACCAGCACACTATGGGGAGTGTCCTCCACAACCAGCAGAGAGAAGGATGCCAGACAGAAACTAAAGATGTGGACAAATGGGTGAAGAACTTGTCTGACAAACAACTCACCCAAGCAGAGAAAAACGTCCTTTCTAAAGGGTTAAATTTTGCGGTCACACCGAAACAAATCCCGCTAGTGGAACTGATTACAGCCACAGAATCTGCTATCAGAAACAACAACATTGCTGATTTGGAAGCAGAACAACTGCGGATAAAAGTTTCGGCATGTCTCAGCAATGCAAAACCCCCTGCATCCAATATCAGCTTTGAGGAGAGGAAGGCCCTCACGGCACTCAGCAAGGACAACAACATCATCATCCTTCCAGCGGACAAGGGGAGATGCACAGTTGTGCTAAACCAGACAGACTACCATGAGAAAATTTTGTCTCTGCTCAGTGACAAAAATACTTATGAGCCCTTAAAGTGAGATCCAGTTAGTGGTTACAAGAAAAAGGTGATAGATTGTCTTAAGCAGTTAGTTCAGGACAATGCTATTGACCGGACCACATACCACAGATTATACCCAGGGGAATCTACACCAAGTCTGTATGGTTTACCAAAAATACACAAACAGGGTGCTCCTTTGTCTGCATGATCAATTCAGTCACGTATAACATCTCCAAGTTCCTGGCCGCTGTTCTTAACCCGGTGGTAGGCAGCTCAAAACACCACATTCAGAACACATGGATTTCGTGGAGAAAGTGAGAGAGGTCATTATGGAGGCAGAAGAAACCTTGGTCTCATTTGATGTTACATCTCTATTCACTTGTGTCCCAGTGACTGAAGCAGTGGAGGTAGTACGTAAGAGATTACAGAATGACCCCACTCTCAGTAAAAGAACCTCTCTCAACGCAGACCAAGTGTGCCTGCTTTTGGAACTGTGTCTTCAATCAACATATTTCATATACAAAAGCCAGTACTACAGGCAGAAGCACGGGTGTGCCATGGGTTCCCCTGTTTCACCTATAGCAGCCAATCTATATATGGAAGAAGTGGAAAAGAGGGTTCTATCATCCTATCCTAGAACACCACCGAGCCATTGGTTCAGATATGTGGATGACACCTGAGTGAAAATCAGATCTCAGGAGGTACCACAGTTCACAGACCACATCAACAGGGTGGACAAACACATCAAGTTCACCAGAGAGGATATGGAAAACAACAAGCTAGCCTTCTTAGACTGTGAAATTTCCATCGTCAACGGGGGACATTTGAAAGTGGATGTGTACCGTAAACCCACACATACGGACCAGTATCTAAGGTTTGACTCTCACCATCCACTAGAGCACAAACTAGGTGTCATTAGGACTCTACAACACAGAGCTAACACCATTCCCACAGACTCAGAGGCCAGGGAAGCAGAAGAACACCATGTCAAAAAGGCCCTGAGTAAATGTGGATATCCCAGCTGGTCCTTTGTCAAAGCAGGGAGGACACCTAAAGAACGCTCCAAGCGATTCATGAGAGAGGAAGGACATCCACTGCCTAAGCGAAAACCCTTAGTGATCCCGTATGTGTCAGGAGTATCGGAACAGCTGAGGCGCATTTTCTCGAAACACCGGGTCTCAGTGGCTTTCAAACCCCAAAACACACTACGCCAAAGATTGGTCATCCCAAGGATCGGGTCCCACGGCACAAACAGAGTAACATAGTTTACGCAGTTAAGTGCCAGGAGGAGTGCCGTGAATTGTACATCGGGGAAACCAAGCAGCCACTGGCTAAGCGCATGTCACAACACAGAAGAGCTTCCTCGTCAGGCCAGGACTCTGCAGTCTATTTACATCTACAGGATAGTGGTCACTCCTTTAAAGATGAAGAGGTGCACATCCTGGACAGGGAGGAGCGCTGGTTTGAGAGAGGAATCAAGGAGGCCATTTACGTCAAAAAGGAACGACCATCTCTGAACAGAGGAGGGGGCCTAAGGGTACATCTGTCGCCATCTTACAATGCTGTGATTGCAGCCATTCCTCAAACCTCTATGAATGGTTCACACGTCTACTAATCAGTGGACAATTTGCATATCACTGATCAACTGGCCCTTTGTCAATGGTGCTAGTCTCTGTGATTAAGCAAAGGTACTGTTTATAAGGTTGGGGAAACCTGCAGTCAATTGAGACTGAGGAAGAGATTTGGATAAGTCTCGAAATATTTCTCCCACTTAAAAAACTTTGTCCAGATGAACAGAATCAAATTTCTAGGATTTCCTTACCTGGATTATTGAGCATGCATCGAGACACTCTGCTTTAGCAGCTAATGAAAAATACTTTTGTGGTTGTTGGTAAGTGTAGATTATCGAAATATGTATTGTTAACACTAGAACTCCTAAAGCCTACTGTGAATAAGACGCTATATTGTGCCCGACCCGGCACACAGACTCACACTGAGGCACGTGTAAAAACACACACAGACTATTTTTTCTACACCTGTGGGGCACGTCTTCCCCGTGAACCCCACAGGCACAACACAGTCCAAATAAGCACAAGTATCACAACACTTCCTTCTGGCACCACCACTCCTCCTGTCTAGCTTCGTTGTCGTCATCCTCCTCCTGACTCTGGCTCCTGAGCAGTAGTTGCTGGCCCCTTTTATAGCCTATGCGGAAGTGCTCCAGGTGCTTGATCACCTGTTTCCGATTGCACTTCTGGGTGGGGCTGCAGAGTCGTCCATGCAGGCTCAGGGGCCCATGCAGCACCCCCTGACGGCCACCCCAGATCCCAACAGCTTTGGAGAACTCCATCTCCCATGGAGCCCTGCTGGAAACTGAGGCACCATCGTCAGCCAGGGAGGCTGCCACCAAGCGTCCCGGGGGAGGTACTGAGTAGCCCATGGTTGCTCCCCCAGAACACACGTAGAAGGAGTGTCCACCTGTCACACTGAAAAAAACTCGTAATTCTGTCCCACCTTAAATCCCTTCACACCTCTACCATCAGCGTTTTTTGTTTTGTAAATGCATCAATCAGGGCAAGCAGCAAGCAGCCTGCTGTCCCATCCCCCGCCTTGACGGAGCTCAGCTTGCCAGCAAAAAATTCTCCCAGCTCAAGCTAAGGCTCCTTACCTGCGTGTGAGATGAGGTGCCTGGAGTTGTATAGGGTAAATAATATAGTATATCGTTATTTGGAATACATGCATTTCATGTGTGTTCCATGTCTACAAAGATCTGGGTAAGTGTAGGATGAAAGGAAATGCGAGAAATGCATACCTAAAGCAGAAACTTTTTCCATGTTATACTAATAATGACGAGATGTGTATAATGTTGGGAAGACTTTAGTCCAAATATCAAATAAAACACGTGTGATTTTATTCAAGAATATAACCACAGAAAAAAAATAGCATTCGATTTACATGTGGCTGTCAACTTAAGCTCAAATGTCAATCAACAGGAAGTTTTACACATATTCTTGAAAGGTGTAGAGGCAAGAACTGCTGCCTTATAACCTGAAGGTCCTGGGTTCGAGACTGAGCGCTCCATGTTTTGAGTAGTTAGCTGCTGTTATTATTTCTACAATATAATAAAAACATACATTTGATTGGAGTCTAACACCTGGTACAAATTTTGGCTACTCATAAAAGTTAGTGCTTGTTTTTTTTTTTATTTTTCAGTTTTATTCTCTCAGTGGCGTTCATGTGATACAACAAACTTGCCTCTCCCTCTGAGTTGATGGCATTTGTTTCCATTCTTTTCACAAGAGCTGGGGGGTATTTTTCGTACATGGATTACTCGTTTAGCCGGATGTAATTGTTGACGATTTGGCCTGATCCTGGATCTGTTGGTTTTTCGAAACTCTTGCTAGAAGTGTCATAGCAACACATCCTAATCCTCAAACCTGCTGGTTTGTTCTATATAAACAAGGATTAGCTCACACACTTAAATCAGTGTCCATGCGTGGAATTAATTCAGTCATGACTTCACCGTTCATGAATGAGCGACCAATTGATATCCATCCATTTTCCAACCCGCTGAATCCGAACACAGGGTCACGGGGGTCTGCTGGAGCCAATCCCAGCCAACACAGGGCACAAGGCAGGAACCAATCCCGGGCAGGGTGCCAACCCACCGCAGACCAATTGATATCGGTATGCAAATTATAAGGAGAGAATTTCATATAGAGAGGGTTTTGCGCGATCGGCAAGATCCTTTATTGCTCCCGGAGGAAATTCTTTTCGAAAGCTACCGCTTTAGCCGAGAGGGAATATTGTATCTCAAAAATTTATTAGGACCTTATATTCGAAGTCAAACTTGGCAAAGTCGGGCTCTCACAACCACACAGACAGTATGCATTGCTTTGAGGTTTTTTGCAAGCGGCACTTTTTTTTTTTTTTTTTTTTTTAAATATACTGTCGGCGATGCAGAAAATCTATCTAAAAGTGCAGTTTGCCAGGCAATTCGCAAGTCAGTTTGGCTCTGAAATATTTCCTTCGGGTTTTCATAGTGTTTCCTGGACACCTGTGTGTGCAGACAATAAAAGGCGATTCATGCCATTGCAGGTAAGTAATACACAGGCAAAAACACCCACAGTTCCATGAAGAATCTCATAATCAGCCTAACATTCTCATTACCCAGGATTTCCAAATGTGATTGGGGCACATGGGACTGATCAGAGTGGAGTTTGATCAAACATTATTTGGAAAATGTACCTCTCCTCCTGATGAATAATCAGACACAGTGTCTTCATCAAATATTTGACCTTCGTCAATATCTCGTTTGGTCAGACACAAGTTCTAGGGATATGACATTCCCTGCAACTGACCCAACAAAAAAAAAAGAGGGCTATATGGAACATACCTATGGCACACATTGAGGACAAATATATGCAATGACCATCCTTTACCTGAAATGAAGTGACCACTGCATCCTGGCACTGGTTCTGAGGAGGAGCTTCCCCCTGGAATGCCCTCAGAAACAGGGCGATGGGCATTTTGCTGGAGAGCCAACTCTTCTGCAGGGGTTAGGTCTGGACCGCGTGGACCTTCACCTGTTTTTTGCTTGTCTGCCTTCTTATTAGCTTTAAAATTAATGTTCTTTACATTATATACGATTCTGTATGTCAACAATTCTTTAGTTATATACCAATATTTACCAGTTTGAAGTATATTCTTGTACTTCACTTTAACCTGTTCCCGTGTTCTTTGTGCTCACGTTTGATCTGGAATTATGACATTAACTATTAATTAATATGACACATAGGAAATGAAACGCTGCTTTCAGTAACTACAGTGCACACACGTTTAATTTGTCGGCCACTTTTTGCAAGCCGTCTTTTCTGGTTTGGGCTGCTTTTGCAGTGTTACGCTTTGTGCATGTTAAATCTTGAAATTCTTCATGTCCTTCGAATGAAAGGTCGTGCTCCGCTTGTGTGAAAAAAAATGCGCCCGTTCTTTCATCATTTTGTTGCAGCCTATCAATGACTTGCTGATCATGTTTTCTAGACTCAATATATATGGGCTTTTCACTCGGCGCTGGCACGCGCATTCATCTCGGATGATTAGATCCAGCTAGACTAATCTACTACATGGCTGCGTTTGAAAAACCGACTTATCCCGGATGAGTTTCACTGGCATTAACTCATCCAAGATGAGAAATCTGATCTCGGATGATTTAAGCGACGTATGGAAAATACCCCCCAGCGCTGTGGCTGATGCCTGCTCAGAACTGTTTGTTGTAGAGGCAATCTAAGATACGATGTCCCATGACCGCTTTCACACTGGACAAAGGCAGGACTATAGCAACAGACAGCTTCTTCACAGTGCTTTTGCTGACTAAAAGACTGCTGCACTCTGCTTGGCACCATAAAGTAAAAATGGGACTTCCACCTGCAGCTAAAGTCACTTCAGTACGCGAGCAATTCGCCATGCTAGTGTTTAGATCTGACAGTGCCATGCTGACAGTGTTGAAATGGATTATCTTTTATAAATCAGTTTTAAAATCTGATAGTTTTAGCGATTCATCCAAATACGAGCATTCTCCAAGGCCATTTTCACCCAGTGGCGGGTTTTCCAATTTTTAAATGAAAAACTGTACCTAGTTGTAACGAGTTTATAAATGAAGTACTTTTTTCTTATTTCAGAAGGTTGCAGTTTCTGGCCTGTTGGTTGCTCAAAAAGTGAGTCAATTCTATTACTTTTAAAATTGAAAATTTTCTTTGTACAAACATTACTTTATAAAGTACATACAGGCATTACTTTTTTTTAATCGAAATTTATAAGTATGTACAAGCTTATTACTTTATATTTTAATAGTAGAAGAATTGGAGGCCGAACTATTCTTTACATCTAACTAGCATGCTGTTGGAGGAACTAATCTTTAGCACAGATGGTCTCTGAGACTAAAAAGTCTTGTCTTGGATAAGAAAGATAAAGCGTCTCCAGAGCCCCATAAATACTACTTTCACCTGAGGTTTCTGGGGTGTGAAATAAGGCATTGTGGGTTGAATATATATAATTTTTTAACAGAAACCTTAATGCTTCTGAAGAGTGGTCATTCCTCCGAAGGAACCGGCACAAAGACCATTGGACAGCTTATCGTTATTGAATTTGTCTTTCATGCAGCCGATAAGTTGAGCTAACCGTTAGAGTGCACGGCAAAGTTTGTTTTCAAGAAAACTTAAGTCTTGTTTGTTTTTTCAGAACCGCTGTCAATACTGACACAAATACTTCAGGATTCAATGTAGTTTGCATCATCACCCTGCTTTCTTACCCAAATAGTACATAAATCCAAAAGAATTGATGCCAGGGCTAAGGCTGCTGATCTGAAGGCTGAAATTGATCGAGTTCTGCAGGATTTTCAAAGAGTTTTACCAGACCTTTTACCCCTTTCTCCAGATTTGCGTCAAAAGGTTATTTTATTGTAAGCTATTTTAGAAAACTTGTTCCCGAAATAATGGCAAACAATATGAGTTGTAAAGGTAATGTTACAGAAGGTAAAAGCAGAAAAAGGCACTCAAGTGAGGACTTAGACATTGGGAGCGGTTCTCAAAATGTCAGATTATTGCATAATATGGTGAATGAACTTACTCTATTCGACCCCAAAAATGCCTACTCCTCCTCCACAATATTTTAATGAATTGGAATATATTAATAAATCAAAATATGATCCAAATAATAGGATAGCTACTATGAAAGTTCCTTCACCAGTTAACTCTCCCATTGACTGACCAGCTTGACTGCATTTTAGAAACCCTGCGTACAGTAGCTACCCCAGACGATAAGTTAACATTAAACAATTTGTTAGAAAGGGTTCAGCGGTCTTTGACCGAAAATGTGAATGTTTAAATGGGTCATTGCTTAAACCCCACAGGTTCTGCCAATGCTCAGCCTTTTGTGTCAACCCCTCAGAATGCTGTCGCCTCTCAGAGTATGGTTACCTCAGTTTCAGCTACCCCTTCGGCCACTTTCGTTTCAGTCATACCATTTGAACCCTCTGCTTCTGCATCCTCAGTCCCGGTTTCCAGTCATGCCAGTTGTAGGTATCCCCTCTGACTCCTCTGCTTCAGTCACTGCATCCTCAGCATCTGTTTCCATTTCATCTCCAGTTGTAGCTATCTGTTCAACCTCCTCGGTCATACCAGTTATGTCCGGCAGTTCTGTTGTGGCTGTTTTGGCTACCCCCTCAACCACTTCTACTTCAGGCATACCAGTTGTGTGTCTGGTGCTGACAATCAGAACATTTTTTGTTAAAATCGACAAGCCCTCATTTAATAATACAGAAATAAGACACCCCTTAAATTTCACTGATGTCTATGAACTAGAGTTTTATGAGGAGGTGTTTAATAGCATTCATGAGATGCTGCAAGGAATTCTGGATAGTTTTTCTGCTACTTTAAAATTCAAAGGATGTTGTTCCGTTAAAATTGTGTGCTGATTCCTTGCCTATTAGTGTCTTTATACAGATGACTAACTAATCTTAGTGTAGAAGAGTTTCTTCATCAGATAAAGAATCTTCTTCAGAGGCAAATGAATGTATTAGATGCATCTCTCATGTTGGTAATACAGATTGCGAGTGCTGTTAGCCCCAAGGTATCCACTATACTCAATCACAAAATAGTCAAAAAGAGAATGAGGTATTTAATTATTTCTTATAATTATGGGAATCATCCGTTTTTCCCTTTTGTCTGATAACCCTAATGGAAGACCAGTACAGACAAAATCCACAGTCATGCATGTGTGAAGCATACAACCTTCAGAGCAGGGCTGGATTTTTTGAGCATGAAAAAAAGTGTCCTTTGCAGATGTTCATCAATTTGGAAACTTACTAGATATTAAAATTGTCGTCTGGTACAAATGGCCACAGAAATGAAAATTTTTTAAAATCCTAAAACATTTATGTTTTTGCATGATAACCATTATTATGGTATTTTGAATTTAAAGGGTTTTCTGGGTGTAAAATACTTGTATGACTACTATTACACAGGATACCAATCAAACCTTAGCCATTGCTGTGAAGGACACCAACATCCATTTCTCCCCCGATTTCAAGCCAATCCCTGAAATGATTATCAAGTGTGAGGATTGCAACCATTACTGCTGGTCCCAATTTTGTTTTATATAGCATACGGTTCCTTATTTTAACGGCAAGACCAACGACATGGAAGTGGCCTGTGACACTGCAAAAATGTGTCCCTTGTGCAACAAAACCTACACGGTTAATGCCACCTCAAAACCCCATAAATGTCACCCCAAGGAATGTAGTGTTTATAAATCAAAAATTGAAAATGATGCAGGAAAGCATCAATGCTTTTTAGAAACCTTGAAGCCTGGGGAGCTCTGTAAAAAATGTGTTTTATGATTTTGAAAGATGGCAAGAAATGGGTGTACACATTCTGAATTATGTATACTGTAAGTCCTTGTGTGGGAAATCTTGGTTCTGTGTGGGTGATGACTGTACACCAGTTCTTTGCCAGGTATCGTTGACCCAAGTATCAAGGCTATACCTTCACAGCCCACAATTCAAAAAGTTATGATGGGTACTTTTTAATGAAGTGCTTGATTGAAAATTGAGTGAACCCTCAGGTTACCACTCAAGGAAATAAGTTAATGTGTTTCACAGATTCAAGTTATCAGTTACGTTTTACAGATTCCCTCAATATTTTAACCAATGAAGTGGAGTGTCATGCCTAAAGCCATGGGGTATGAAGCAGAAAAAGGGTATTTCCCCCATTTCTTCAATATGGCTGAAAACCAGGATTATAATTGGTCCCTATCCTAAACCGGAATGCTATGGCATCCAGAACATGATGACGAAAGAAAAATAATTTTTTACCTGGTGTGAGAGCGTCAAACATGGTGTTTTTAATTTTAAAGAGATGGCGGCTTTTTAATTGTAAAAATAATGTGGAAATTCTTAGAACCGCCTGCATCAAATTTAGAGAAGAGGTCATCAAAATTGGCACTATTGACCTGTTTCAATGTATGACCCTAGCCTCTCTGTGTATGGCCATGTACAGACAAAACTGCATGCCGCCAAAATCTATCAGGAATAATTCCTTCTGACCATTACATTAGCAGTCAGAAAAACTACTCAGATGCATCTATTCAATGGCTATTGTATCTCTGTGAAACAGAAAAGTTGAACATTCGGCATGCTCTGAACCTTGGGGGGGGGGGGGGGGGGGGGTATGGGTAAAGAAGGGTTTCTTTTTTCGTGGTGGCTATGCAAGAGTTAATGATATTCTGACTGCCTTTGAAATTGCTGGCTGCTTTTACCATGGCTGTCCAGAATGCTAGAATTTAAACAGTACCCATCCTTTAACCAGCCTGACTTGTGCAGTTATGTATCAAACGTTTATGCAAAAATTGGAAATACGGACCAAATTTAATCTTGATGTGCATGTAATATGGGAGCATGAATGGGAGACTCATGAAAAAACATGACTTTAGGCTACAAGGTTTCTTAAAAATTTCAATTTTCCTCAATTTATAAACCTGAGGGATTCTTTGTTCGGCGGCCATAACAATGCCATAAAATTGTACCATAAGGCTGGGAGCTGTGAACTATTATGATTTTACTAGTTTGTACCCATTTGTTAATAAAACAAAAATGTACTCTGATCGGCTATCCCACCATCATTTTTCAGAAATTTGGGGATCTCGGTCAGTATTTTGGTTTAAATAAGCCACCATTCAACTGTCACATTTTCCAGTCCTGCCTCTCAGGTTTTGTGGGAAATTAATGGTCACCCTCTGTCACACCTGCTCAGAAACAAACTCAGACTGGATTGTCACCACACTGAGGAAGAGAGCTTTAACCGGGACTTGGTGTAGTGTGGAAATAGCAAAAGCCATTGACAAAGGTTATAAGGTATCAAAAGTACACGAAATTTGGCATTACCCCGAACGTACTTCTGAACTGTTCTTGGACTATATCAAGCTAATCTAAAAGGTAAATGCAGCAGGTTATCCTACCTGGTGTACTGATGATGCTTCCAGAGATCGGTATATTATAGAATATTATCAGAAGGAAGGCGTATAAATGGATCACACTAACATCGCCGTAAATCCGGCTAAGAGACAGATTTCAAAGTTGTTTTTAAATTACCTTTGGTCTCACTACTAGCTTAGTCAAGGACGGAGAGGAATTCTTGCAATATATTTTCTGCAAACAGTACAATGTTTCTTATTTTGAATTTATTGTCAATGAGAATGCTCAAAATCAGTGGAAGCATGCTGATGAAAAGTACACCCTACCTGGTAGCATTAATGTCGTTATTGCTACTTTCACTGTCTATGCCTGGTTAGAGTTGTACGAATTACCGGACAGATTGGGGGGAAAACGGAAGTTGTACCACAACACTGACTTATTTTTACTTCTCAGCCTGGTCAGTACAATCCTCCTTTGGGTGACTATTTAGGAGAGCTCACCAGTGAGTTAAATCCTGGTGATTATATTATAGAATTTTCTTCAGGACGTCCAAAGACGTATGGGTATAAAACAGCTCAAGGCAAAACATGTATGAAGATAAAAGGCATTACCATTAACCACAAAACTGGTAAAATTGTAAACCTCGAGTCACTAACCAAACTAGTTCAGAATTTTGTGAGGTCTCATGAAGCTCCTCCTCAAGAGTTACTGGTTCATGGTAATTAGATTTATAGAAATAAAAAACACTTCGCTTTAGAAAACAGATCACTCAAAGAAAATCAGAGTGGTGTATAACAAGAGGGTTCTCCTAAAAGACTACACTAAATAAGTGTATGGATACTAAAAGACTGATATTTGCCTTAAACACCCCTTCGCTAAAATTATCTTGGGTCCATCCTGTTCCGGTAAATCCTATTATGTTAAAAGTTACTGGAACATTCAAATCATGCTGTGTCTCATCCTTTTCAAAATAATTTGGTTTAATTATTGCAGGCATAAAATGTATGACGAGCTATCCGTTAAATTCCAACAGTTAAAATTTATTGAGGGGCTCCCAAAGTCTTTATACGATGATGAACTTCTCCCTCCTGAGAAAATAAATTTGGTCATTATAGATGATCTGATGGAATTGGCTAGCAAAGCCAGGAAATAGAAAAAGCTTTCATGAAATATACTCATCATCGGAATCTCTCTATCATTTATTTGGTTCAAAATTTATTTTTTCAGGGGAAGAAAAGCCAGACGATTAATCTTAACGCTAATTATATTTACTCTTTTGAAAACCCCAGATTACTACCCTGGCCCGTCAAATGTATCCAGGACATGTTAAGTTTTATTTGGAATCTTTCAAAGACGCTACAAAGTTACCTTACAGTTATCTCTTAGTGGATCTGAAAGCTCAGACCCCTGATGAACTACGATTAAGAACCAGTCTGTTTCCACCTGATTAGCCAGTCGTGTACAACATGAAAAGATGAAAGAAGCTGGTCTAGTTCAAAGTTCTGAATTCTGTCAGCATGTCAGCCAGAATAAGAAACGTACAGCCTCTCAAGGCCTTACTCCATTGCTCTTGTTGTCGCTGAAAATATCTTATAAACGTGTCTTCTGATGATTTAATTAAAGCTTTGTCCGAAATAGCTTGTAATACTTTAAGAGGCAATATACATCTTTCACCCAAGCAGTTTAAACAACCTAAGAAACATAAAACATCTGTTAGAAAAATAAATGACAGAAAACTAACCTTTAAAAAAGAAGAAAGCTATTTTGAACAAGAAAGGAGGCTTTCTGGGAGCTCTTTTAAGTGTCACCATACCCTTCATCTCCAGGGGCCTCATGTATAAATGGTGTGTACACACAAAAATGTTGCGTAAGCCCATTTCCACGCTCAAATTGCAATGTATAAAACCTAAACTTGGCATAAAGCCATGCACATTTTCACAGCAGCTAAATGATTGGCGTACGCAAGTTCTCTGCTCGGTTTTGCAAACTGGCAGCACCCAGCATCAAAGCAGTCCTGTTCCAGTGTGGTTTCCCTTTCTTTTTTATAAATACACTGAAATTAACCTCATATTGTTTATTAGTTTAATGCATCCGATTGTAATTAACCTGTAACAATATAATGGTCCACAGAATGGTCAAACTATTCTAAATACCATAGCTGCTTTAGCGTTGTTACTCTCACTTCACCTTTTCAGCTGCTCCAGTTAGGGGTTGCCGCAGCAGATCATCTTTTTCCATATTACTCTCACTGCACCACTCTGATTATTTATATCACTGTATCTGAGTGGAGAATCACAGCTCTACAGCAGCTGATTAGAAAGAGAATTATTGGTATACAGCATCAAGCACACACTGCCTCAGCCATGCTGTCTATTGAACTGCTCTCATATGGCAAATGCTTCAGAGCCTTTCCTCACGGTTCAGAAAGTTTCTTCCCAAGAACTATAAAACGCACTCAATCAGTCCATCAAGTGCTCCTTGTAGAATGCTTTGTACTTATAAGTAGAATTACCTCACTGTAAACTTACAATACAATTATAATATTGCACAACCTGAGTCACTTTATAAAGCACGTATTTACATATGATGACAATATCATTTTTAAGATGAAATGCAGCAAAATATGCTTTTTATATTATACAGATAAAACTTCATTTAAATAATCTATATTGTTAATAATTAAACATGTAAGGACACGGTGCCACAGCGCTAGCAAGGAGCTGGCACTCCGTTCACAGATTATCCTTCCAGTGTCGCGGCAGCCCCAGCAAGAATACAGCGCGAGGCAGGAACAGATGGATAGAATATTAAACATGTACTACTACGAAGATATTTCAATGTTCCTTAAAAATTTTGAAGAATCGTCGTTCTAAGCTTACAGATGGCTTAATGTCTATTACAGAGTTGATTGTGTGGCGATTGGGTATTTGGAGAAGGAAAAGTAAGGACAGGAATTGGGGGTTAGTATGTTTGAAAGAGACAGTACTGCTGCAATAAATTATTTCATCGAAGCTTGCACACGGCGCAGCAAGCTTCTTGTGTGAGGTATGAACAATCACTGTGCCACCGCGTTCCCATGTTTAATAACATGCTTTAACTCCTATCATCTTGAAAATGATATCAAGTATACATCTCAGTATTTTAATTATTCAGAGAGCTGTAATATGAATGTAATGGATTGTGTCCTGTCGGAGGAAGAGAAAGCACATTTAAGAAGCACGTAGTGATTCACACACAGAGCACACACAAGATCAAGTACAAAAAAGGATTTAACGTGCTACTTTAGTTACGATGGGATTTGAGAAACTAGTAAATTAAGTGATTTTAAGATGAAGTTTATGATGTTCTACTTTAATGACAGAATAAACTATGTGATTAAAGTGGAAATTTCAAGATTAAAGTTGATATTTCAAGCTTTTTTCTCACTGTGTCCCTATTTTTTTTTTCTTTTCTCTGTACCCTAATATGCTTTCATATGACACTCAGACGGAGGGCTACGACTCGCCTTTACACGGCGACTTTGATATCTGACAACTTCTTTTTTTTATTTTGGGCACTGTGCAACTTTGTGAACTTGAGCTTTCAAGTTTCTCCAACACTATTTCACTCGATCAACTTCCTTTTGTTGTTTTTACCACTGTTTAAACCAACAAATAGTACGTTTTTCTTTGCCTCCACTTTGTATTCGCTGAAATTTTTATTCCCCCCCGTGCTTTTGCCATTGCCTTTTCACAGAACGTTGAGCTTAAGGACTATTTATATTGATTTGCATAGTCAAAGAGGCGTAATTCTGGGAGGAGTTTGGGACTGGACAGCAGTCGCGTGCACGTTCATTACTTTTCACGCTGACCGGGATTTATGGAGTGGAAGAACGTGGAAGTTGGTGAACGCACAGATTTATGCACCTGGATTTTTTTTTGTGCATACACATATTTCCGCTTTTGTCTTTACTTCATCTTTTAGTGCAAATCCTACGCACGCCGTTATACATGAGGCCCCAGTTTATTAGTGCGTACAGCATAAACATGGAATACGCTCAGAAATTGTATTTGGTACCGCAGCATCAAATGTCTATTTTTCAGCAAAACAGCTCTAATCCGAACGATCTCTTGAGCACCACTGAAACTGAACTGGATAAAAAAAAAATGAGAAACATCCTGAAATGCTGTGATATAGGGGCTGACAAGAAGTTGAAGCTTTATACTTCTATCTTGCAGAGATATCCAATGTACAGTAAGATAAAAAGGCCGAAAAAGAAACCAACAGTCTGACACACGTTACCAAAAGAATAAAATGCCGAGGGGGAAGTTAGAACAGTTAACGTGTCTGAGGACAGGGTTTGGCAAGAGGTTTTGAGAAGCACTCCTGCAAAAGCAAGAAAAATGTTGAATTTGTTTGGCATAAAATGTCTGTCAACTCTAATATCGCATTTTGGAATAACCGTGGAGAGCTGCTGTTAGTAGGTAAACCTTTGGACGGACCAAATATCATGAATTTAGTACATAATCTGACAGCATATCATACAATACCTGAGCATAGAAGGCTGCATGGTTGGAAGGAATTTGGAAACGCCATGGCTGGTTGGAACATTAGAATGGACTAGAATGGATTGCTTATTAATTTGTAAAAATTTAGTTTATTAAAAACAATTGTATGTCATTACAGAGTGTTGACATCCTTTAACAGTCTATTGAGATATTTACAGGTCTCTGATCTTTGTCTGCAAGTGATAAAAACGTCCCAGTGAAGGAAGCCAGGAGTGAACAAATTTAGATACCATACCATCGTTATTGTTTACATCATCAAAATACTTTATTAGAGGCGTACAGAAGTCCTTTTACTTGCTGATGCATTAAGAAGAGGTAGTGTTGGCCGCATGTATCTGAGAACCAACTTTGAAGCTGCCTGTTTAACATGATTTGCTTACAGTTTTTGTTTAAGAAACAGGATAATGTCAGTGGAGAGGTTAATAAAGTCTGGAGGATTAACATAGGAATCAAAAAACTCCGTATCTGTCTTCCGTAAGTAAATCCTCAGCCAGTGTTCTCCAGGTTGGGTTTGACGGCGAGTATTCACTATGTATATGGCTGGCACTCCGATTTTTTTCCAGTAGTTGTTCACACGCCAGCACCCCACGTAAATATCTTTCAGTGTAGGAATCTTATGACAGTAGTTCTGTTAATTGTTTTGTATTCATGGTGTACTGTATGACTACTAATAAACATTACGTGTCTGGTTGATTTAGATGATGTTGTCAAAGACGGCATATACTATTAGATTGACGATCCGTAGGAGTGGCACACGGAAGTGTAATTCAAATCTCATGTTTCCAGTTGTCACACACGTGCGCTTAGGGAGCCACGGAAAGACCCGACGAGCAGGGTAAAGCATTCTGCCTGGGGATGGAGACTGGGCACTAACCTTTCTCTCTCTTGTTCCCGCAGAAAACCAGATGCAACGCCGCCTTAAACGCACTCAGGACGCTACTAAACCACCCGTTGTCACTTCCGCATTCCATCCCTTCCTCTGGTCTCACCCTGATGACATCATCGCCCCATAAATCACCTCGGTTCCTCCCAGCATTCCAGTCACCAGTTTCCGGTCCCACCTTATTTATGTTGCCCTCTGCGAAGGGATGATTGACTTTGTTTGAACGAAAGTCAGCA
The DNA here is from genome assembly GCF_900747795.2 of Erpetoichthys calabaricus. Lineage (NCBI taxonomy): Eukaryota > Metazoa > Chordata > Cladistia > Polypteriformes > Polypteridae > Erpetoichthys > Erpetoichthys calabaricus. The sequence continues at coordinate 113,542,189 of NC_041397.2, forward strand.
AACTGACCGCTTTTTCTTTTGAATATTTACAGTATATGGGGCCGGAAACCCCAAACCTTTATGACAGTGTTGTCTTCTTATGTACACAGTTTTAACCAAGGAAAAATGATCACCACATTCTTTATCAGGGGGTTAGATCAAAAGCAAAAAAGAGTATATCCTTCTGAGAACTCTGAACAGGTGATAGACAAAGCTTGATCCTTCAAATGCTTTCCAGTGGCCAAAACCAGGTTATAGTATTCTCTGACACTGTTGCCGTTTGGAAAGTCTGGTTGAAAAGGTTTGGAAGGAATCTGTTCACCGTCCAAGTACAGAGCCAGGAACTCTGCATCGTTATGTTTGAAGTTGAATGGATTCCTTGTATAGGAACCTGATAAAGCTTCATTATCCGTCATGCCAATAACCACATACTTTGATAGTTGACCCAGAAACAGGTTTTCTTGATTACATACTCTAATACCCACCAGCATGCTAAATACTTTCATATTCACTCTTTCCACAGGATATTTAGCATTGGCCGACGTAAGGGCTGCCATTATGTTTATTTTGTAATGTTCGGCATCACCAGACATTAAGCAGAATTCATCTTTGTTACGAACCACTTTAATCTTCATGTACAGGCTGTTCAATATTAATTTTTCCTGAAAAAAAGACATTGGACCGAATATGCCCCAGAAGTTCAATAGTTTGGCCATATAGACACTTTTATTAAAACCAGTGTTTTCTCCATCAGGATCTGTCTCTTCCACTTTGTTAAGCGTATCTTTGTAAAAATGTCCTGTAGCAAACCGAGAATGTTGAGTCTCCTGGGTATAATTTAGCAGACCTTCTAAGACCGCTCTGTAAGGATAACAATTTGAACTGTGCGATATTAGTTGGCCCCCAAGGTAACATCAACTTGCGAAAACAAAACTGGCTATAGGGTAATCGACAAATCCGACCTTTGCTCCCACCGCTATATTAGTCCCATCAGCCTTCACTATTATACACCTTAGCTGTAGAAGAGAATTATTCAAGTCAAGGTAATCCTCCCCATTTCTAGCTATGAGAAATTATAGCAGCGCTACTTCAGAGAGGGCTGAGAGAGGTGGGACTTCAACGTATATACTTCCATCTACACTCGTTTGAGTGTAGCGGCTGTCGTCAACGGGTGATGCAAGGAACAATATTACTTGGCCACGACCATGTCTGACTGCTGTGTCTGTGTATATGGGTAGCGGTAGATCCCACTACAATAAATAACCGTGCTGTTCCTGTTTCAAGTTGAATAAGGCTGGTTTTGCTAAAGTACTGAGACTCAGCCTTGTGTTTTGGGGTGCAAGACAGTGACTCACACGTCACATTATGTTGAATTTCATTGCTGACAGTATGAACCAAAGATATTTCATGTTTTGTCTGGTCAGCTTCATTTCATTTCTTAATATACATCCATTCCTGCATTTCAGGTTGGCAACACATTCCAAAATAAGTTGGACAGTAAAGCATTCACCACTTTGTAATGTCACCATTCCTTCTCAACACTTAAGACATTTTGGCACTAAGGATACCAAGCGATGAAGCATTTCAAGTGTTATTTTGTCCCATTCTTCTTACAGACACATTTTGAGGTGTGCAACAGTACGTGGTCATTGTTATCACACTTTTTGGTTCTCTTGTTAACAGCTTCTACCAAATTTGTTTGACTACAATAAATTGTTAAGCCCTCTGGTTTTTTTTAATAGCAAACCAGTCTATTTTGGAACCAGTTTGTTGTAGTTTGTCTTAAACTGTACACATCTCTTGGTCTGTTACCAATAACATCTAGCAGTCTCTCGTTTGGTCAGCAGATTATTTGATGAGATTAGATGGAAATGAAAAGTTAGCAGCTCCGTTACGGTCCAGCTGGGCCGTTTTGAGTACTCATGTCTGGAATAACATATGGTTACAGGGACACTTGGAAACACAAGTAAAGGATGGCCTCTGGAGCTGTACAGGGTCAGCCCCAGCCCTAATATTGTTCCCAGCTTGACCCAGAAATGCTTCCGGGCTAGAGTTTCAAAGACAATTATGTTCATGAGGCATTTATGCTTGAAATTAAGAGAAGAGTAGTTAACAAGGTCTCATCTGATGTGAAGTTTGATGGAGGTAAGTGTGTCAGTGAGAGTTCTGTGCGTGTGGGAAAGTGGACTAGTCACTCCTCAGGGCTAGACAGACACACTGTTTCTGTAGGTCCAGAAATGCTCTGGTTTGATTATTATGGTATTGTTACTCTGATGTACATACCATCGGCCTTCATTTACTTGGACCTCCGATTCTTTTCCTCGCTTTGGAGGTCTGCTATAGCATCTACAGTAGGGAGGGCCATACGGGAGATTGGGTTTTTTTTGGACCGGCAACACACAGAGACTGCAGCAAACTGATATTTGGTAAGGTTATAAAGATGAAAAAAATCATTCAAATTTGACTTAAAATTACTATAAATCACAACTCTGCATTGTCATGAAACCCTTCAAACAGAATTGCTTTATCATATTATAGACCTCAAGCAGCTACTGACAAGTTAATTTTTACTCACTCAAACCTGCCATCCTCAATTGTTTCCTTCTTTTCCATTTTTAACAAAAGCAACAAAGTATGTATCCTTTTCAAAACCTGTTACTTAAGTTTTATATTGGCAACTAATATATCATTCAGTATTATTGTCTTTTCTATTTTTTATCTATATTTTGATGAACTTGCATTTATGCTGCAAAAACAGGCTGTGCTCTTCTATTCAATTCAGTTATATAGTATATATTGAATATGCAGAGGATGGCAATTTCAAATTATTTCAATAGCTAGTCATAATTACTGTAATGAGTGTGTTCTGTCCTTGACAGTTACTAACAGTAGTAGAAAAAAAAAAAAATAAAAATCAGACACCTTCTGCTTAGTTTGAGGAGGACGGCAAATGACCTCAAGCACAGTTATATTTAGTATGAGAACAGTTTGTTCACATTTCCGTAAAGCATGAACCCAAGAAAACAGAGTGGTATTATTTTTAGCTGCATTAAATACCCTGAAGGTCTAATGAGATTCATTTTAACATAAAAGAGATGCACCTGGTTCACAGTGCCTTTTTACCCAGAAGAGAGAATGGTAAAAATAAACACAGTAATGTCTTAAAAACTACTGAATAATTAACTATTAACTTCAAACTACTGATTTACACATTTAAATAAAACATTATGAAATTCAGTTTAAGGGGAAAAAAGTTTTATTCTATACAACCATTTTTGCTTCATTTTCAGACCTGCATTTTATCTTTGTCATCATAGAAATGTAACATCTAGCTTAAAGCAATTTAGTTTAATTTCTTTCTTCTTAATAACTATTTTTTTTTAAAGGTTTTCTTGTTCAGATATTTTTGAAAACAATTTTTGCATGATTGTGTACATAGTTTTTGTGGTAGTGATACATCCCTGTTACAACACTTGTTTGGACTTGATTCAAAACCACATATACAGTTAGGTCCATAAGTATTTGAACAGTGACACATTTTGCATAATTTTGGTTCTGTACACCACTGCAATGGATTTAAAAAATACAGCAATTATGTGATTAAGGTGTAGACTTTCAGCTTTAATTTAAGCCATTTACCAAATATATAGTATGAGGCGCTTAAGAATGACAGGCATTTTCCTTCATAGCGACCAACCCCATTTCCAGGGCCTCAAAAGTATTTGGATGATGTTATAGTGTATAAAATCTACAAATTATTCTATATATTATATTTTGCTCAATCCCAACAAGATGAATTCAAATGTAGGACACTCATATGGGCATTATAATAAAAAAGGCATATCCTCTTCCCTAAAGCCACACTTTTATAACAGTTGTTCACAGCATAGTGCCAAAATGGTTTTACAGCCTGGGAAAGAAGACTGAGCTGATACCTCAGGATATTGATTACTTTATGGATGGACATCTGGTACAACAATTTGGTTAACAGCCTGGGAAAAGATTGGTGGATGAATTTTGCTCACTCTTTAATCTTATTGACAGCCAGCCAATCAGGCACACGCAACAATCATGTGTTGTGAAACCACGGCATGAAACTTTATAATAAATATGCCTCATTTGAAAGCGACGTCAGAAAAGAAAACAGACACATATGACCAGTTTTCATCCGATTGTCAGTTAACAGCGTTTTCATGAACATCAATTGCTAAATCAAACGCCGCCCTGGGACATTCATTCTTGTCATCTGTACTTTTTTCGTAAGCTTTTTCTAAAGACTATATACATATCCAGACTTTTCTATCAGTCTTGTCGTCTATTATTCTTTGTTCCAGTGGCATTATTATTCCTGTAATAAATACCATGCTGCTTTTAACTTTCTGTGCTTTGTCTTAATGTCTACAGAGTGACTGAATTAATAAATTAGATTTTTTTGAGCACCTGGCGCGGCCTGAGGTTTGCTATTACCTCTGTGCTGCGAGGTTTATTAAGGCTGCCAGTGAGAGCTCCACTCAATAGTAGGGAACAGTACATAAAGTAAGGCATTCTTGGCTGATAATTGGCCTATAGTCAAGGATGCTGAGCCTTTGTATGTTTAAATGTATTCTTGTAGACCAAAAGTAATATTTGGGTCCAAGATGATATTAAAACATCGTATGTTGTTCGTGCCGATAAGAAGTAAGTCTCTTGAAGTGCTGAGAGAGTGACAGGCTGTGTTATTCCTAAAGCACTTGTGTGGTTTAAAGTGATAGAGGTTAGTCAGCGTGTGTGTGTCATTCATGGGGCACTGTTGTGGTTAGGGTCTGTGTGTATGCATATAGCTATGTATGTGTGTGTTAATCTTAAAGTGCAACAGTAGACCAACCAGATAACAAAATTGACAAGTAGACTTACCCTTGAAAAACAGGTAATGGGGAAGTAGAGGGAAATACTACGATAATACAGACGATGTAACAATTATAAATAACTATCATTTTCAATATTTGGTTGAAAGTCTGGAATCCATGGCCATCTGCAAGTGCTGGGCTTCCATCCTATTGACACTTTACCAGTTCTTTACTTCAGTCATCTTCAAATGCAGTTTGTTTGTTGGACTTTTTGCATTTCATTTGCTGAAGGCAAAACTGAATGCATGTCCCATTGGGTTGAGGTCAGTTGATTGACTTGGCCTTTGAAGAATATTCTACTATTTTGCATTGAAAAGCACTTGGATTGCTTTAGCAGCATGTTATGGCTCATTGACCATCTGTACTGTGAAGTGTTGTCCTATCAGTTCCATTCACAGCCAACAATGATGATTTTGCCATAAAACTGCCTCCACCATGATTCATAGATGTGGTATTCATTGGATCAGGAGACATTTCTTTTGTCCATACTCTTCTCTTCCCAACATTGCTCCAGAACTGGGCAGGCTTTTAAAAAATATTTCCTGGCAAAGTCTAATCAGTCCTTCTTATGCTCGAGGTTTACCAGTGATTTGCACTTTGTTTTTACTTTCCTGAAGTTTTCTCTTGATTGTAGACTTTGGAAATGATAGGTCTACCCTGGAGCATTTTCTTGGTTTGGCTACATATTGTGAATTAATTCTTCACAAAGGACAGCATTCTGCAATCATCCAGCAGAGTTGTCTTCTGTGGTTTTCTAGACCTTCCAGAGTTTTAGTTAACCAGTGTGTTCCTTCTTAGTAGTAATGTACCAGATTTTTAAGGACATCCTTGGATGAACTGGCCATGTGCTGCAGATCCTTGTCAGACTGAAAGGTTAAATTTTTCTTTAATTTCAGATTTCAGCCAAAATATCTTGATATTTGGAACTATTCAACTCTATATCCTAAGAAAATTCTGTGTTGAAGAGAATTAGCCAATGATATGATGACACCACCACCATATATGGTGCTGTTTGTTTTGGGTGATGAGTTGTGGTGGCTTTGTACCAAACATATCATTCTGGGGGACTGAATATGTCTTACTGCAAAAATGTATTTCTTGCGAGGAATATCTTTAGTCTTGTCTGCTTACACCACTTCTTAGATTTGTGAATAAAAAAAATGGCGGTAACAGAGAGAGTACACACAGGTGTTATCATAAAATTCTTTAAGGTTCTTATTGGTTTTTTTTTTTCCTTTCTCATTATCTTTCTCCTTAGTTGGTCATTAAATACCAATGTCTTTATGGTGTCTCATTTCCTCTACTTTTGGTCTTGGCAATGTTATATCATACATTTAAAATTACTGAAAGGTTTTTTTCACTCCCTGGTCTGTACCTTTAAACATTAAAGTGACATTAATCATTTTTAGCTACTCATTAATTATGGTTTCTATTGTTTCATTGTTTATTAAAAGTTAATTATATTTTTAAAAGATATATGTGAGCAATGTAAAAAATGTCAGCTGAATAATAACATGTTTTACACAGATTGAACAATATACACATTTTACAATTCTATTCTTTATCGGAGGTTTTATTTAAAAAACTCCATTACTGTCATTTCTTAATACCATCTAAGGATGAATTAATTGATGTTATTAGAATCTAGAAATTCTACTTGCATTTCCATCAAAACTAGTGAGTATACTTCAGGGGTAGATATTGATGGAAGATGAGGGAAGTTAGGTAGGTTGCCTTTGATTACATTTGTATATTAAAAAAAAAAAAAAAAAAAAAAGTGTTACCCTGGAATATTATAAGATGTAGTAGTTTAAAGGACAGATGCACATTATCTGTATAGAAATCTCTAATGTCCCAGACACCTAGTGACTTCCACAAGTCGATTACTGAATAGAGAAGGATAGAATATAATATCATACACAAGATCTGCTTATGTCCTAGAGCAGTACGATAATGGGAGTGAACGGTGGACCACTCCGTTTCTGGTAAATTAATGGTCTTTAGTGTTAACTGAAGTACAGAACAAACTGTTCAAAAAAGAGTTTTGAACAAGATTTCCTTTCTATGGATAACTAAGCACTTGCAGGTTTGCTGCCCATTTCAAAAGTCTCAGTGTATGCATAGTATATTATCAGACCAGTAATAGAACCAAAATTTACATAGTGACATGTCACCTTCTCTGGCTATTTTGAAATGTAGATAAGGGAATACACTAGCCTTTAAATAACTTAGTATACTATATATAGAAGTTCCCTGAAAAAAGATATAGGAACTTTGGGAAGACTTTCATTTTAAAAATATTTTTTCCAGTAAAGTGTAAGGTAAAGGGGTGACTAACATACTGTTTAATAGTCTTTATCACATGGCATATACTATGTTTAAGCAGATCTTTACATTTTCTACAGTAATTATCTTAACTGTAAAAAGTAAAAAAAAGTGATGTAGTTTAGTTTTTCATGCAAAAGACTTCACTGGGAAGACCATGCTCTTATTCAAAATAATTTTGAAATCTGTCCAATAGATTTAATACACATGAGAGTGAGGAATATGAGTCTAAGACATAGAATGTCATATCCTAAAGATAGGACTCCAACAGAAACCTTCTTTTGATTTCGTTTTTGACTTTCATTTCTGAATACTTCAGGAGATATAGCTAGGGGTTTGACAGGACTCACAAAAAATAATTAATGATAAATGATACTCTGCATGATTCTGAATTCTAATTTGATATACTCCAGATTTATATAATTTGTGGACCAGGGTAATGTAATCCTTGCATATATATTTGGATCAAACACAAATTTGCCAAATACAGCAAATAGATAACCTTTGATAAAGTTAAATTGGGTTATTTCTGAATCCCAAGACAATATAACCTCTGCAAATTCATAAACTGTAGGAGAATATATTACATTAAACATTTGACACTAGAAGCCCTCCTTTGACAAGTCTAGTTTCATCTTGAATTATTACAGGCTAGCATAGCCAAATGCCTGTTTATTAAAACTGACTTAAAATGGTTCCATGGTAAATGCATCTATTTCGAATACACCACGCATTTATAAACCTCTTTTCAATGAATATGCCTTACCTCCTTTCTTTGCATGTCTTTTTCCTTTTCTTTGTTGGACATTCCAACCCTGTTGTGGACACCAGATGGCATGACACATACACTGGTTTAATATCTATGCCAGGCAATTGCGTTAGTTCTTTGGATATTCCCACCCTTTAGTGGCCAACGAACATTATCCTTGAGCAAAGGCACAGATGCCAGACAGCTGTCATACCCCTTTATATACAGAGGGGAACACTATTCTTTCTTCTAAAACATTGAGATTCATCCAAATCTCAACATTGAATATTTGGACGATTACAATAGTTCCCCTAAACTTCGTATACGAGAAAGTAATAAACTTATGATTGTGCACTAAACTTAAACTAAGAACACCATTCACATGTTAACATCACTCATATGAGCAGGTCTGCTCCAAAGTGTGGAGTGTACTAGGCACTTTACTTTGACATCAAAAGCCCCCATTGTCATTGAAGCTAGTTCAGTTTGTATTGAATGCATGTTATTCTGCAGCCCTACCTACATGGAAGGTAAAGAGTCAATATGATCAGATCAAAGTGCAAAGTACATAAATGCAAATAAGTAAAATTATGTTTGTCTTTAGTTCATTTGACTATGAATGAATGATTTTTACCTTTACATTAAGAAGGCATAACAACTTTTAATACAGTTTACGTGTTCTGAAAGAAGTGCATGTTCGCCACTGTTGAACAATAAATAAATAAATAAATAAATAATATATTATATATATATATATATATATATATATATATATATATATATATATAATTAAAATGAAAAAAAAAGATTAATACAGCGATTATTAAAACACTTCCATAACTTAACTACTATTATATTTTCTATTAAAATATAAACAAATACAATATTACCTTGTATCCCTGGCAAAGCATTTTGCAGATGTGACTGTACAGTCTTATTAAACTGACAATCAAATGGTCGATGCCTGGCATCTGACAAAGAATTTCATACTGGCTGGTGTTTTTGAAAATGACTTCTCCTTAGGATATTCCTAACATATTGTAACTTGCACTTTAAAACAGTGTTACACTGTTAAAAAAATAGTCAGTTAAAGCATTGTCTCATGTACAACAACCAAAGTAGTTATATGCTTCACTAGTCATTTTGCCATGGTTTCTTTCAAATGACTGGCAGATGCTATTCCTGTTGACCATCTTTCAGCGTAAAGTAGCAGAAAGGCACAGTCCTACTGACATGAAAAGAATGTTAATCAGAGCCTCACAGGGTTTTGATTACATGAGGATAAAATAGGAACAGCGGAGCACTGTGCAGCAGGTTTTAAGTTAAAAATGCGCAAAGATTACACTTTCAGTCTCTATGGTTTGTAAGTCTTTCCAACTTTATGACTTTAGGTGTAAAATAAATCCTTTACCAATGCCATTATGCACTCCAACAGACACATGGGGCTGAATCTGTACTCACGCAGAAAGAAAACTACTAGAGACATTTGATATTCCAGTTTACAAAAGTTATTGAATTATTTAATTTATATTGTTTTGTGATTTTGGAATCATTTTTCAAAAGAAACAGATAGAGGAGGCATTTCAAATTGACTTTCATCAATTTCGTATTTGTTTTTGTCAAACCATGCCACCAGTTAAACAAACATTAAAATTAGAAAGTAGTCAAAGGAAAAAATGATTTGCCCTCTCCGTCCACTCCCTGCAGCACCCACATTCTCTTTCCATTTACTTCTCCAAACAAGGCTAAAATGAAGCACTCAATCGCTGTCCTCCGACACAGCTAGAATCACGACATATGTGAAACATAAAACGCCCTGCAGACAGTAATGAAGCAGCAATTTGAAAGGTTTTCAATTACTAATTATAAAACAAACCCAGTAGGTCAGTCCAAGAAGGAATTTGCAAACACACTAAAATATACGGTAATTCTAAAAATTTAAACATATAGGAAAAAGAAAACCAATACAGATTAACAACAACTTTACAATTCTATCATCCTGGTCTTTCTGGCAGAAGTCAAAGTTCATCATTGGACCTGGGTCTGTGAGCACAGATATCCTACACAGAAGGATTGAAAGCGAAAGTCAGCTCATGTTTTCATTGGTTTTAATTTATGTTTGGGTCTGACTGACCACAAAATTACAAATTGTTTGCTGTAAGGTGCCCCAAATCTTTACTTTGTTCTGTACTCTGCTGTTAGTGTCTAGGCTAATTAAGGGTTATATTAGTAATTATAGAACCTAGATACAGTATTACAATAATATTAATATACAGCAAAACAATGTCATAAAAGAGCAGTATAATAACCAAAGCAATTAAAACTAGGAGAGTTGATGAGATTAAAAGCAGCTATACGATATAAACAGAATAAGTTGTATAAAAGTTAAGCACAATAAAAAATTAAAAGGATGCAAGGTTTTGAAAAAAGTGGTGTCTTACATTTTCCTTATGACAGACATACTGTATGTTCAGTGCATACTTCAAAGGGCCTATTTACTGTTTCTGCTCAAGTCCTTAATAAAATTTAATAAAATTTTAAAAATAGTGGAAATTATTCAGTTAAACTCTAACTCCTAATTATGCTTTCTCTGGAGAATTGTAAATGTGAATGTTGGCACAGATGACTACTTTGTTCCTGGCAGGTAAAAGAAGGCCATATCTGATACCTGCTGCTTCCAGATCCTGGTTAACAGAATAATATGCAGCTTTCTTCCAAGCAATTACAATTACATACGTGAAAATAAATATGTGATTTTGATTGTTCTAAAAATGACATTTTTCCTCATGTGGAATAATGTTTGTTTTCATAAAGTTTGTTTTGCAATGCAAAAAAAAAAAAAATAAATTATTAAAACCATGAAACCATGTAATGTTCCATACAAATCAAGTCAAACTTAAAACTAATTTCAATTCAACCCACACCAATGAGAAAGAAGGAGGCCAACAGCCAGAGTAAAACTTTGAGAACAGTGAAGAGGTAAAGTCATCCTTCTCTCCAATATAAATGCTTATTCTAAAATGTTGATTACATCCTGCCAGGTTTTAAAAAAATTTTGAACAGTTTCTCTAAGTGAGAATTTGATTTTTTTCCAAATTCAAACATTATATAACATCAGTTACCCACTGACTTAAGACGTTGGTTAGAATTCTTCCAGTTGAGCAAGATAAGTTTACGTGCTAATAGTGAAGTAAAGTCAATTACAGTTTGTCCTTCTCCACTTTCAGTCCATCTGGGAGTACACCAAACACAGCTGTTAATTGATTAGGAGTGATTGTGACACCCAGACTGTCTGATAGGCATTTATATTTTTTTGTCCAGAATGATATTAATTTGGTACACTCCCAAAACATGTGGCCTACTGAGGTTAGAGCTTGTTTGCAACATTCACAGGTTGGATCTTGCCCTGAAAACATTTTGGACAATTTTAAACAAGATAGATGTGCTTGATAAAAGATTTTAATTTGAATAACAATGCTTTGCACTTATGGATCTAGACTGAATTCTGTGCATGACTACATTCTACTCCTTTTCTGAAATGTTGTGTGAGAGATCCTTTTCCCACTGTACTCTGGGATCTTTAAAAAACGGACTTTAACATGGTTTAATATATTATGGAAATGCTGTCTGAATCTTCAAGACTGATCAATATTCTTCTGGAAAAGAAATAGGTGGGAGGTGAGGAAAATTGGGTAGATTTAATTTAGCAAAATTTCTAATTTGGAGATAATGGAAAAATTGTGTAGATGGGAAGCTAAATTTGGAGTGTAATTGTTCGCAGGATGCAAAGACATTATTTTTTATACAAATCTGTAAATGATTTAATCCCATACGTCTTCCAAACATTAAAAACTATGAGTTAGATAGGCTGGAAAAAGGTGGTTATTGTGTATAGGTGCCACAGATAAAAAAATATTCTTTAATATTGGTTCCATATTCAGAGTGAATGAAGGACAATTGGGTTGTTGGTATATTGACGATACCCTGTATTTATTTGTGTACAATGCAGGGAATATAAAGTTCTGCAGGATTTTATATTATTTCTATTGGGGACCAAGCTAGTGTGGTTTCATCTATTTGTGTCAATGTCCAGGTTTTTATAGCTTGTATATTTGCCGCCCAGTAATAAAACTGAAAATTAGGTACAGCCGTACCACCTTCCAATTTAAGTCGTTGAAGGGTTGCCTTTTGGAAGCGTGGATATTTCAGATTCCAAATAAATGAAGTTATGATTGAATCTAATTTCCTACAAAATGATTCGTTAATGAATATGGGGATATTTTGAAATAGAAACAGGAGCTTAGGGAGGATATTCATCTTGATAATATTAATTTTCCCTTGTAAAAATGGAGAGTAGATCATCTATGTATATTTTGTTTAAGTGTTTCCAAGCAAACCGCAAAATTTTGTTGAAAAAGAGCTTTATGTTTACTTGTGATGTTCACCCCTAGGTATTAAAAATGATCTGCAATGACAAAATGGAAGTTTGCAAGAGAATTTACCAAACAAAAAAAACATTGTTCAAATTAATTTTGAGTCCAGATGTCTTTTGAAATTCTGCTAGTAGTTAGGTCTGCAGGAACAGAACTTTGTGGGTCTAATATAAACAGTACCATATCATCTGCATATAGTGATATTTTCAAGTCCTTCTCTGAACATCCCCTTTATCTTTGATGCATTTTGAAAGTAAATTGCCAATAGCTCAACAGCAATTGCAAATAGCAGTGATGACAAGGGGCATCTAGTTTGTCTAAAACAATGTTAACATAAACTGAAGCTTCTGGACTGGTATACAGTAGTTTGATCCATGCACATATGTTCAGGCCAAACCCAAATTTATGCAATTTGGTGAATAGGCAATCCCATTCAACCATATCAAGTACTTTTTCTGTATCTAAAGATAATAAGATCTCAGGAGTGTTAGACTATGTGTGAATATATTACATTAAATAGCCATTGAAAATTGGAAGCTAAGTGGCTACCTTTAATAAACCAGGTTTGGTCTTGTGATATTACCGAAGAGAGCACTCTCTCAATCCTTATAGCTTGAACTTGAGAGTACCTTGACATCATTATTCAGAAGTGAGATTAGGCTGTATGATGCATATTGTAATAAGTCCTTTTTTTCATAGGAAAAATGTAGTACCTCAAAAGAATTGGGTAGAATTTTATTGTCTCTGGCTTCTATAAAATGTTGCTAATAAAAAGGGGAGCTAATTGATTTTTATATATATATATATATATATATATATATATATATATATATATATATATATATATATATATATATATATATATATATATATATATATATATATATATAAATTTTAGCAGGATATCAGGACCTGGTGCTTTACCGCTCTGTAGTGAGTTTATAGCATTGAGTAAATTCTTATAGTGTCAGAGGTTTAACCAATTCCTCTGCACTGAGAGTATCTAGCTGTGGTATCTGTAATGTATAAAAAACACATATTGTGTGTCTTGCATTCTTTAAACTGACTATAAGGACTTATAGTAGTCTATATTTTTATGGTCATTGATTTTATCTCCATCTGTGTTGGTGATTACTAATATTGCATTACGAACTTCCTGCTTTTGGATTTGTTGAATTAAGATTTATTAGCCTTCTCTCCGTGTTCATAGGCAGAGTTCGGATTGCAAAGCCTGTCTTTTCCTAAAAAGTCTCATTTGGAGACCTGTCTTGTTCTTGATCTAGTCTGGTAATTTCACTGACTAACTCGGAGGCCTACTTGGTTTCAAATTTATTTTTCTGGGAGAGAGATATGAGGATCTGTCCTCTTAAAAATGCATTCAGAATTTCCGCAGAGTATTCCTGCAGAAACCTCTGGGGATGCATTTGTCTGTAAAAAAAGAATCAATTTGCTTGAATATAAATTCTGTACAGTTCTCGTCAGCCAAGAACAGGGGGTTAAGACGCCACCTGCGAGATGAGTATGTGGGGCATAGTGATTTGAGCTCCATGATAAGAGGGGCATGGTTGGAGATAATAGCTTTGTACTTGAAAGAATTGATCGTGGTCAAGAAATTGTTGTCTACAAAGAAATAATCAATTCTTGAGTAACCATGATATACTGGTGAGAAGGAATATGCTCTTAAGCAGGGGTGTCCAGCTCCGGTCCTGGTGGGCCACAGTGGCTGCAGGTTTTAATTCTAACCATCTTAATTAGTGACCTGTTTTTGCTGCTGATTAAAGTTGTTTTGCATTAGTTTTAATTGATGTGACTCAGACCCCTTAGTTGTTTCTTTTTCCTTAATGAGCAGCCAAATAATGAGACAAAACAATCCGCACACCTGACTGGCTAAGCTGAAAATAAAGAACGGTGAAGGTCTTGGTCTTGTGGTCTGTTCAGGTCACAGAAACATCTTGACGGTGGTCTTAGAAAGAACAGAAAACCAACGGTCTGCTGCGGCAGAATGAGAGCAGCAACAAGTCCTGATATTCAATCATTCAATAATTAACAGCAAGAATTGGCTTCTCAATAAACAGGTTGGAGTGAAATTGGCTGGACTGACATTCCAATTTAGCTAATCATCTGTTTGCTTATTTCACATCTCATTTCAGTTTGGCTGCCATTTAATGAAGAAAAATCCATTCAGAGGACTGAATCCTTAAAAACATCCATCCATCCATTATCCAACAGTGCTATTAAAATGAAGGGGAAAAAGTTAATTAGCAGTGAAAACTGCTTGCTGAATAGGAAAATTGTTAGAATGTAAACCTGCAGCCACTGCGGCCCACCAGGACTGGAGTTGGACACCTCTGCTCTTAAGTATGGATTTAGAAATCTCCATGGGTCTAATAAGTTATGATCAGTTAAAAACTTTGTGCTTATTTTTGCAGTATGAGAGGTTCGCCCCTGTAGTTGAAGACCTATTCAAGTCTTAATTTAAAACACAATTAAAGTCTCCGGCCATTGCAATTATATGAGTGTTCAAGTTACGAATGGATGCAAATACTTTTTGGATGTAGTCTATCATCCACATTGGGTGTGTAGATATTTATAAAAAAAATTACCCATCACCATTACCTATCATCCTTTAGGATCAGATACTACGTCTGATACTACAAGTGAAATTGTTCTGTCAATTAAGATTCCCACACCTCTAGTTTTCTTTGTATAGCTGGAGTGGAATATTTGGCCAGTCCAGTCTCTTTGCAACTGAAACTGATCCTTACTGATTAAGTGAGTCTCCTCTAAAAAAATAAATATCTTGGTGTTTAGACCTGTTAGGTGAAGAGAATACTTTCTCTCTCTAATTAGTGATTGAGACCTTTGACATTCCAGGTCACAAAGTTCACTTTTTGGTCATAGAGAGATTCCTTCTGAACTGTTGTGATTTTAGTCTTAAATTAGTTAATTTTGGGGATTAAAAAAAAGATCAGATATAGCTTGCTATCTTTCTCTCCTCCCCCAGTTCCCCAATTCTCAAATGAAGCTAGACCACACTTCATGAAGTCCCAGTCCTCTGATACCAAGCACCAGTGTAGCAGGAATAAAGTAAAGATATCTGTTGGCAAATTAGTCCAAATACTATTACCTAGAATATAATCTTGAACAGGCTTGAAAGAATAAACCCAGGGTATGATGTTAAACAGTACCCATGGAGAAGCAGATAACATGTGATAGTACAATCCTAATACAATAAATCAAGGGTGTAATTTTAGATACACTAAAATAAATCATACATACCACACTTTTAACTATAATTAAAATAGCAAGGAAGAAAAAGGAATTTATAATTATGGCAAAAGTATCATTGCGGAAAGGCCAAATTGCACGTGAAATCTTTGCCTTGCCAGGAAACAATGCATCAATTTTTTTAAGCTCTTTTTCTGCTTAATCAGGAGAACTTAAAATGTAGACCTTGCTTTGAATATCCATTCTCAATTTAGCGGCATACAAGCAGCTGTATCTGATTTCGACTTTCCGTAAGCGCTGTTTAGCAGCTGTTGAAGGTGAAAAATCAGGGAAAATGCACATGCAGTTAGTTTGAAATATAATCTCTTGTTTCAGTCTGAGAAGTGACATCAGATTGGTCTTAGATTAGAATTTGTTGAAACATACAATGAGGCTTCAGGGATTTGAGGCGTTCGATCCATGTATACACAGTAAGCTGCTGATATCCCAGTATCTGATTTGAAGTCCTCTCCAATTATTGTAGAGAATATTTCAGTGATGAATTTCATAGGGTTTTCAGTTTTCAGGGAAACCTTTAAATCTGATATTTCTTCTATATCCATCTTCCAGCAGAGCTAGTCTGTCTCCAAGCACATTCAGATTTTATAGTAATGTTTTTTTCGTCACAATGGAAGCCAATTGTTCAACAATTTCAACATGAGTCACTAACATTTGCTTAATTGTCTTGAAGCTGAGCACCATGGGCTGTTAATTTATTTTCAAGCTTACTTGTATTTTCCTGCATTTTTTCCTCAATTGTTTCTAGCATATCTGCATATCTTTAAAGGTTGTCTAAAAGTGATTACTTAAACGTTTCTTCCAGTCTTTAATATCCTGAAGTTGCTTCTCATTTGTCATGTTTATGTACTTTATACATTTCCTTATATCCTTTATAATCTTCTTTATTTTTACTCTAATTTATGTCCCCCTCCCCGAGTGTGGTAGTTATTGCAGTGGTAATTGCAGCGATCGTTATCTTCAGCTCGGACTGCTAGTTTTGGTGTTTTTCTCACTCTGCGGATAAAGTAGCAAGCCCAGTCGGAGTTGGGTGGGTAGTTGGCAACACGGATAGTAAGGCCATTTTCAATATCAGTGAAACTTCTGGAATCAATGAGTTCTCCTTGCCTGACTCACTTGCACTTTCGCTCCGACTTTCAACCTAAGCTGGAGGCGCTGCTGCAGCATCAGGTCCCGGAAGATCTGTGCTTTTGCCCATCTGCTCCAGATTAGTCTTTCAAAGGCCGTATGTCGAACTTGAATTTGAGGCCTGTTTAAGCTTGGATGAAGCTTTAGCTGTTTTTTTCAGTTTCTCCTTTTTTCTGCCACTGTTGCCGATATATACTCGCATATACTGTAATTGAACCTCAGGTTGAGTAAATGCAGGATACTGTGTGGGATGACAAAAAAAAAAAAAATTTTTTTTTGCTTTTATTTAGCAAAATTGTCCGCCAGTGGGGTAAGCAAAATTTACTTGACAAGATTTCTTAAAGTAAGCTATTAAATCGTAAATACAAGTTTTTGGATAAGTGTAATTAAATTCTTACAATAAGGAATACTTAATTTAATACCATGACAAAGCCTTTTCACTTGCTTAGATTTAATTTTACAGTGTATGGAGAATGTTTATGGTGTACATGACATAGGTTACATATCCCAGGGTTTAGTAAAGAATTAGAATTTCCAGATTCCTGGCCCTCTGGTATCCCTAAAAATTGACATTTTTTCCTCTCAATCAGTTCACAAGTTTGACAGTTTTGCATTTGCTTTTCTTGGCAGCACCCATGAGAAAAACAAAATGGCATCACAGAATTTCAAACACAAGATGTGAAAAGTGTTTAACAAAGTCAAAATGACGCCAAAATCATACAATGACAACATAATTATAAACACAAAAATCCCCACATAAAAAGACATGGACGGAAGGCATGAAAAAAAGTTAAGACTACACCATAATTATAACAACTTCTTTTTGTATTATGCAGAGTTTTCTGCATTCTAATGTTCATTTTTTCAACATTCAACCAGAACTTAATAATCAACAACCTCAAAATCAGGAGTATTATCTTTATAATGTTCCACACATTGCTAAGGTGGTAAAAGTTTAGGAGTTCTCAATGAAGGAGACCCTCAGTTATGTTTTGTGACATGAATGTGATAGGCCGTTAATTCTGGTCTCACTTTCATTCTTGCTAAAAGCCAGGTTAGAAACTTAGCCTCTGCAAGATGTGGAGCAAACTTACCAGGAGCCTTCTACAGCTGTAGTGTCCAGCTGATTCTTTCGTCCATAGGGCCTGAATTTCCCTCTTTTCATCTACATGCAACAGGCCATATTAAATCACTTTTTTTTTTTTGCTCCGTCTTCTCTTTACCAAATTATTCTATTTGTTTCATTTTCTTCTTTTCATTTTTTGGATATTGACACAGATAAGATGTTTTGTAATCTAATGCTCCTAGTTAATAATTATAATAAGTTAATAATTCCAACAAAAATGTGAAATTACAGTAGAAGTACCCAGTTCTAACAATGGACAAGACTAAGCTTAATTTTCACTTAATGTTCAGTTGAGGAGTATCCACAACCTACAATCCTGTTATTGACAGCAACAGGTCTGTTATCTAAGCCATATGTTTGTATGTGTGTTGGGGTAGGGAAATTATATTTATTATCTTTTGGAGCTTCTCTAAAATTTAAAATTTCCCCTGCACAGTGGCATCATACTCCATGCCTGCCTAGTCATGGTCTTTGGGATACCGAAGTAAGTACAAACTTCACAAACACAAGTTTGATTAACTGGAGACCTTATGTTGGCATAGCATTTGGGTGTGTGATTATGTATTGGAATGGGACTAGTGTCACATTCAGAATTTGTTTTTTCTTTTCTTCCTTGATCTTGGTGAAATAATCTCCATACCCATGCAATCCCAAAATTGGATTAACAGCTGAGAAATGGATGGCTTGTTATAGAGAAAAAGTAACCTAAAATGGTACAGAGAGTCCCATTCTATTATAACATTAGTAAACAGTATGAAAATATCATCTGACCATAATAAACAAATGGATGAAAAAAAAAAAAACATTTTTAAAAGTGCCAGTTGTGGGAGATAAGAGGTTAAGTACTTCTGACAAGTATTCCTAGTATGTGGTTAGAAAGTGTACAATATGTACAGCCAGATCAAAATTGTCTGAACAGATAAACTGCACTCTCAATGAAGAAAAGCAGTGCACCTGTCTAATTGCACAGACATGTTTCAATTATCTGCTCCAAAGCTGCATGCAATTAGTATTTATTATGTTAATACTATTTACCGTAATAGTGAATTTTAAATGTGTTCCCAACTGATACATGAAAATAAACAACCTATATGTTATCCTTATATATTTTTGTTAAGTATCTAAATATTAATGAGCTAGAAAGGGTCTGTGTTAATGTCGGACTGTAAAAATACAAAAATCATTAAAGACCATTTCCATTTTAAAATGTAGAAAACAGAAGGATAGATAATGGAGTATTTCTCATTGTTTTGTCAAGAATATTATAAAAGGTATATGAGGAAAGCATCACAGCTTAATGTAGTGCAGTATCTAATATTCTTTCATTTTGCAAATTTTCTTCTCCTGACTGTTATGTGAATAAAATATATGTAGTTAAAAATGTATGTCCAATCTTGAAAGTCTGCCTTTTGTTTCAGATACATCTGGAAGAAAAAAAAAAAAAAAGCTGAAGCCTTAGTATAATCATCTATTCAAGGAAATGTGGTGGCTACATTGTGGCTGACAATTTTACCTACAAAGAATGACTTTTCGGTTTTATTAGTAACTTATCAAGTGGTATAAAGCAGTGTAATGAGCTATCTTTAGAAAATGTTGCTTAAGTGGAAGATTAGGAATCATTTTAAAACTTTTATTTCAGCTTTGAAGATAATCCTTCCTGCTTGTGTGACAGGAAACCATTAATCAATAGGAAACGAGATTTCCTAAAGTACAAACTTTCATATCCACAACCTAACAGTTGGTAAAATTCACAAAAAGGATGAAGAGATGCAAGTTTTCTTATGTAGTTTGTAAAGAAGGTAATTTGAATAAGAGAAAAATGTAGCTAGTAGGAGAATGGCAATTTTCTTCATACATATTAAAGGTTTATTTCCACTTAATGTATTTTTCTTACTTGAGCATTATATTTTTAAATACTAAAATACATTTCTAGCTAATGTTTAATTTAGACTACAAAATGTTGGTTTCTGCCCTACACGCAATTCTGTGGTAGTTGACCATAAATTGAATTAAAGGTTCATTAAATGGAGGACAGCTTGTTTAATTAAAATTATTCTTTGAACACATCTATTTTAAAAAAAAAAAAAAACAAAGAAACGCATCTCTTCAATTGTAACTGTTACCATGTATACCATTGCAAACTGATTTCTGTGTGCAGTAGAATTAAATACTTATACCAATGTGTGTATTTTGAAATACTCAAATTTTGAAGAATTTAACTTAAACTGTGTGAAACCAACATGCTGACATGAAGCCATGTCAGACACGGCCCTTGAAATTAGTGGTTTGACATGAAATTGATCAAATTAATAAAAATATTTTAGCAGACAAAGTTTTAAAGCTATATAATTAAGAGACTGAATCCTTACAAAATTTAAAGAACATCTTATTGGTAAATTTATTTATATGCATTTTATTCAGTGTACATTTCATTAGATTGCCAAGTAGCTTAAATAAAGTAATGTAAAAGTGAGCAAGTTTGTTATTGACATATTGACCAAACAATTTTAAGCTTGATTCCAAAGGTATTACTGAAAACCATTTTCCATGGTGCAACATTTCACTGCAGCACAGACAACTCAGCAAAATTGTGTGTGTTCCACTGAAGAGAAACAAGGCAAATTGTTTTCTTGTATAACATAACACAACTGAGATAATACAGAGACTGATCTGGAGATAGATGAAGTCAAAACGAAAACAAAAAATCAGAAACTGGGATATTGTGAGCACCTTTCAATGAAGCAAAATCAAAATTTCCACAATTTAAAGCAGAGAAGAGGTCATTTTATCTGTAAACTTGGATAGAGAAATGCATCTGAGGAAGACCTTTTAACTTATCACTTTGTTAGCATCAAGGTCGTGACCACAGTGTCCTGAGAGCAGCAGTGGTGTCTTACACAGAAATGATGATGCACATTATAAAAAAAATGGAGGTGAAAAGGGCCCAGAATAAATGAAAAATCTTAAGATAAATATTGTAGGAAGAGATTTAAAAAATCCTTGCCTTTAAAAACCTCTAAAGGAAACTCTTTGCTAAATATAAATAAAAATACTTCATAACAAGTTTAAGAAACCAGGTTAGCCAAAACTGGTTAAAGAGGAGATGAGGAATAAGTTCATTTACTAACTTGAAGAGAGAGTTTACTTTTTTTTATGAAAAGGACCAGGCAATTCGTAAAGTCATAAAAACTAACAGATCAAAACTGAAAGTCACCAAATATATCAAAGAAGTCAAAATGAAAACAAAATCAAAGCTCAGGAATAACAGCTAAAGATTACAGAACTGGGAAATCAAAAATTAAAGTCTTACAAGTTCCAAAAACAAAACAGATAAGCTTGATATCTACAAACTTGGATACAAAATGGCCACTGAGGACCTTTTAACCTCTCACCAATTGACCCTTGAAGTCATGACCCTGGAAACCACACCCCTAGCAACAAGGATCTGCATCATGACGACAAAGTTCACAAAATGGCAGCAACCATGGAAAAGAAAATGGCATTAAGGTAAAACACAATAAATGATAAGTTCCTCATTAATGCCTTAACATGAAATCTGATTTCAAAATCCCTGTTCAAAACCCAAGATGAGACATATAGTTAGCCAGATTCAAGATTATATCCTCAGGCATATTATTTATAAAGCATAAAAAAATGTAAACTACTAATCATAATAATTTAAGTCGCTATAACTAGGTTCAAATTTGAGGATTAAAAGTAAAAAGGTATTAATCAGAAGGTATTGAAACAGCAAAAACACACACTGTTCTTTATATCATAACTTCTGTGATTTCTTAACAAACAGCTTCACATAACAGCATCACTATAAGAAATGAATTACTTTTAACATCAATTAAAGTACAATGTAATTAAACATTTGAGTTAGGGTCTCACATGAACAAAATCTTTAAATAAATTAAAAATTTGTCATAAAGGATGAAAGAAATAACAGAAAATATCAAAAGGATCCAGATCATAATAAAACCAATACCTCAGTCCTGAGAAAGGAACCCAAAAGTAAAGCAGAAATAGAAAATTAAAGTAGAAAAAGCATGTATAAAACTTCAAATATTGGTTAAGTTATATGCGAAAATGACAGTCCTGTTTTTGAAGAATGATTCAGAAGATCTCACTCTTATCATTCATCCACATTTTTTTGTATTGAGGAAATGGACTGTCATAATGTGATACTGGTGTGTCAAAAGGCTACACCTACTTCATCATGTAGTTACACCCCAATATGTTTCACACTTAGGCCATCTTGAATGAATACAATGAAGCATCATAATCCAGAAAAAACAATATGATAAATAAGATTTAATCTACGTGAAATGATGCAAATACCAATACACATGCAAAATGAGTAAAACTCATACAAGTTGAAAAATAAGGGAAACAACAGAAAAAATTTCATAAACAGTGTGAAAACATTTCTCTGATCCTCAAAATTCTGACAAGGATGTGTTTAACATTAATTTTTGTTGACATATTTTAGTCAACGTAAGAAAAGAGTGTCTAGAAAGAAAGTTAAAGATTTAAAGTAAAAATGTTACAAAGGCATGCACCTTATAATTATGGACGATTGTAAGCATATGTGCAAGCAATGTTTTTTTCATGGCTATGCCCTGAAATTACTGTCACTCCATGGAGGGTAGTTCTCACACTGCACCCCCTGTGCTGCTTGAGCAGCCACTCCCCATGACCTATTTGTTTTTTTAATTTTTTGTTTATTATGTACTGTTTCTTTAAATGGCATTGTGGTGTAGTGGGTACGTGGGTGCAATTGTGCAGCTGCGGGGAGTTGATGGAGTAATTGGGGCGAGTCGCACCTGAACGTGAGGGTGCGATCACTGTCAATTGCTTAATCAGCTTCCTGCGGTGCATGATTGAAGCACTGCACCCGCAGAGCTGTATAAGAATGGGCTGGCACAAAGAGAAGGGGGACAGAAAGTTTTGATGAAAAATAAAAGCAAGGAAAGGCTTTGAGAGCACAGCATTGGGAGCGAAAGAAAGCGGATGAGCCAACCAGCTGTAAAAGAGAGGTCAGCGCAGTCAGAGTTCCCGGATGGAGCAAAGGTTTTGGTGCTCAAGGGACGGATTGTGGCCACTGAATGGGAGAGTGGGTACGATCGTGGAGGAGTCCGCCCTAGGGATCTGAGGGACGACTACGAGTATAAGAAAGAAGACAGGAGAACAACTGACCCTGAGTGGGGTCGGTAGTGTGAGGACTGCGGTGGCTGAAGTCTCTCCCGCTGAGCATGCCTTGGGTAAACTGGAGAGTATTGGGAAGGAGCTGTGCTTTGCTGGTGTGATCCCAATGTCTGTGGCAGGATTTTAATCTCATTTTTAGCTTTGTTTTAAATATTTGGATTTTACCTTTTTATGGTCCGGGTGCTCTGGTTTCCTCCCACAGTCCAAAGACATACAGGTTAGGTGCATTGGCGATCCTAAATTGTCTCTAGTGTGGGTGTGTGTGCGTGTGCGCTGCGGTGGGCTGGCGCCCTGCCTCTGGGATTTGTTCCTGCCTTGCACTCTGGTTTGGCTGGGATTGGCTACAGCAGACCACTGAGACCCTGTGTTAAGATATAGCGGGTTGGATAATGACTGACTAACTGACCTTTTTATGGATTATTTATTTATGAACACTTTGGGACAACTGCACTATGTATTTGAACAATTTGCTTTGTTTTAATAAAAGGACTTCTGCTCTTTTGCACCTTTCCCCTTGCTTCGTTCTGTTGTCCTCATTTTCCATCTCATCCAGCTATATTACCAATGGGCTCCCAAAAAGGAAGTGGGAGCACTGAGTAGAACCCACATTGTCACAGGCATCCATTCTGTGTACTGTGGCTTTAAATAGCATCCATTCTGTGTATTCTGTGGATGGAACCCCATAAGGCTGGGCCACCCTAATATACTGCTGGATCTTCACTCTGGATACTTAGGTCAATGAGAAGAGAGATCTGGTTTTGCATCTTTACATTTTTTGGAGTCAGTTGTGAGCATTGTTTTTTCCTGTTATTTCTAGCTTATTGGATTTTTTTCTATCTGTTTCTTGGGTTTTCCGTTGGATTAGTGTTTTGGCACTTGTTTCCTGTGGATTGCCTTTTTAGGCTCATCCTTTTTTGCTTATTTTTGTCCTGTTTTTGATTTATTTCAAGATATATCTTTATTAATAAAGATACTTTGTTGGACTAATCTTCAGACACCAGTGTTTGACAGTATCTCTCCCTTATGAGGCATTTTTGAGGTAATTTTTGTAAACCTCTTTCCTTTTTTTTACTTTAAAGCCAGCTTCCTATTTTGGGGCCTGCTTAGGCTGAAGCCTATGTGTTTTTTTTGGAAGTGGCTGCCTTTGGTGATCCTCTTCTGGGAAGGCCAGTAAGGTTACTGGTCTGCTTAATGGGTCTTTTAGAGGTCTTACACCCTCTTCATCATGACAGAATGATCTACCCAAAACTAGAAAACCCTGGCTGTAGTACAAAATATATTTTGTTGCTCCACTCATGTGATCACCAATGAGCATAACAGCTGCAACTAATGCAGATGTGCCCGTACAAAACATTGCAAAACAACAGTACCAAAGGTAAATCATATTTCTGTATTGTGCCAAAGAAATGTAATTGCCAAAATGTTAAAATAAATAAATGATTTTAAAAGCTTCCAAAAACATAAATAAAAAAATAAGAATCTTAAATACCATAATACAAATTCTTGACAGTGGAGAACTCCAAGACTCTTCATTGCTAATCATATTAACTCTTTTGAATGAATTTGACAGAATTTCTGTGTTTAATTTTAACAGGAGTACACTTTTTCAGCTCAACCGCCCTGCACAACATTCTAAAATTAGATTACTTTTTATTGATTGTTTAATAATAATAATTCATTACATTTATATAGCACTTTTCTCAGTACTCAGAACAGAACAGAACAGTTCAGAGTTATAGAATTCGCAAAGACATTTAAAGAATTATAAAAATCTTATTTGTGAAATATTTAGGATATTGGTCATCTCTGGAATGTTCTTTAGCTGGTAGAATTAATGCTGTTAAAATAAAAATATTCCAAAAGCTCTTATTTGTTTTTCAGGGCATTCCTATATATAGCAAAACTTTTTTTTTAATAAATTCAGTTCAATTAAAAATTTGTTAGTCTGGCACACACACAAATGAAACAAAAACTATTCCTGAAAGATCTGAATCATTGGGTTGAATGACTTTGCCTAATTTCTCTTTTATTACTTTGTTTCTAATAAAATATTTTTCAAATTCTTACTTTGGGACTCTGGAGGGAAAATACTAGCCTGGTTAGCTTTGAGGAGAAAATCTTGTTTAAATTCCATATGTTTGCCTTACGCTGCAGTCGACAATAGCTAGCAGCAGTTTACTAGTAATCAAATTTTGTATCACTCCCTTATACAGAAAGTTCCCTGTGAAGTATTCTTCATGCCTGGTGCACATCCTCATTTATTATTTTTGCAATTAAAGGAGTTTGAGCAAAAATATATAATGGAATTTCCTGAAGAAGAAATGTCTTTCTGTGAAATTGCAGTACTAATTAGACAGCAGGTGCTTACGATGCATCACTGTTGATAATGGTGGAAAGAGGAAATGTGGTTCTGGACAACCCAGACATAAGTACTATCACATCAGAAGGGAGCCTGTGGCAGACCGAACAGCTGCACTAGCAGACATCAGAGCTACAGTTGCATAAGAACTGACCACTCAGACTTGATGCAGTCATCTTTTTGTAGCAGTTCCTTTGGCACAAATGCAACTTACTCATTGGCACCACCGCATACACCTGCAGTGGTGCCTCAAGTGAGCTGAGTGGAGGAAGGAATAACAGTGTGTAATATTTAAGAGATGAAAGCAAATTCTGCCCGGGAATATGTTATGGTCAAGTACGTGTGTGGCAGAGACCTGAGGCCTCGTTTATAATACTTTGCATGGATTCAAGTGTGAAAATATGCCATACAAATGGGAAATTGCCATAGCCAAAAAAAAAATCTGACATATAAATCGCAATCACCTTGTAAATATGTATACTTGAATGTGGCTTGAAAGCTGCCCTGAAACATCCATATATGGAGCATGTTAATCAACCACATATGCAATCTCGATGCTGCAGTGCTTCATCGGCTGGTAAAGCAGCCTCCCTCCTGACGTATCAAGACCCCATTCAAGTGTATCTGTCTGTGCTCTGCAAGTTAAAGTGCCTCTCCTTTGTGTTCTGGGGTCTTGGAAAGGTGTAAAGCAGCAGTGTTTGAGCAGGTAGCCACTATCAACCTGGCACAAATAATGGCTTTATTGATTGCGGTTGCAATGGATAATACAGGCCATATGAAATGCTAAGGGTTTAGCCAGTTACTTTACTAACAGCCCATTCACCACATATAGCACCATCATGTCAGCCAAAACTACTTTGCCTCAAAATAAATGTGTCAGGGGCTGACCAAGGTCACTGAAACCTACAGCTACATCATGGCATCACAGATGACTTGTGCATTAATGGAATGGAACTACTTACAGTTAACAAACACAACTTTGTTCATGCTAGTTGCCCTAATTGAAATATAAATGCTATCATTTGATGAGAATTACATTAGGAGAACTAGAAACTGCTGCAAATTGCCTTTTTATGTCTGCAGAAACATGTTCATTTTTATGTATGTGCACCCAAACCATATGTAGTGCCTCATCAGTCGATTATTAGCTTTCAGCACAGCAGGCATGATGGAGTGAAGCTTGGCTGCGATATTCCTGACCTGTCAGACAGTTCCCTGAGAAGTGACAATAAGTAGCTAATAAAATTTTTTAAGGTGTAATAAGTTTTTCATGTCAATGGACATATTAATAACAGTTCTGTGATATGAATTATTGTACAAGTGAGTCATCATGGTATGGCTGCATTTCCCTGCTTGATTAAGAATGTCATCATTTCCCACTTTCTCATGTTGCGTACGCATGGGTCAGAGTTGCCGTAAATATATGCATGTTCCCCTGTCAAGTTTTCTTTTATAAATCCTAGCGTTTACATGGGAAGTTGTATACACACAGTTCAAGCCTTTCTTTGTGCATATGCAAAATTTATAAAGGATGCTCATAGTGACCAGCTATTTCCAAAATGTATATGGCTACATCACAAAGGGACCACCCTGGGTTTCACGGTGTGTTGTGCTATCTGCTACACTGCTTGTTTGTAGTCATTGTTCATGGAGGGGACACCTGTGTTAATGAAAGGACCATGATTGAATTGATGCACATGCAAAAATCTCTTTCTTCATTTGCTAAAGAGGATTGGGTCATCAATTGATTTCACAATTTACACCCAAATGGAAAAATATGATGAACATGAACTTTAGGTGAAAAAGGTGTAATTTGTTTGATTATACATCTGTTCATTTTTTTTCCATTTGTTGATTGGTTTGAGCTTTAGTCAATGACAGGGCCAACTTTTTTGATGTGCTGTTAATGTAATCATGACTGATTGAAGACGGTACAATAGATGAACGAAAAAAGAAAAAGAAGAATGGGAAACACTAAGAAAAATATCCAAAACTTACTGGATTTTTCAAACCACCTTTCAATGAAGTTTCAGTATTTATCACAGCTTGTCAGGCAGAAAATGATGTCAACATCAAAGAGAACAAGATGGAACTAGCTGCGAAAGAAAAAGCTGAGACAGTTTCAGCAGCTAGCATAGTGAAAGAAACAGTACTGCCAGTTTCAGCGACCACAAAGGCTTCATCTCTGCAAACAACTCTGACAACCAGTGCCAGTACTGCTGATGATAATCCCTACAGCACTGATCTGGATTGAGGGTTAAAGTTAATGACAGAATTCAAGCATATTGTCATAATATGGGGCCAGAGTTGTGTCCAAATAAGGACATGGATATCCAAGCCTCAGAACACCTCTTCAAACAGATGGAAAGGTTTTTCTGAAAATCTTGTTTTACATCGACGTTCGGAAACAGTGAATACATGCCAACGTAATGGCTCTTGTATTCCCCTTTAACTAGGTCTGTGTTTTAATTTGCCTGCTGTCTCTTTGGGGAAGTGGGAAATAGCCAGGCCTCCTTTGAAACTGATTACAGTGACTGGAGATATGCCACTGAGGACATAGGTAAACACAAGGGCAGTAAAAGATACATGAAGGCAATATGGTAACTAACATTAAACTAATCCTGAATGATGGAAAAATAGACTCAGTAATGAAAAAACAGTATGAGTCACAATATACATATTTGACTGTGTCATGGGCCAAGGCTAATTTTGTTTATACTTTAGCTATTTATAACCTGATTATTCAAGTATATAGTTATTGATACAAATAAACTTACCTGGGGTTATCAAAATAGCACTCCAACAAGGGTCAGCACAGTAGCAGTGCAAAGATGTTGCATCAGTATGTGAGTCTGTTGAGGGCATGTGCTACTTGAAGGCCTATAAGCTGACTGCGTGCCTCAAGGTAAAGAGGACCAATGTTAAGGCAGTTGTCTAGTGTGACAGTAAAGAGACATCAGCATTATTTAGTAGCTGGCATATACAGTTCTACAAGAATGCTATTCTGTGTATTAAGTTAATAAAGTTAAAAAGTATTTATCAGTAAGATATTACAAGCATTGGCTGTGCACACTCTGGCAAGCACATGTGCAGGAGTAATGAAAGGAAAGATACAGAGAACATTCAATTGCCTAGAGTGCTACATAAGGTGAGTGTCTTGTCATCTTTGGTGATTGGCTTTTCTTGGTAGACATGTGCTAGGTATACCCAAGTAAAGTTTTTGGTGATGGGCATAATTTTTGTGTCTGCTTTCACTTTTTTGACTATGTATCTTTTCATTTTCCAAGGATAGGACTTTCCTTAACTGTGTTTATTGAAGGAAGAGTAATGCATTTGCTTTTTGTTTTTTTCATTGTGTCATTGCATTGAACTGTACTTTAATAACTGCTTAGCACTGTTTTGTGAATAGCTGGCACTCTCTGGAATGAAACTGGAATTCTGTTTCTACAAACATCTTTTGTATCTGTGTCTCAGTAACTCATTCACTGGTCATGTCAGTTACGACTACAGATTCCCATAGGTTAGGTTAGTGCAAGGGTTCTCTTGCATGGGGCATCATATTTGATGCTAGAGGAATAAACCGGTGGTGAGAGATGGACATTGCTTTGTTTCGAGTAGACTGATTTTTTTTTTCATTGGTGCAGTATGCCTCCAGAAAAACAGCCTGCAGTCAGAACTCCAGACCAGCCATATGCAACTGACCTGGGTAGATTACAGTTGGTGATACTGCTGCTACCATTGCTGACAGGGATTAGCTTTTTTTTTTTTTTTAATTCACTTTTCATTCTCGCGGTCGCATTCAGAATCAATCCATACAACCCCATCTGACACAGCTGTTTTCACATAAATAAAAGTGCACTTTTATTCAAGACTATAACCAAAGAATAAAGAAAGCAAGTTACAGTTGGTGGTTGATACGACAGCTTGCGTGGTGCAATGCTAAGAACTGCTGATTTCAAGTGACGGTGAGATACGAAGAAGGCAGCTTCGCCAGCGTTTGTGTGTCAGAACCCTTTTGGGGGGGGGGGGGCGGTAGTATGCATCGTGGTACACTGCAGACCTATAGCGCGTCTTTATGTCAGATGGGGTTGTATGGATTGATTCTGAATGCGACCGCGAGAATGAAAAGTGAATTAAAAAAAAAAAAAAAAAAGCTAACCTTTACCAGTATCATAAGTTACACCGGCTGTTACAGACTGAAATCAAATTTATGTTGTTATTCTAAAATTGTAAGAAAAAGAGTAGTTCACTTCTCGAAGTGGAGCCATGCGGGATCGAACTCGCCACCCTCTGATTCCCAGTCATTACGCCACCGCGGCGGTTGTAGTAAGAATGTCAATGTGGCATGCTAACGCGGCTTTTTTTTTTTTGTGCAGTTATATTTTTGAATAAAAGCGCACGTGTTCTCTTATTTGTACCTTTTGTGAAAGTGTTTCTTTGATATATGGACTTCAGGCTTCATACGTTATATAGTTTATGCCTACATTTTGTCAATTACTATTAGAATATGAAAAACGTTTCTGTTTTAAAAATGTGTTTGCACAGACTACTATAGAAACGGAACACACATGAAATGCATGTATTCCAAATAACACTATATTATTTCCACTCTAAAACTCCACTTCAATCCCAGATAATCAAATCAAGGCAAGGCATGAGCTAGGAGAAATTCGTTCTAAGTCGGTAGGGGGATGGAATAGCTGGCTGCTAGTAGCTTTTGTTTATCAGCACATTTAGATGACAAAGGACTCTGGCGGAGAGGTGCAAATGGATTTAAGACGCGATTTAAGGTGGGACGGATTTACGAGTTTTTTCGTAGGCTCTGGTAATTCTAGTGTTAATATAGATAAATACATTAACACAAGAGTAGAAATTCCCTTCTATCCTTCTTCAACCACATGTGAAGAATTTATTCAACTAATGGGTGACAGAAAGCTGTCAGAAATTGCTGAGGAGGTTAAAAAGGCCAAATACTTTTAAGACAGAATTGATTCAAGCCAGACATTTCGCACATAGATCAGCTTACAATCACCCTCCTTTATGTGTTGCCTGATAACCACATTTGAGAGTGATTTTTAAAGTTTCTGCCTTTCGAGAGCCACAGGCTCTCCTATTTGAGTCTTTGTTGGCAGTTTTAAGAGAAATAGATATTGACATAAGGAACTGCAGGTGATACTGCTACAGCAATGCAGCAAATTATGTCTGGAGTTTACAAACGCTTGCAAGCTTGAACTAAAGAAATCAATACACTAGTTAAATGGGTTCTGTGTGCAACACACACACTAAATCTGGTTTGAGTAAACAGTGTCATCTGTTGCACGAGGCAGCTGAATGTTTCAACTTTGAGCAAAGTTTATTCAACTTCTCTTCCAAGTCAGCAGTTAGGTGGAAGTTGGTGACTGCAGGTTTGCAGCCCAATGTAAACAATTGGATGGAAACATTGAAATCTCTGTCTGACACAAGATGGGCTGTACACACACAAGCCAAACAGGCACTATGCCAAAATTATCACAGTACAGTAGACCCCCACGAAGTCGCGGTTCAGAGTTCGCGTCCTCAGTCATTTGCAGATTTTTCCTTAGAACCTATCTAATAATTGTTAGCAGAAACTACAAATATCCTCTGCAATTTTTATGGCAATACTGTACTGTAGAGAGAACAGGAAGCAGCTGTAGAGGAAATGTGGCTTCGGATGGTGAAAATAGCCAATAGATTTGAAACTGCAACTCCCAGCAGTCCCTACAGTGGCTCTGATTGGTTTTCTGCCGAGGGTGCTGGGGCTGTTGGTGTCAAAGGATGTCAGCGCAGCTTTTAAAAAGGGGGCCGGTCACCAAAAGGAAAAAAAAAAGTTGTTGTAATTTGTGTTTCAAGTTCCTGTCTCTGCCTGCCTTCTGTTGGGTTACCTGAACTTATTCATTTTATCCGGGATCATTTCGTGTTTGGCGTCTGGATTGTCTGCCGTCTGCCTGTGTACATGAGGACTGTAAGTGGATTCATGGCCATCCTGCAAAAAAGAAGCGCTTCTGAACCCGTCCACCCGTCTTCTCCATTTCAGGAACTAGCGGTAGGACTATCTTTACATTCCCATTCAACGTGCCGATCTCTGGACTATCTATTTTCATCATTACATTACATCCGTTGCCGTTTTTCATGAACGTTTTTCATGATTTACTGCGTGTGTTTTGTTTGTGCTTTGTTGTATTTAATGTGTAATTGCTCTAAGGGGAACATGGTCAGAATCGTTGTTTTCATTTATTTCATTTGTTTTCATTACATTCTTTATTTGCTGTTTGATTACCGGTATGCTTTGTTGTTGTCTCTGTTTGTGTGTGCGCGCGTGCGGGTCGGGCCAAGACTGGGTGCGTCTCTGGAATCTCCACCATAAAAATAAATAAATCACCGTCTTCTCGACAGTGTGAATCTTAACTGCACTGGACAGCTACTGCGTTATTCATTTCTCCTTGCTGCTGATTGACTATGATGCATCTCCAGCTGAGTGTTCTTGTGTTTTCTGTTTTGTTCCTCTTAACCCTTAAATCGCCACAAGCAGCTATAATCGTTTCCCAGAGCCATTTGCGAGCACACAGGAGCTGATCAGTCAGTGCCATACATTCGTTGAGCAGCCAGCTCATGACCACTGCCAGCCCCTTGTGAGCAGGGGGGTTGAACGCACCCCTAGAAGACACGGAAACTCCTCAAAAAATCCCTCTTAAAAAATAGATAACTACTTTCACATTGCTCCCTTACTTGCTGGGCTTGTCTGCAGCTGCTCTGTCGCGTGATATGCTTCTCGCATGATGCTATGCATACTTAAAAGCCTTAACAGCGCTTGTCCTTTTTGGCTGATTGCTTTGTTTTTCTCTCCTCCCCCAGACATCCTCTGCTCCTGTTGCGGGTCCCGCTCCCATTGTGCTCCCCTATGATGTTTGTCTATTCTTTTAATCGATAACTAACTGTATACTGAGCTCGTTTTACTTCTGAAAGAGACATGTTTGTTTGAAGTGTTTGAATAAAGTTCCTGTCTCTACAATCTCCTGTGTTTCTGTGCAATTCTGTCACCCAAGCATGACACCCTGCAGCCTCACTGTATTTGGGATTGAGCCTCTGCACTAGCCTGCCTGCGCCAGCATTTACCTCTGTGTGCTTGCGTGCTGCCAGTTCAAGCGCAGTTGGCTCTGTGATTTACTTAATTTCATCCATGACGTCAGTTGCATCTTGTACATATTGTTCCAGTAGTTTTTAAAATAGTTTTTACAGTTCATTAGCGGTGTGTAAAATGATCAGTGTTGCAGTAATTGTGATGCTCTTTGCATGAAAAAAAATGTGTTCTATTAAAATTTCACTTTTTTTTTTGTGAATTGTGACATTTACTTAAAGTGCAGCAAAAAAGTATTTGGTGTCCAGGGATGCATTAACCCCCAAGTACTCTTAAATCGGAGTTTAAGGGTTAAAGCCCCAAGATGCTGCCGAAACGCCCTGCACCTTCTAAGGCTTCTTGCACTGAAAACGCGTTTGCATGAATTACAGTACTGTACATATAGCAGTAACATCGGTATTTTACATTCTAGCACTGCAGGAGACATAGTACAGTATACAGGTTTATCTTTACATTCTTTTTTTAGGTAATGTATTAAACTGAGTTTGAAATTAAATGAAAGTGTTTTGGGGGTATATTTAGGGTTTAAACTATAAAAATAGGCATTTTTTTTAACCACATCCAAAATTTGCGGTTTTTCACAATTCTCGGGTGCTCTAGGAACGTAACCCACACAAATTTTGGGGGTGTACTGTACTGTATTCCAAAATCCTTGAAGATACTGCACCTGACACCAACCAGAACCTGACACAGTAAAAATGGACAAACTCAAAGTTGCTTTTCTGTGCAATATGTGCAATTGTGTTTTGCAGTGCTTTCAGAAGATGACTGTTGCATTGTAGGACTAGGTTGTAGGCTTGCAAGATCATTTTGATGCATTTGAGGACCAAGACAAAACTTAGTCTACTACAGTCTCACATGGATACAAAGGAGACCCAGAGAAAAATTAAAGACTCATCTGGTGTATTTTTGCTTGTGAAGGATATATTCCTTGCAGAAATTGATCGTAGGTATCAGTTACATTATTTGCAAGAAAGCTTTCACAGTGTCTAAGAAAAGGAACACTGCAGACCATATTTCCAAATATACATGTTGCTTTGAGGCTTTACCTAATATGACCGGTCACTGATGCAAGTGGTGACTACACTTTCTCCAAGCTGGGACTGATGAAATATAGACTGAGATCCACAATGACACAAAACAGGCTAAACCATCTTAATATAATGTCACTCGAGAGTGACCTGCTTTGCAACCTGGAATTTACAGACCTAAACAAGAACTTTGTTACAAAGAAATTTAGAAGATGAAATGTAAAGAAAATAATCTAAATATTTAAATTACTTTATGGATATAATCTGGATGGCTCCTGTATTGCTCCTTGATTATCGATGGTGTGTATTGTGTGCGCCATTGTGTACTCTGTGAAAAGAAGCGGTGCAGGTCAAAAGACAGGCTGATATATTGAAGCTGATGGGGGGATCAGCTCGTTAATAGCCATGTGCAACTGAGAGATCGGAGTAGCTGCTCTTTGTTAGCAGCACTGGGAGTTATTAGGGGCAACACAGAGCAGGGATAGAAAGGGGTCAGTTTTTTGAGGTGGTGAGAGGAGATTGTAAAAGAAGCAGAGGCCAGCCTAAGTGATCTCAAGCAGCATGAAGTTTCCTCTATTTAGGTGAACCTGAAATGGGATCTTGGAGTCAGTAGAGATGGTAAATCTAGATTAAACTCTGTGGATACCAACTGGAGGTAGCAGAGAAAGCACTCTGTGGCTACAGACTGGAGGTGGCAGTAAAGGAGCTGGAGGCAGCCAAGGTCAGGAATGCTGACTCAGAGCAGTGGAGACGAGTGAGGTTCACTGAGTGAGAAACTGAAGTTGGTGCGGCCTTTAGAAGTACATCATGAGGATGAAGTAAGCAGGGCAAACAATTCATTGCTTGTGTTTTTCATCAGGAAGGTGGTGAAACAAGTGATGTTGTTTCTGTCACTCGCCACTAGTCCATCTTGGTTATGAACTATGAGCTCAAGAGAACAGTTGGGTGTCAGGCACACGTCCCGACATGGTGACCCCTGACATGCTGAGCATCTGTTTCTATGTTAACCATAACTGTTTCCAAGACATTAACTTCTTCGCAATTAATTTTAACAATGTTAAAATGTTAAAAATGGTTTCTGAAGTTTTGTATGACTCGACAGATGAACATGATTTTGTGCTGCAGTCATTCCTGACTCATATCATTTAGAGCATTTACTGAGGATAAGTTGATGGTCTATAGACCAAAAGGTAGGTGCTACATTTTTATTTGAAGATTATGATAAAAAGGTTATACAAATAATTTCTTGTGGAAAAGTGAAAGTATACACAAAAATAATCCTTACTGGTTAAGTACTATATTTTTAACTGTAAATTTCTGAGGGTTACAATCCAAAAAGGAATCTGTCACATCAGGTGAAGAAGTAGGTTTCTCCTTTTTTCATAATAGTTTCAAGGCTAATATATGTCATTTGTGATTTATTGTCTTGTGATGCATTACAAGCTGGGGCATTTTCAATGATTTAAGTTACAGAGCATCATGAATAGATGCCCTTTGGCACAAAAAAAGTTTAGTATGAACAAACAATATCCTCTTAAATGTATCAGACAGTGAGAAACATGCAAAAAATGCATATACTGGGGGCTACAATTTGCCAGTTTTAAAAATTTACAAGGACAGTTCCTATACCAGCAAAAAGCCTGCAACACAGCATACCATTTTATCTTTGTCAATGGATTAAAACAGAGAATAAGCACGCTTAAGGGAGATGTATAATACCATTTTTTTAGAAACCCACAATCTTTTCTTTTTTTCTTCATATGAACTATTTATATTAAAACATATGAGACAGTATTAATATGTCCAACATCCATTTAATAATGAGTTCATTTTCATATACTGCATACATATTTCTCAAATGTGTGAGACTTTAAAGTGAATGTAGTTATTTTGGCACTAACAAGACCCTCAGAAAACATATTAGCATGCAGCTAGTACCATTAAAGCTAATGGCTTCCTAACAGCATGGTACAGATGTGCTACTGAAATGGGTAAATGTAACTGTTATTTTCTCCATTGTAGGGCCCATTGGTAATATGACAAAGGTGAGCTGCTTACATGAAGCCCAAACAAACTAACTAGGTGAACTGAATAAGCGCTGTAATGCCATAATTCAAAAGGTAACATAACAGCCCCCTGCAACTCTGAAGTGGGTTTGAGAATGTTATGTCATAAATCAGGAAATAAGCTGCACAAATATATAGCACTTTTAAAGAATATGAAGAAATGTGTCTAAAATTATATTGAAGTCTTAAAAATCTAACAATTTAGGAATAAATAATCTTAGGAAGGCATAATTGAAAAAATAAACCTCATAACTATGCAGTACATATAAAGCATAACGGGGTAAGGTGGCACTACTGCTTTGCAACAAGGAGACTTGGGATGCAAAATGGAAGAACCAAAAATGATTGAGTGTCTCTTAAAGGTTTTATTTACCATGAGAGCTTGGTGATGCAAAATGTGTCTGCCCCATTGTTTCCAAAAATAGCTTTTGACATAGTTAGACTGCCAGATGATGCAACCCCACGTGAAGATGGGAAATGAGGGACTATATTAGCAAACGCTGTACCTGCAAAGGTTGCATTGTCAAAAGTGGTCTGGCTGCCTGTGTGTTGCACTTTTTAACCTCTCTGGACAGGCGATGAAAAGTGTTCTCCCATTTGGTTACTTATATACAGTAGATGTATAATCCCCTTGGGATTAATAAAGTATCTATCTATCTATCTATCTATCTATCTATCTATCTATCTATCTATCTATCTATCTATCTATCTATCTATCTATCTATCTATCTATCTATCTATCTGTTACAGTAATGTTTGCCTCCTTCCTCTATCTTATAATTTCCTCTATTATAGCAATTTTTTGTACAGGTTAAAGCTGTTACATAGTTAAAATCCACAGATTAAAACACAGTCAGGGCCTGTCTATAAAAGCCAATTTGGCCTAGGTACCCTCCAACCGTACTGTCGTCACCTCTGCGACCCTTTAAGTTCTGTTCATAAAGGGGAGACGTCAATGCGTAAGTGCAGTGATATTTAAATCTGGCTCAAGTTCCAGCCACTATCACCATCACGAATTGTTCAGAGTGGTAGGTTGTTCCTGCTCCTTGGCTGCTTAGAAGGAGCACCGTCTTCTTGTTCCTTCAGGGGCCACTTCCCAACTGCTTCCTTCCATGCCATAACATCAGTCATGCTCCTCTTGTCCTTTCTCTTTCCTTTTGATTTAACCTCTGGACTCTATGTTTTCTTTCTTCCTTTCTCACTCTGTCTTTCTCCAGTCTATCCTGCTCAGGTTCTTTTATACAGATGTGGGTGTGCATACCTCAATTTCAATTTCTGAAACACTGATGAGGAAACCAGCAGAGCTAACCAGATCTGCACATGAATGTGTGATCAGCCAATTTCCACATCAATACCCTGGGGCCACTAAGCCACACTATTGCAAGCACCTACGCCAGTTTCCCCAAAACTGAGCACATTGTTTTTACTTAAAACCTTAATGCACTTTACCACAGCAAACACTGCTGAAAACTGCCATCCAAAAACAAGGCATACTCCATAGTCTTGTATCTCAGCTCTCAGAAGTAACTAGGAGAAGTGTCTCTGAAGATCTGCACCCAAATTCTAAATGACAGTGCATGGGTCATCTTGATATTCAAACCACAACATATACTGTAAGGTATAAATAGAAGTCATGGAAGAAATGTAAATTATATTACTTTTGTTTACAATGTTAAATATTTAAAATTAACCCTGCCACAGGGGATGCACAAACAAGTATGTTTCTTCATGCCGGTCCCAAGCCTGGATAAATGGGGAGGGTTACGTAAGGAAGGGCATTAGGTGTAAAATTTTGCCAAATCAATCTGCGGACAACAATACTATTTCATAACGGATCGGTCGAGCCCCAGGTTAACAACAACCGCCACTAGTACTGTTAGCCAACAGGGTGCTAGTGGAAATTGGGCTACTGTTGGCCGAAGAAGAAGAGGGGGGAGACGTGTCTGGAGGAGAGGAGGAAGGTAAAGAGAGTGGAACTGAGGGTAGGAACTTTGCATGTTGGCAGTATGACTGGTAAGGGGAGAGAGTTAGCAGATATGATGGAGAGAAGGAAGGTTGATATATTGTGCGTGCAAGACACTAAATGGAAGAGGAGTAAGGCCAGGTGAATCGGAGGTGGATTCAAATTGTTCTATCATGGTGTGCTAAAGAGGAGAAATGGAGTAGAGGTTATTCTGAAGGAACAGTATGTCAAGTGTGTTTTGGAGGGGAAAAGAGTGTCAGACAGAGTAATGATTATGAAACTGGAAACTGGAGGTGTGGTGATGAATGTTGTTAGTGCATATGCCCCACAAGTTGGGAGTGCAATGGATGAGAAAGAAGATTTTTGGAGTGAGTTGGATGAAGTGATGAACAGTGTACCCAAGGGACAGAAAGTGGTGATTGGAGCAGATTTCAATGGATATGTTGGTGAAGGAAACAGAGGAGATGAGGAGGTGGTGGGTAGGTATGGTGTCAAGGAGAGGAATGAAGAAGGTCAGAGAATAGTGGATTTTGCCAAAAGGATGGACATGGCTGTGGTGAATACATGTTTTAAGAAGAGGGAGGAACATAGGGTTAAGTACAAGAGTGGAGGAAGATGCACACAGGTAGATTACATCCCATGCAGAGGAGTCAATCTGAAGGAGATTGAAGACTGCAAAGTGGTGGCAAGGGAAAGTGTAGTTAAGCAGCATAGGATGGTGGTCTGTAGGATGACGTTGGAGATCAAGAAGAGGAAGAGAGTGACGGCAAAGCTAAAGATCAAATGGTGGAAGTTGAAAAAGGAAGACTGCAAGGTTGAGTTTAGGGAGAAGGCGAGACAGGCATTGAGTGGTAGTGAAGAATTACCAGACAGATGGGAAACTACAGCAGATGTGGTAAGGGTGACAGCAAGAAGGGTGCTTGGCGTGACATCTGGACAGAGGAAGGAGGAAAAGGAAACCTGGTGGTGGAATGGGGAAGTACAGGAGCGTATACAGAGGAAGAGGATAGCAAAG
The DNA here is from genome assembly GCF_900747795.2 of Erpetoichthys calabaricus. Taxonomy (NCBI): domain Eukaryota; kingdom Metazoa; phylum Chordata; class Cladistia; order Polypteriformes; family Polypteridae; genus Erpetoichthys; species Erpetoichthys calabaricus. The sequence continues at coordinate 113,580,900 of NC_041397.2, forward strand.
AAGAAGTGAGATAGTCAGAGAGATGCAGAAAGTAGACAAGAGTACAAGGAGATAAGGTACAAGGTGAAGAGAGGTAGTGAAGGCTAAAGAAAAGGCATATGATGAGTTGTATGAGAGGTTGGACACTAAGGAGGGAGAAAAGGACCTGTACTGATTGGCTAGACATAGTGACCGAGCTGGGAAAGATGTGCAGCAGGTTAGGGTAATAAAGGATAAAGATGGAAACATACTTACAAATGAGGAGTGTATGTTGAGCAGATGGAAAGAGTACTTTCAGAGGCTGATGACTGAAGAGAACGAGAGAGAGAAGAGGTGGGATGATGTGGAGATAGTGAATCAGAAAGTGCAACGGATTAGCAAGGAGGAAGTAAGGACAGCTATGAAGAGGATGAAGAATGGAAAAGCCGTTTGGTCCCAATAACATACCTGTGGAAGCATGGAGGTGTTTAGGAGAGATGGCAATGGAGTTTTTAACCAGATTGTTTAATAGAATCTTGGAAAGTGAGAGGATGCCTGAGGAGAGGAGAAGGAGTGTACTAGTCCCGATATTTAAGAATAAAGGGGATATGTAGGACTGTAGTAACTACAGGGGGATAAAATTGATGAGCCACAGCATGAAGTTATGGGAAAGAGTAGTGGAAGCTAGGTTAAAAAGTGAGGTGATGATTAGTGAGCAGCAGTATGGTTTCATGCTAAGAAAGAGCACCACAGAAGCGATGTTTGCTCTGAGGGTGTTGATGGAGAAGTATAGAGAAGGCCAGAAGGAGTTGCATTGCGTCTTTGTGGACCTGGAGAAAGCATATGACAGGGTGCCTCGAGAGAAGTTGTGGTATTGTATGAGGAAGTCGGGAGTGGCAGAGAAGTATGTAAGAGTTGTACAGGATATGTACAAGGAAAGTGTGACAGTGGTGAGGTCTGCGGTAGGAGTGACGGATGCATTCAAGTTGGAGGTGGGATTACATCAGGGATCGGCTCTGAGCCCTTTCTTATTTGCAATGGTGATGGACAGGTTGACAGACGAGATTAGACAGGAGTCCCCGTGGACTATGATGTTTGCTGATGACATTGTGATCTGTAGCGATAGTAGGGAGCAGGTTGAGGAGACCCTAGAGAAGTGGAGATATGCTCTAGAGAGGAGAGGAATGAAGGTCAGTAGGAACAAGACAATACATGTGTGTAAATGAGAGGGAGGTCAGTGGAATGGTGAGGATGCAAGGAGTAGAGTTGGCGAAGGTGGATGAGTTTAAATACTTGGGATCAACAGTACAGAGTAATGGGGATTGTGGAAGAGAGGTGAAAAAGAGAGTGCAGGCAGGGTGGAATGGGTGGAGAAGAGTGTCAGGAGTGATTTGTGACAGACGGATATCAGCAAGAGTGAAAGGTAAGGTCTACGGGTTGGAGACGGTGGCACTGACCAGAAAGCAGGAGACAGAGCTGGAGGTGGCAGAGTTAAAGATGCTAAGATTTGCACTGGGTGTGACGAGGATGGATAGGATTAGAAATGAGTACATTAGAGGGTCAGCTCAAGTTGGACGGTTTGGAGACAGAGAGGCAGGTTGCGTTGGTTTGGACATATGCAGAGGAGAGATGCTGAGTATATTGGGAGAAGGATGCTAAGGATAGAGCTGCCAGGCAAGAGAAAAAAGGAAGGCCTAAGAGGTTTATGGATGTGGTGAGAGAGGACATGCAGGTGATGAGTGTAACAGAACAAGATGCAGAGGACAGAAAGATATAGAAGAAGATGATCTGCTGTGGCGACCCTTAACGGGAGCAGCCGAAAGAAGAAGAAGATAAATATTTTAAATTAAGGATGAGTAAAAGAAAAAGTGAAAGAGAATCAGGGTATGCCACACAACTTATAAAAATCATGTATGATATGAAATGTCCTCTAATGAGGCAGCCATGCATGAAATGTAAAGTATATTCTTTGACTGCTTTTATTTCCATAACTAGGCATTCAGTTGATGTTGAACTTTAAAGATTCTTTGCACAAAGTGTTCTTTGCATCTATGATAGAAAAAAAGTATAGCACAAATTATCCACATGCTGTATATTGAGATACCCTATTACAAGGAGAAATTTAATACATTTTTACTTCTTATTCTGCATTTTTGCAGTCTTATAATTTGTGCCACCCTCTTGCACCAGTTCAGTTCTTAGTCATTGCTTTGGCACTATAATTCACTAATTCTCCTAGATTTTACACTGCAGACATTCTAATGTGTGCCATTTATTCTTCTTCACCATTTGTGTTAGTGATCACAAGCCCTAATTTTATGAATACAGTGTGATTTGTTTCCAGTATTATTTGTCACTCTCAGAGAAGCACTGACCTGTGATCTTCAGTTTTTGATTCCGCATATCTTTTTGATCGATTACTTTAAATGGCAGCCATTTGGAGTACAGAGACGGGCACATACTAGTCTTTAGGATTCAACTAAAAACCTATGTAACTTGTCAAGCTATTTATTTAGTTTATGTCATGTCATGTCGGCAGATTGTATTTAAGGATCTGATCCCTAAATTGGAGGAACTCCTTGTTACCTTTAAACATTCTTTGGGGTCAGGAGGGGATTCACGAGGGACAAGTGGGTAAGGAGGTGAACTTAAAGTTATTAAGTCCATGTGGTAATGAAGTTTAGGTTATCTAGACATTTCAAATTGGTCCTGTATCAGTGAGGATGTTTGAGTACAGTAAGTGGGCCCTGTGATGATCAGGGTCCCTGTATTGGACTGGTTTTTGTGTTGGACATAGTTGTGCCAGGATGAACTCTGACCATCTCTGACCATGAACCTGATTAAGGAGGCTTGAGAATCATACTTTACAATTACACACTGGTTCTTATTTCTATTGTTTTTTCTCCATATCTATTTCCTAGCAAGTTTGCCAACCTAAAAGTGCATTTATTTCTCTTAAACTTTATTTTAATTTTATATCCCAAAGGAAAGCCTTGAAACTCAATAATGAATTAGCCCTTGGTGGGGAATGCAGGAGCAGCCATCGTAATCCCCTTTAATTCTATACGGATATGATTTGAGCAGTTCGAGTCTTTTTACTTTGCTTAGCCCAAGGATAGCTCTGTTCCCAAGATTATTAAGCTTAGAGTTTGTTGCTTAATTTTCTATAAAAAAGAAAAAAGCTAAAGTGAAAACTGACAGTTTTTAAAGTTAAAAGAAATGTTTAAGAAGCAGGATTTTCAAAAAGTGGCCGCATAAAATGTAATCAATGTCTTATCAATTATGGTTAAAGTTTAATTCAAGAGCATGCTCGCTGCAATGAATAATAGTCATGTCAAGGTACAACACAGTACGCTATTGCAAATCTGCCTGAAAACAACTAATTAGAATTTAGATTATGATTGATTACTGATAAAATGAACTAATAATTCATACAAAATTTTGTAAACCTAATCCAAGAGAATCCAAAGGTTGCTGGCTATAATCTCAAACAATGATATGGCATTTCCATACTTCATCAGATTTTTTTGTTTAATCTAATGCATTGTGTTTTTGTATGTATCATTTTTACTGTCGGTTATTTTACTTATTTATTTTATTTGAGTTTGTTAATATGTGTTTCCATAATTGGTTACTGTATTTTCTTGCAATTCTTAGTTCTCCTGTGCAGTTATTTTATAATTTTCCACTAGCCATTTATGTTAGCTGAATGAAGTTTTCTTTCACATAATATTTTAGATTATATTATTAGAGAATATTTCAAACTACTTAAACTGAAGGACCACCCATTTCTGCAAAACATTAATTTCTCTTGGCCTTGCCCTGGATATCTGCTACTAATTTTTGTATAGCTTTTTGAAATGCTTTCTTGCAGTAGGTTTTAAGCTTGCTGACTCTGACAGTATTTGACTACTCTTGACCATGGGGATTATGATACAGAAGAGACTGTTGTGGCAAGGATCTCTTGCGCATTCACACTAGTAACAACAATAATCTGAATTATTTTATTAAAATCAGAACAACATCTTCTTATAAAATATGCTACCTTGGCTGTCTGTCTGTCCAGGATTTTAAATCACCTTTAAACTGTTTGAATTATTGACCTAAAATTTGGTACACATATACTACGTGATGTCTACTATTCGCTTTCGGGGTGATGATTCACCTCCAAGGTTATTCCTCTTTTTATTTTAATTTTATTGTAGAATCAACTGTCGGCAGTGGCAAGCAGGGTGGTTGTACGGCACATGCATATGGGCGCCGTTCTCATCCCTACCACCTTCGCCGTCACTTCCCCTACCTCTTCATATCTTAAATCATTCTTGAGGCAGATTGAAGACTTAAGTGCCATCTTAAGTGAAAAATTAATGAAATTGCAACACAAACACTGACTTAATCAGTTTTAACACAAAAAGATGCCAATGAAAGAAGAGAAAAACCAGGCCGCTAGGGTGTAGAAAAGAAGCAGCAAGCGCATTAATCTCTGAGCAAACAAACACTAAACGTACAGAGAAAGAGTATGAAAATTATGAATGCTCAAGTCAAGTGTATTTGTGCAGTGTGCCGTTACTGGTACAATATAATAGGTTTTTGACAGAGCTCTCCTTTTAATGCCCAATCTTTAAAAATGCCCAGCATATCTACAGTACTAGGAAATCACCAACAGAATTGACTTAGTAAGAGTTCAAGGATTTCCCTAGCAGGGACCCTAGATTAGTTTTTGGAATGATAACCATTCCAATGTACTAGGTATTGAACTTTTGAACCTAATCAACCAAAATTAGAATTTTGTATTCTAGCTTTCAATTCACCAGCACCAATGGTGGAGGACCAACAGGATGTGCAAATGAAGTGAAGGCTAGCAACCATAAAGGCATCCAAGGAAGTGGTCTTACAGACATTTGTAAAAAAAATTTCACTGTTGGCAAAATGTCTTTCAAACCAGACTGGAGGAAATCAACCGTACAGTAATGGCTAAAAGTTATGGCAGTGACACAAATGTTGTGTTTTGCAAATGTTTCTATTGTATACTGAAGAACAATTATAAACATTTCATGAGTTTCAAAGGCTTTTATTTGCAAATATATCAAATTTATATAAAGAGTCAGTATTTTTCAGTGTTGACCCTTCTTCTTCATAACTTCTGCAATTTTCTCTGGCATGCTGGAAATCCGCTTCTGGGCCAAATCCTGACTGATGTAGATCCATTCTTGCTTTTTTAGTGCTTGGAGTTGATCACAATTTGTGGGCTTCTGCTTGTCCATCCGCAGGTTCTCAATGAGAACCTTCAATGTTATGATCTCCAAGCTACTTCGTTATCTCTATTGTCTTGTGACATGGTGCTCCATCATGCTGCAAAATACAAAGATCATCACCAGATTGCACCTGGATTGTTTGGAGAAGCTGCTCTTGGTGGGTGTTTTGATACCATTCTTTCTTTATAGCAGTGCTCTTGGGCAGAATTGTGAGTGGGCCCACTGCCTTGGATGAGAAGCAACCCCATACATGGATTGATTCACTGTTGGCATGACACAGGATTCAAGGTAGTGTTCAACTTTTCCTTTCCTTTTCTGGACAATTGATTTTCCAGATGTCCCAAACAGTCGGAAGAAGGATTCATCTGAAAAAATAACTTTGCACCAGTCTTCAGCTGTCCAACCCTTGTTCTTCCTGCAGAATTTCAGTCTGTCATTGATTTTTTTTTCTTGAAAGGAAGTGGCTTCTTTGCTGTCCTTCTTGACACAAGTCCATTGTCCAAAAGTGGTACAAATAGCAACTCTTTGGGCAATTTTACTGGTAAAGAGATGCATTCTAGTGACTTTGTAACCTCCTCTATGACATCCTAATATTTGTTATTTAGAAAGGTCTAGTGTCCACTGCTGTACTAACCTAGATTTAGTAGAAACACTTTGTGTGTTTTGAAATAGTGACCAACATACAGCCCACCATCACAATCTGAATGGTAGATACGTGTAACAGTAGTTTTGTGAGTGTCTAAATTTTAAGAAAATATAAAAAAATATTTTTAGTAATATTTTTAACAATCTAAGTATAATTAATTTAGATCAAGGCATAAACGTTACAAAATTATAATTATTCAAAAATTAATGGACAACAATCAGTGTGTTAGACAATCCATAAGACATTACCAAATGTTCGTAATGCCCTGAGGCAGTGATAAATGCCATCTTCCATTGATCACACCACCTTATGTGAATAACAGTAAAAACTGTGCAGGTCAGTAGTGATGAATATTGTGGCAATAGCCTGATTAAGCAGAGAAAACACAAGAGGAAGCACTTTGTTGTTTTTTACTAAAATTTTGTTGAACTTCCTGTAGTCAATACAAAGCTACAAGGAACAATCCTACTTCTCCATGATGAGAAAAATGTCCATAACTGGACTGCATGATGGACAAGTAAAACCATTACTTATATTTTCCTTAATGTGGTCATCCATAGCCTTTTTCTCAAGTTTAGTTAATACATATATCTTTCCTTTATGGAGGGGATTTCTGGGCAAACAATCAAAAGTAAAGTTATATGACCAAAGGGGAAGGAAATTAAGATTTCTTTTTTACTAAAAAATGCCACTACATTCCACATGCTCATGTGGTAAAGTTATGACCAAACAACAAAAGTTGCTTTTGAATTATTTGGCAAACAAGAGCACAAACAAAATAAGCACAATTTATCAACCTTTTTATTATAAATTTATTTCTGCAATTATTTACACATTAATTTTGCCTTTTCTATTGCACATACTATTTCTAATTATTTTTTCAACATCAACACATGTCGTCATTCTGGAATCCCAGTGGTACCATGATCATTTTATTGATAGTTATGATTATTCAGTCACAGAAATGACAAATGGCAATTAGTAAGCATGAAATAAGACCAGGCGATGAATTGTAGTCAAACCAATAATGGGGCCAAGACCAGGAAGTCAAGTAAGCTTTCAAACATGATCAATATGTAAAACAAAAATTAAAAGTCAAAAATAGCCCTAGCCCCAAGTCAGAAAACAAAAGAACTTTGTAAAATAGACACTAGAATCTTTTAAGAAAGTATCCACAATCTTGGACGGTATGGCAAATACAACGCCAGGTATTATATCATCACGTCTATGACGTTTGATGCCATTCCCCATTGCCATAGGTCAGCACATCATACCAACCATTGCCCAAAATGACATCATCCACTAAAAAACAAAATGTTGTCACAGGCAAATTAAAGCAAAAACCAAAACTACCTCTTAAACAGAAATATTATTATCAATATGATATTATTATTATTATAATAAGACATAAGAAAAAGACCCTTATAAATATTTTTAAAGCTGAAAATATGTTTAATTAGTTAACATACTTAGTACCAAATGATAACAACAATACCTTGTTGCTATCACATGACCACTGCATGTTCTGTGCATGACATCACCACTACCACATTATTTAAGTCAATATTCTTAGTTGTTTGCATTCCAATTTTTGGATTGAATTCCAGTCTACTGGTATAAGTTGGTTGCAAACTTCTAAATATTTTGATTTAAAGGTTTTCAGCTCTAGTGTGCTTTTTACTGTTTTCTGGCTTTCATTCTGACCTTTGGTTATCTCAGTTTTGGCTTCTGTCCTTGCTCTGACTACTGCATATTTTGCTAACATGATTTCTCATTCATTTCCTGGCCCTTGTTCCAGCACATACATTAATTCCTCGTGCCTTCCTAAACTTGGATTGAGAAGCTGAAACCAAGAAAACCCTGGGATTTTTTATGGTAGTACAGAAATGTTAATTGCTTTGTGTACAATGGAGAGTATAATTTTAACACACACACACGCACATATATATATATATATATATATATATATATATATATACAGGCTTACCCCCTGCTTGCTTTGCTCACCAACCCCCCTTGCCTGCACACCACTACACACCAGCCACTTCGCATTTCTGCTACTCGTGTTGTGAAGAGGGGGGCTGAACGCACCCTAAGGAGACACTGTCACTCCTCCGAAACCCCTTCTTAAACGGTGATACAATGGGAAACAGTTTTTTTTTTACCTCCTCTTTGCTCGATCAGCTGCTAGATTGCTGCTGCTGCTGCCATGCCACGTGATCTGCATCTCATGCAGTGCTTCAAACATTTAAAAGCCTTTACAGCAGCTGTCTTTGTCATCTACTCTTTGTCTTTTATTTCCGGCCTTGGGTGTTGTTAAATCTGTTGGCACAAAGTCTCGTCTTGCGGGACATGAGTTCTTGATATTTTCTTAGTTTATAATTTAAAAATGAAATAAACATCTGAAAATCTAACAACATCACATTAAGTTTTGATAAATTCTGAAAAGAATGATACCAAACATTTACATGTAGGTTTTAGAATAAGCCAGATTTAAAGTGTGACAAAAAAGTCACATAAAATTGTTACACAAAATTGTTGCACTTTCAGGCTTACGATTTTATATATATAGATATACTGTATATATATATATATATATATATATATACATTATGGGGGCTCTGCCCCCTGCTCACTTCGCTCTCCAACCCCTGGGGGTGGGCACTAGGTGCATGCTATCTCACGGCTGAGCCACTAGAAGGGCATCGGGACACCCCTCCATTAGAGAAAGCGATTGTATTTAAAGAGGTGGTATAAAGAAGAGTATTTGGGGTGCAGAGGAAGATTTGGTCCAAAGTTATTATAGATATAAAATCAGTTACTTGAGTATTTCACTACAACTGTCTATTTTAAATATCAATGAATAATAAAACATAGTAAAAAGTAAAAAAGCAGAAGTAAAAAAGTAAAACGTAATAAAAACTAAATAAATAATGAAAATACATTAATGCCTCATCAAACAGAATATTATGAATTACTTTATCATCTAACATACATTTTATAAACATTGCTTTTTTGCATTTCTGTTCGAATATTGTTCAAGATATTTTTCTCTTTCTTGTATTATTGTTTATATATATATATATATATATATATATATATATATATATATATATTATGGGTTTTATTGTAGGGCACACGCATTAGCACACACACAAACATACACACTCCCTCCTGAGGCAAATTTATAAATTTGACCATCAAACCAGAACAGCTAGTTCTAAAACCCATTCTGACAGGTTGACTTATGAATGCATGAATTCTGTTTGTCTATGTATCTTCTGACACCCATGTAACACAGATCCAATGGCAGTTTTATTTTCTAAAAATGTTAATAGAAATAATACAGGTGTCTATCTTTGCAAGTTCATTGACAGTAAAGAAAGAAGAAGATAAATCAAGCAAACAGCTTACTTGTGGTCACCATCTAGATTTTAATTTATGGTAAAGTTCAATATTTCTTGAAAGTTATGCAGGAACCTACCACAAGGCTACCCAACTCATGCTCTAAGTAATCCACCTGAATGTCTTTTAGTTATGGTATGGTGCCGGGATCCCCACATGTAATCCACATTAAGTTTATAAACACATGCAACGTGTCCAAATTAGGTCTCAGTGTGGTTCTCATTAACAAAAAGAGAACACGCTTTCCATTACACTATATAATAATAAACCAGTGCACAATTTGACACTAAACAGTGGTTATATTTGCTCTGTATTTACAATACAGTACATTTATTTGAGGGTAATTGCGTGGATTTTATATGAAAAATGGCATGCAGTCTATAGAGAAACAGAAATAAAGGAATTAAAAAGTCATAAATCTTAACTAGTATAAAGTTAGAATTCTTAAAAATTGCAGCATTTTTATTTTATTGGAGATAAGATTAGATAAAACTTTATGAATCCCATGGAGAAATTCAAATTCATTCAGCAGCAGAAACATAAAAAAAGAATACAGACTCACAGGACAAGTAATACAGCCAATCAATATGTTGTTTAAAAACTGTAATTTATCTTAAAGGAACATACGTATTGTTTAAACTGTAATGGTGTTTCATGTTACACAGCAACTTGTTTTACTGGTTTGCCTTAAAAAACAATAAAGGATGACTTAAGAACGTTTATGTTAGGCAGAATGCCTAGTTGGAACTAAGTGGTCTTTTGACCTGGAACCCCTAACATTTTGTTTTGTTCTCCAGTTTAACTGAAGTTTTTAAATTTTTTTTTATGGCCACCCTTTGTATTTTTCTTTGCATCTATGTACTTCTTTGATATTGTAAGAAAAAGTACAAACAATTGTGAAGTGTTGGGGCACCCAAAGGCAAACCCATTATAATATAATCGAAACACAGGTTATGAATGCATTGAAAGAGAAAAGAAAATGTCATGTAGACAGATTCTCCAAATAGACTGTTTCAATATAGTGGAGCTTCTACTGATCAGGACTTCTGGCAGAAATAGGTGGGTCCCAGCAGGCAGACACCAGAAGTGACATCAAGGGTGGTAAAGCCGTCAATCTTCCAGACTGCAGAGCAAGAAGGAGATAAGATGTTAGTCAACAGACTGCCCTCTTGTGTTCCGGCATTAAATTACCATTATCTGAGCCTTTAAAAGCCCCTTTACACAAGAATCCCTGAAGCCTATGAAAAAGTCGTAATGATGGGCCAGCTGCGTCAGTAGGGGATGGGATAGCAGGCTGCTTGCTGCCTGAGATGATTGAAACATTTGCAAAACAAAGACGTTGATGAAGAAGTGCAAAGGATTTTAAATTGGCCAGGCATTATGACTTTTTTTGTAGGCTTCAGGGATTCTAGTGTCAATGCGCACATATGTGACAGGACTTTAAACCAAAAAGGCTGCAGATCCAAGACCCACCCAATAACTCGAGGATTCAACTCCTTATGAAGAGCCATCCACTGTAATGGAGCATGGTCAGTCACTAGAATAAACTCATGACCCATAAGGTAGCACTGCAACTGGTTAATAGCCCATTTGATAGCCAAGGCATCTCTTTCCATCGCCACATACCTGGTCTCCCAATCCAGGAGTTTAAAGCTCAGAACATGATGGGGTGTGTTCAGCACCATTGACACTTTGACTCAGCACGGTACCAAGACCTGTGTATGAAACATTGATTTTTAAGATAAAAGGAGAAAAAAAATCAGGTGTTATCAATGATGGTGCTGACATAAGGGCCTGCTTCAAGTCACAGAATGTGGTATCTGCTTTGGCATCCCATGCCAAATGTTAGATGTGATTTGACTGATGTTAGATCAATCAAGGATGCAGCTCTCTCAGAAAAATGAGGAACAAACTGGCAGTAGTAACCCACTATTCCTAAGTAGGCTTGAACTTGACAATTGTTTTTCAGATGGGGCGACTTCTGGATGGTATCAATTTTGGCACATTGTTAACAAACTGTGCCCCTACCCACCAAGTAGCCAAAATATTTTGCCTCAGTCAACCCAAAGAAACATTTCTTTGGATTGATGCGTAGGCCATCTTTGCTTAGTGTCAGGAGCATAGCACAAACCTGCCGTACATGTTCTACCCAGGTGCTGGAATAGATGACAACATCATCAAGATAGGTGGCACTACAGGTATTGTGGGGCCAAAGCACTCTATCCACTAGATACTAGAATGTCACGTGAGCCCCATGCAATCCAAATGGAAGAACACGATAATACCAGTGGATGCTAGTGGTGCTAAATGTGGTCTTCCATTAAAGTAATATGCCAGTACCCTTTCATCATGTTAAGTGTGGTGAAATATTGAGCCTTACTGCGTCATTAGAGGAGTTTGTCTACCCACAGCATCACATACACATTGAACTGTGAAACTTGATTAAGCAAACAAAAGTTGCTGCAAAAGCACCACCTACTGTCGTGTTTTGTGACCAGAACAATGGGGCTAGACCAGGGACTAAAATTCTCCTTCATAAGAGCCTTGTCAATGTACCTGTACATATTTTTTTTTTAGAATTGGTCGAATTTTGTCAAATCCATTGCTTAATTGCACAATATATTCTAAAATTTTAGTGGAGGGGAGAGCCTCTTCCTTCCATCCCTCTTTCAGAATATCCCATACACCCATACAATAATTCAAATTGGGAGAAGTCCATAGAGGCTTGTGGGACCTCCCGGTAAGCAAAATGTTTAACTGCATTGAACCACACTATTAACACTAAAATCCCTGAAGCCTACGAAAAAACTCATAATCCCGGCCCACCTTAAATTCCTTCCTCTCCATCAGTGTCTTTTGTTTTGTAAATGTGTCAATCAGCAAAAGCAGCAAGTAGCCTGCTATCCCATCCCCACCTTGACGGAGCTCAACTCAGGCAAAAAGTTTTCCCACCTCAAGCCAAGGCTCCTTATCTGCGTGTGTTCAACAATTCCTGTCTTGCATTTCATCCTACAATTACACAGATCGCTGTAGACATGGAACACACATGAAATATATTTTTTCCAAATGACGATATATTATTTACCCTATACAACTCCAGGCACCTCACACACAGATAAGGAGCCTTGGCTTGAGCTTGGTTTACTTTTAGATCGAGTTGAGCTCCGTCAAATAGCAGGCTGCTTGTGCTGATCAACACATTTACAAAACAAAAGATGTTGATGGAGAGGTGCGAAGGAATTTAAGGTGGGCTTCAGGGATTCTAGTGTTAAACTATCAGTTGGAGGATGGTATACTGAGGTTTTTAAGTGCTTAATGTGGAGTAACTTGGAAACTTTCCTGAACATTTCCAAAGTGAAAGGTTTCCCTTAGACCGTAAGGACTTTTTTAGGGATAACAGCACACATGAATGACTCTTAATACTTCCTATGCGTTATTCATGGAATTGCCACTGTGTATCGTGTTGTGTAATCTACAATTACCAAAATTTATTTGTAACCATGTACAGAAGGTTCTAGGGGTCCTACAATGTTGACCCCTTTTTGTTGAAATCGAATATTTATGAACTGGACGGGAACAGTAGTAGCATGGCCCTTCTGAGTTGACACTTGGGACAAGAAGCACAAAACCAACAGACCTCCTCATTTATTCCCTGCCAATAAAATCATAAGTTAATTTGTTCTAGTGTTTTTTGGGATCCTAGTAGATGGGCATGAGGAAGCTTACAAATCTGTTGTACTAACAGCAATTGAGCTCACCTCAACCTTATGCTCAGCTACACTACACAGTAAGTCATTATTAATGACAAAGTGTGGGCCTGGTGGCATGCCATAAGACATATGTTAATAATAATAACCACATTCTTTGCAAACATCATCATTCCTCTTTTGAAAGGGGCCGGAGTTTGCCTGAACTGAAAATGCATGTCGGTGAGTGGATCCAGAGTGACCTTAGTGGGTAAAGCGATGCTCGGTGATGTCTCTGCGTCAGTCTCTGTAGAGACATGTACTGTATGTGAGCAGTTGTTATGTCACCCATGTCATATTGGGTCACCAAATGATCTTGCTCAGCTGCTAGTGAATGACATGGGGACAGCTTGCAATAGTGACTCACCATCTTTAACAACCGCTTCAGTGTAGAGAAGTAGGGTTGACCATAAAACAGTACCTTTCTCGTTGTGCCCAACTGCAGTCCATGGACTCATCAAAGTGGGGGCAGCATGGGATGGTGTAGCCCAACTCCTACCACATGTAGTAGTGAGAAGGAGTAACATGCCTCTCCCACGGTCTGACCACCTTTTCCGTCTTGCGTCAGGTAGGCTCAAGGATGGTGATGTGCCCTATATGGGAATTATGCCAATCAGCAGGCTTTTCTGAAAAGGCTGCGCAATGACACTTGAGGGCTGTGATTAAGTCATCCATGGTTTTTACTCATAGCCTACCAATCAGCCAGATAGAAAAATTGGGGAGGGTGTTCATTAGGTAGTTAAATGCTACCTTTTCAGCAATCTCATTTGGGCTAGAACCGTCTGGCTTCAACCAGCACCCAACTCTGCCCCATAAATCAAAGGCTTGGGAGCGTATTGGCCACTCAGGATCAAACTTCCACTCCCAACACACTCTTGCCTGCTGTTCTGGGCTGACGCCACAACTCTACAGCACCTAAGGTTTTACTTCATCATACTCTGCAGCAGCCTGCTCGTCAAGGTCATAATAGGCCCTATGTGCCAGTCCCCTTCAGAACAACGTCAGTATGTGTGCCCACTCTGCACATTCCCACTGATGATAGGTAGTGGTGTATTCAAACACTACAAAAAATTTCTTAACATCGTCATCAGGATGTAATGGAAGTAATATCTGGGACAGCCCCAGTGGTTGTCCAACTGGAGTACAATACAATACACAATACAATTTATTTTTGTATAGCCCAAAATCACACAGGAAGTGCCGCAATGGGCTTTAACAGGCCCTGCCTCTTGACAGCCCCCCAGCCTTGACTCTCTAAGAAGACAAGGAAAAACTCCCAAAAAAACCTTGTAGGGAAAAAATGAAGAAACCTTGGGAAAGGCAGTTCAAAGAGAGACCCCTTTCCAGGTAGGTTGGGCGTGCAGTGGGTGTCAAAAGAAGGGGGTCAATACAATACAATGCAGTTCACAGAACAGAACAATTCCTCAATATAGTAAGAAATAAAAAATATAAATTTTAGAAGTACAGAGCAGAATTTAACAGTAGATGATATATCCCATGATAAGATTTGGATTTGTGTAGAGTCCTGGAGACCTCATCCTTCAAGCTGCCTCCCCCATTTGGCCATTCCACGGCTGAAACAGGGCTGGGCCAGCCAATCCGATGAAAGGACCCCTCTTTCCCACGATTCCTGCGATCCTCCATCTGGGATGACTTTTCCTTAGGCAGGCAAAAACAACTTGGCAGGTGGGCCATGGCACCAAGTGCCACATTTGAGTACGAGAAGAAAAACAGAATAAGTGAGGGTTAGTATACAATTATAACTGTCATGTTACTTATGTTTAAGTGCTAATGACTAACAACAGAGATGCAGTCTGTACAGTTAATCAGCAGCTCTAGTCAGGATATGCTAAACTGAAGTAGTGAGTCTTCAGCCGGGATTTAAAAGCTGAGACCGAAGGGGCATCTCTTATAGTAGCAGGCAGACCATTCCACAGTTTAGGGGCCTGTAACTAAAAGCTCGACCCTCCCACTGTTATTTTATTAATCCTTGGAATCATAAGCAGACCGGCATCTTGAGATCTTAATGTGCACTCTGGTTTGTAAGTCATGATAAGTTCAGACAAGTAAGCCGGACCTCGACCATTTAATGCTGTATATGTTAAAAGAAGGATTTTGAAATCTGCCCTAAACTTAACCGTGAGCCAGTGTAAGGATTTAAGAACTGGAGTTATGTGTTCGTATTTTCTTGTTCTTGTAATAATTCTCGCAGCCGCATTTTGGATTAACTGGAGGCTGTATAAAGAACAGTTTGAACATCCAGTGAACACCGCATTGCAGTAGTCAATCCTACTAGAGATAAATGCATGAATTAGTTTCTCAGAATCCTGTTTATTTAAAAAGCGCCTTAATTTCCTAACATTTTTAAGATGGAAGAAACATGTTTTGGACAACTTTGTAATATGCGCTTTAAATGACATGCTAGAGTCAAAGATAACTCCTAGATTGCGGGCTGATTCAGTAAAATTGACTGGGATTCCCACTGAGTTAAATGATGACAAAATATTGTTGTGATCAGCATCATTCCCTCCAACAATTAACATCTCTGTTTTATCTGTATTTAAAGACAAGTAGTTCTTATTCATCCACTCCTTTAATTCACTAACACAACTAATTAAAGACAGCATCGGAGAAACTTCGTTTGATTTAAATGAAAGGTATAACTGGGTGTCATCTGCATACGAGTGAAAATTAACATTATGTTTCCTAATGAGAGATCCCAGTGGAAGCATGTAAAGTGAAAACAGTAAAGGTCCCAGTACTGAGCCCTGCGGGACACCATATTGAACTTCTGTGTATAATGATGGAGTACTGTCAGCACATTTCTGTACATATTGGAATCGATTTGATAAGTAAGAACTAAACCAAGCGAGAACGGTGCCTGTAAGCCCAACATCATTTTCTAGCCTGTGCAGTAAAATAGAATGGTCGATGGTGTCAAATGCTGCACTTAAGTCCAACAACATAGTGCAGCACGTGTCTGGTTATGTACTTTCAATGCCCAGTTTTCTGCCATTAAGGCATGTATGCTGGCTAAGGTGTCCAGTTTCCATGATCTAGAAACGTTTTAAAATCTTGCCGACTATGCCACTGTAACAAAAAGCACAAACAATCATGAAGTGTTGGGAAACCTGAAGTTAAACCCAATATAATATAAACAAAATGCAGGTTATAAAAGCAGGGACTAAATACCTTGAAGATGAGAGTGTCATTTTTGCTATCAACATATTTTTAACTCTGTAAATTAAATCTGTAATATCAGCCCAATTTACTTTTTGTTCAAGCCTCAAATGATAAACATAAAAGAAAAGGAAATGGAAATGCTGTACTTTGCATTTTTGTCCGTGATTAGATCTTTCTGCTGTTATTTATATGTGCTGCTACATAGCTTTCATATAACCTAAATGTTCTTTTTTTCTTTTAGAAAATCCATCCATCCATCCATTATCCAACCCACTATATCCTAACTACAGGGTCACGGGGGTCTGCTGGAGCCAGTCCCAGCCAACACAGGGTGCAAGGCAGGAAATAAACCTTGGGCAGGGCCTGCACACACACACACACACACCCCAAGCACACACTAGGGACAATTTAGTCTTTGGACTGTGGGAAGAAACCGGAGTACCTGGAGGAAACCCACGCAGACACGGGGAGACCATGTAAACTCCACGCAGGGAGAACCCGGGAAGCGAACCCGGGTCTCCTAACTGCGAGGCAGCAGTGCTACCCACTGCGCCATCGTGCCGCCCCTGTTAAAAAATAATTTGTCTTATTTATCTGAGTGTTTTTTTTTTCATTATTAAGAGTGTAAGGTTACTGAAAATAAATTATTGAAAATGACAAGTTAACAAGAATACCAACATTAGACAAATGCACGAAAGCAGTGGACATAAGAGACAAATTCAATAAGCCAAGAGTGAAGGTCAGGAGTTTGCTTAACTTTACAAGCAATAATACAAAATGGTTTTAGCTGTCTGCCAGATAATAACACATGCCAAGCCAGAGCCAAATTACATATGCTGTAGCACATTTTCTGCCATAATACTGGCTGTTGTTGAACTTAAATGATATTTTTCTCTCCCTGAGAGCATTAAAAATGAAATTTAAACCAAACTGCTCTGAGTTAAAAATTGACTATACGAATTCTTTATCGCTCTTTAAACATAATTTGCGAAGTATGTACTGAGTAGCATGTAAAATATCCAACTGGAAGTATAAACTGTTGATAGTCCTTTTCACAGGAAAGTTAAATGCAGTGATTCAGTGGTGTTTTGACAGGTGACAAACATATGGAAGCTTTCTTATTTCAGACGAGTCGGAAAAATACCTGGTAGTTTTCATGTATTCCACTGATTTTAAATAAACAAGCAATTTAACAATGCATAGAAGAACAAGGAATTCACAGTAGTATATGTGGTTTTAGTGGTATAAAGCCAACATAACCAAAGGAAAATTACAGTATGCTCCCTTGCTAGTAAGAAATCAGCACAATATGCTTTACAGAGAGCTTTATGAAAGGGTTTTAAAACATGCTGAACTAAGAACAAACAAAATAACAACACTAATGTTTTTGATCTTTTACTTTAAAAACAAGTACAATAAATTATGTTTTCTACATTATGACCAAACAGCCATATTTTAGGAGGCCTTGCCCAATAAATGAAGCACATTCGGTGACTATTATGCAAATCATGTTATTCAGCTATTAGGTTGGTGTTTTCAGGCCTCTGTATTTCCCATGCAAACTGCTGAGCTATAGTCTCAATTAGTGCTATTGTCACAAACTAGTAAGTGTACTAAAATATATAAAATATTATTTAAAATTATGGTCAATAAACAAGGAAGGTATTGCAAACAAAACAATCAAATACACATTCTACTTTTTTTATTGGTGAGCAAAAAGAACATTCTGACTCTCTGGGACAGTGGTAAGATTAGACAAACAGCTACTGTACATCTGCCTAGCAGATCTTCAGTACGAACTATTAAGACCACCGCTGCCTCCTGCTGAATGATTAGCAGGATAACACAGAAGCCAGAGTTCCTCAATGACGGACTGTACAGACAACATCAAAATATGACAACTACCACACTGTCAGGAACACATAATTAATTTATTTTTTGTTTTATCATTTGTTTATAATTTTACTTTTATGATGTCTCAGTCACTATTTTCTACATTTTGTGTGTGTGTTTGTTTTTTTGGAGATGGTGTTTGGATGAGCACCACTGTTTTGTATTTCTGGTTGGTATGATGCTATGTTTTTGCTAGGCACTTGAAGCACTTGATGTTTGACCAGTGATATCATGACAGTCATTTTATATAAGATGCACATGTGGTTATTGTCTCCCCGTGTCTGCGTGGGTTTCCTCCGGGCTCTCCGGTTTCCTCCCACAGTCCAAAGACATGCTGGTTAGATGGATTGGCGATTCTAAATTGGCCCTAATGTGTGCTTGGTGTGTGGGTGTGTTTGTGTGTGTCCTGTGGTGGGTTGGCACCATGCCCGGGATTGGTTCCTGCCTTGTGCCCTGTGTTGGCTGGGATTGGCTCCAGCAGACCCCCGTGACCCTGTGTTCGGATTCAGCGGGTTGGAAAATGGATGGATAGATGTGGTTATATTCTGAAATATCTTGCAAATAAATGGAAGTGAAAAGTGAAAAAAAATTGAGCACTATTTTAGCTGGAATTATCTTGTTTAAAATCTAATTTGGCTAACAACTTTGATTTAGTTATCTCTAAATTAGACAAACAGCCTGCTGTCCTTCTGTGTATCACATTTGGTTGTTATCCTTGTGTAATGTTGGTTTGAGTGGGCAGATAAAAGAGAAACAGGGCAGACAACTGAGATTTTTTTTCACTAAGCTATGATGAAAAGTTTAACTTAATGAAAAAGGTCAAAAACTGAAGAATAATTACTAAAAGGTAATCAAAAGTAGCCAAGGTCAAAACATTACATATCAAGAGATTGATTGCCACATTTAACTTATAGCACCAAATTTAAAACTAAACCAAAGGCTAAAGTAAAAAGTGTCCAAAAACATTTTTTTCTCCTCTGATGTTCGAGGTTGACTGTAGCTGCCATACTCTCTTGAACCTGGGACTGTCGATAGTCATGAACCGAGATGAGACAGAGCAATGAGAAGACAAACAAGTGTATGGTGCAAAGTGCACTTGTGCTTTTATTCCAACAGTAAATAAGGTGCAAACTAGTGCAATGCTCCATCCATAATATATAACTAAACAATCCCAATAAAAGGTGTGCTGGTGGAGGCTAAAATGTCTAATAAATAATCAAGATAAAAACAAAGGCTAAAATTGCTGGCAGAATCTGTTCCTAAAAAGCAATCCAGAGCCACAGTGCTTCCATTTTAATACCAACATATTCTCTGCTTACCCTTTTTACCCAGCAGGCAAAGTGAACATTTTATCCTATCTCGGTCCCCGCCACCATCCAATGCATTCAGTGGGGCGATGCACCAAGCTTTGTTCCCTTCTCATGCCACTGTTCTTTGGCCTTCAGCTGAGAAACGTCTGGAGCAGTAGTTCACTCCAGCTCCCTGGTTCACTCAGCAAGAGCGACCTCTGTTCCATCTTGAGTGGCGGCCACACACTGTTCACCAGGCACATTCCCAATTTCCTGCTTCTTCTCCTTAACAGCACCTTCTCCTCCACAGTTCTGCCTTTCCTTAATGGTTACTTTAATTTAAACCATCATTCATTCTCGTTCTGTTTCTCCTTGTCTGCTCTGTCCTGTTCCATGTTTAGACTCCTCTTTTTATGCTACTAGGGATGGAGGTTTGCTGGCACTGATTACAGACCCCAGAACACAAATGACACAATGTACTGAACTGCACATATCTGCATGTGAATGCATGAGCAGTCGATTACCTCATCAATACCTCAGAGATGCTAGATAAAAAAAATCAAAACAAGTTTCCTGGGTGTGGATAGTTCTTTTCTCAAGATTTCATGTTCAGGCTCTTGCTAGTTATATTGACTTCAACGTTAATGTTTCTTTTCTGGTGCTGACCATGGCCAATTTCATACTAGTTTAAGGCTGTCATCACACGGTCCTTTAACAGAACATACCTTCAGCCAGAAGCTAAATGCACCACAGTGTGCTAAGAGACACTACTGGAGTTCTTTTTCTTTGCACAGATAACAGATTATGTAATGCCTCCTCTCATGGTGCTTGTCTTAACATTACTCAATACTAAAGGATACATTAGCATTGAAACTGTATTTCTTTAGAAATGCTACACATACAATGTACTCTGTGTATAGTGTGTGCAAATATATCTTTATATATAATTCGCTACCGTGGCTGTTTGTTTGTCTGTCCAGGATTTTAAATCACCTGTAGCTTGCAAACCGTTCAACCTATTGATCTGAAATTTGGTACACATATACTACGTGATGTCTACTATCCGCTTTCGGGGTCATGATTGACCTCCAAGGTTATTCCTCTTTTTATTTTTATTTTATTGTAGAATCAACTCTTAGCAGTGGCCAGCAGGGAGGCCTTGCGGAGCATGTGCACCATTCTCATCCCTAACACCTTCACAGTCACTTCACCTACATCTTCATTTCTTAAATCATTCTTAAGTGCCAACTTAAGTAAAAAATTAAGAAAATGATTGCAATACAAACACTGACTTAATCAGTTTTAACGTGAAAAGATGCAGACGAAAGAGAAGAAGCGGGCCACTAGGCTGGAGAATAGAAGAGCTGCTCGGGAAGCAGCAAGCGCATCAACCTCTTAGCAAACAAATGCTAAACATACAGAGAAAGAGCATGAAAACTATGTGTGCAGTACGCCATTACTGGTATATATATATATATATATATATATATACAGTATATATATTGTCACAAAAACGACTAAAAGACATCAAGAAGGTTTGGGGCAGCCACCCATTTAATCATTTACGGCTGCAAAACTGATTGAAAGACAGAGCCATGCTCATTCAACAGAGTCCAAAACAGAACTGACTACTATGAAGCAAGATGGCAGCTTTAAAGGCCAGTAGCGGAAATGATGTCATTAAAACCGGAACCAGAAGTGACGTCAGTTGGTGCCCCAGAGCCGGGTGGGATTTCCCTAGAATGGTCTGCAAAAGATCGAGAGGGAAAATTAGTGCACTCCGCCACCCCCTGGTCTGTCATGGAATTACCTGTATTTAAGCCCTTTAGCTGTCTCCTAAACACACGTGTGTGAGACTATATATATATATATATATATATATATATAAGGCTAGGGGATGCCACTGCGCTCCAAACCCCAAGCACAAGTGCACCAAACAGTCCTGGGTTTAAGTAAAATGGGTTTTATTACGATGTACTTTGTATAATAATCACACAAATGTTTCTTATTCTTTCTCTCTCCCTCTCTCTACACCGCACTGCCACTCCACCATTCAAATGTTGCCTATCTCTGCTCCCAGCTCCAACTCTCCTGGCAGCAAGGCAGCATAGTCTCTTTTAGTGAGGAACTGGGAGCACTTCCAGTGGTCCTCCCCAGGCAGGAGTCTCTATCATTGCCAGGGACCCCTACAATGCTGAACCTCTGGACTCCAAATCCTATGCAGTCCTGCAGGAGTCCAAACTATACAAGGGTCATTGCCACCTATTAAAGTAGGGGATGAACCACCCCTGGTCATCTTCTCTTGTCAGTTCTTGAAATTTTCGGGTATCCCACTCAGGACAGGAATCATAAGGCATCCTGGCCTGGTATCTATATATAGGGTTCTTGCACTTGTGTCTCATATTGCACTTTGTTGTTAACTGTTTTGTATTATATATATTTGTGCATTATATGTTCAGAGATACTGCTGGCATTAGCAAAGTACAATTTATCTATCTATGAAGGCCAAGCTCCCCAAGTTCATCTATTTTAGGACAACCCCAGCTTTTACAAAAATAAGGTGCTAAATAACATACTGACACAGAGCGGGTATTGGATGTATAAGTACCTTGTCTACAAAATTAGCAATGTACTGTTTGCAACTCAGGCAGCATATATGTAGAATTCCCTTGTTGAATCACTCATTTTATTTCTCTGATTATGATTTAACACTTCTTGAATTCTCAGTGTTTTGATTAATTATGTACAAACGTATTATTTTTGTGTCATACATAATTAAAGCTAACTAGCCTTAATGTTGTCTTTGACGGCTGTTTGATAATAGTAACAATAATAATAAGCTTTATTTATATAGCAATTTTAAAATAAAAAAATTAATTAGGTGCTTCACAACAAATGATTTAAAACCAAAGTAAAATTAAAACTAAAGAACAGTTGATTAAGAGCAGCATCAAATGAGAAAGTTTCTTTTTTTTTTCAAAAGTGCTAAGGTTCTTGATTGTTCACAGTTGTCAGGCAGTGAGTTCTACAGCTTGTGATGATAATAACTGAATGCTGTATTCCCACATTTAACCTGGTCAGAGGAGTAACCAGCAGGGTGTTATTCAACAATCTAAGCAGGTGGGAGAGTACCTGACAAGCATGTCCCTAAGGCTGGCATTGGAAACGCTTAAAAAGCGGTAAAAATATTTAAAATCAGGTCAATGAAGCACAAATGAGGTCCCTGATGCTAATGTGGGTGAAGATTCTAGCAGTGGCAATCTGGACCTTCTGTTATGGTGAAATAGTGCATATTAGAGTGCTCAGAACTATAATCCAGCCCACTAAACAAAAAAACATGAACAAAATGTTTGTGTCAACCCTTAGTTAAAATTTTTTAATATATTACAGATGTTGCTCAACATGGTATTATGTTGAGATTATGAGATAATGTGTTGAGGTATGCCTAAATGTCTGTATGTTTAGCCTGCAAGTCTCATTGCTAACAGTAAAAACCTCAGTCTTATCTGTATTTATATACAAAAAGTATTGAGACATTCAGCCTTTAATGACATTAATGTGGCTAAACTGAGAACTAAATGAGTTATGGACTCCAGGCAGATATTGTTCAGTGTCATAAGAGTACTGTTGAAAACAAACACTGAACCAATGAATAATGGCAGCTAATGGCATAGTATATAAATGCAATCGTAAAGAATCAAGCTCTGGGGGGAATCACCGGACATCACATAATGCTTAAAATAATAAGTGTCCAGTGCAACAAAATACTCAGAAAGAAATACATAGAAGGATTAAAATAGATATTAAATCTTCATTTACTCTAAAACGTGTTATGGTATGCTTTAAATGCAGACTGGAATTTTTCATTAACATGCAAATCTACAGTAGTATTTTAACTGAATAGCTGCTATTTTTCCAATTGTTTTACTGAGAAAAGAGAGTTTAGATACAGGCATGTCATTACTCAGCACAGTGGGGTAAAGGCTGTTTTTTCCAGTATCAGCTTAATGATAACAGTTTGAAGACAATTAGGAATAAATCCCAGTTACAGTGATTGATTGACAATATTAAGGCCATTCACAGGAAGAGAGCTAAAGGATTGCTGTTAGGCATGTGGGCAGAAGGCAAGCTAAAAGATTTCAGAAATCACATAACTATTTAGTCATAGGGTCTGTAGAGTCAATAGTGGAAAATCTAGACATACTACATGTAGTACGCTTAAATGTAGTAGGGAACAGCTGGATGAAGAAGATGTGTCTCCTACACTTGAGTTAGCTGAGGGAGTCTTCTGGAATATGTAATTGTAATTTTTCATTCTTAAATATATCATTTAAAAAAGGTTTATAATATGTTTTATAATGTTAAGACTATTAATAGTTGTTCATAACAGATACCTAAAGTGTCAACAGTCTTTATAAATTTTTCAGTGATTAAAAAAAAAACTCATAGATCCAGCCCACCTTAAAACCGTTCTCACCTCTCTTTTGTCTTCTAAATGTGCCGATTTGGAGGAGCAGCGAGCAGCCGGCTATTCCGTCCCCCACCGTCGCAGAACGTTCACTAAGTTTTTCCAGCTCATGGCTTGTTTGATTATCTGGGAGTGACTGAACTGCTTGAGTTTTAGAATAGAAATAATAGATCGCTATTTGGAATACATGCATTTCATGCGTGTTCCATTTCTACAGTAATCTGTGTAAACACATTGCTAAAACAGAAACTTTTTCATATTTTAGTAATAAATGTTACAAAATGTAGAATGAAGAAAAAACCTCATTATGTTTTCAATTTTAGAGAACCTCAAAAGAAACTAAACAGTCAGGGTTAACTAATCTGTCAATAATGAAAAACAGAAGCCTGGTATGAACATTTATTGTGTCACTACAGACACTGATTGTTCTCATTTTTAATTTTTAACTTGTGTTTTTTTCTTGTTTCCTATCATTCTGGAGACACCACTGAGGTATCTTGGTAATGTTTTTTTCCTGGGATTGTCGCTCATTGCTAGGCCTGTAATTGGACGTCATTGTTAATGTATGGAATCATAACTGAAAACTAATTTAAGAGGACTCCATATAATACTTGTTATATGAAGATTACTTCGGATCAGTTAAAGAAACCTTTTTCTACACATGCTTCATTTTTGCAGTTTTAATGAACAGTTTAAAATTAGTCTTTCTAGTGTTTCACACCCCTACTGCAAGAAAATGTGCTCTATCACCTGTCGCTATTTGAAAACATCCATTTCCTGGTCTGTGTTCACTTATTATCACTCTCAGTGGGTTCCATGCCAACATAAAGCTTACAAAAAACTGTCAGTATCTTTATAACTGTCACAAGGATTAGAGAAAAAAGTTATTTGCTTGATTCATGTTATTATTGTGTGTTCACAAGCTTCTGCTGTAGATATCATGGTGAACAATTAGTTTGGACAGTTGATTTTTCAGTTGAGCAACAACATTGAAACATCCGGTAAGCCTGGTGTTTAAGCGCTCAATAAACCTGTCAAATTATCCATTGTATGCAAGACAGTTATGTCCTTAGTGAAATTAATAGCAGAGAGTACATCATCATGGAGTTTAGAAACTCTCCTGTTATAAAATATTATTAGTATATCTTGAAGCAGGCACAGTATTACCAGAGGAGGCCACATCTGTTGTTTGTGTTGCCTTAACATCTAGCCCAAGTGCAATACACACGCATTATACCAGATCGATAAGAGTTTTGTAATCTAGAAAGGTCCATATTTAGGAATTCAGTTGCCACATCTATATGAATGCTCTAAATTTCCAGTTAATAAAGGATAAATCTGGTGCTTTTCAAATGTTGACTATTTAGTCAAAAATAAAGCTTATTATTATTGTTACTATCATCATACAGCCGTCAAAGACAACATTCAGGCTAGTTAGCTTTAATTATGTATGACACAAATTACATTGTACATTAAATCTGTACACAAATTAAAATTGTACATAATTAATCAAAACACTGAGGATGCAAAAAGTGTTTAAATGACAGTTTTCACAGTCATAGTATTATACATTATATTCCATTGTGGAAGGAAATGTACTTGGTGTTGTAATAGTGTATGATTATACCGGTATGTTGTGCTATTTTGTGTATTTTTTAGCATGGGAAATTTGTTTATGGAGATATCTAATCATTTTGAGATATTTTGTCTTTTTTTTCTGTCCCATTCTTTGTTTACATGACAAAGGAGATGAGTCAGTTGTGGCATTCCTTATGTCACAGGTAGTGATAGTATAAACAGAGCAGCATTTCTGGGTTTCAGTGTCCCTCAGTTGGATAAATAAGCAAAGACTTTAGTGTAGCTAATTTCTAAAGAAGCAAGCCAAGTGTTAGATTTCATTTTATTTTTTAATTTCCTTTCTATCTTTGACTTTCAATTCTCCAGTTTCCCTTTATGTCTTGATTGTTTGGTCTCTCTGATTATTCAGGCTTTGACCCTTTTCTGTAACTCAAAACGTTCCTGGTTATCTATTCTCTTATCACAACAGTACCTGGAGATAAACGTCTCATTACACTTGGTACCTGAAACCTGACAGTGTCTTACTTTTATATACTGCATCTTAATATAAACATTATTGAGACTATAAACATTATTGAGACTATTGAGTCTATTAAGTCATAAGCAAGTAGATAACAGTGTTTTATATTCTTTATATTATGAAGAAATCCTTGGTAAAGTGTAATGAAGGTGTTTAAGAGTACTCTTTTACAATGTTTGAACACACTGGGATGTACAGTGATCCCTCGCTATATCGCGCTTCGTCCTTCTCGGCTTCACTCCATCGCAGATTTTAAATGTAAGCATATGTGAATATATATCGCAGATTTTTCACTTCTTCGTGGATGTCTGCGGTCTACAGTACGTGTGCTTCCTCAGTTGATTTGCCCATTTGAATTCAAACAAGGGACGCATTTGAATTCAAACAAGGGACGCTATTGGCGGATGGCTGAGAAGCTACCCAATCAGAGCACGCGGTTAAGTTCCTGTGTGCTGCTGATGGGCCCAGCAACGGAGTGCTGCATTAACCAGGAAGTCTAATCTCACTCATTCAGCATTAACGCACGTTACTGCTAATGCTTCAGGATTGCAGAAAAGGTAAAAGTTTTGGATATGTTGAAGGAAGGAAACAGCTACACTGCTGCAGGACACAATTACAGCATCAATGAGTCCACGATTCTTTTTATTTAAAAAGGAGGAAAAGCATATAAGATCTACGGCCGCAGTGTCCTTTAATCAGGGCGCAAAACGAGTTGCAAGTGGACGTGATAAGGCAGTAGTCTGGATGGAATCTGCTTTAGGAATTTGGATTGAAGAGTGATGGAAGAAGAACAACGGCGGTGCTAAACAGTCGCCTGAAGAGGCTCCTTTAGAAGAGCTGTAACGCTATCCTTTGTTGTGCAGTAAAATTAAACTCATCGTTATCGGACAAGTTGTCGTGTCATTGTTGGTGAGTAACCATAATTAATTATTTACGTACAGTACTTATTACATGTACATAGTTTAGTGTCGCTGTACACACATTTTACTGTATACAATTTTTCTTGCATTGTACGTATTTATTGCTGGTGGCCTGTCTGTTGTAATGGCTGTAACGTATGTGATATCGGAGACGCTCGATATCTTTAAAATAATATTTAGGTTTTACTGTATGTAAACTGTGTTTACATACATAATTTCAACGAATCTTACCTAATATCTAAGAGAATACAAAGGGTTTATGCTGTATAACTGTGCGTGAAATGTTTATAATAGTGTGGGAGAGTTTATAAGGGCTTAAAATATATAAAAATAACCATATAAACATATGGTTTCTACTTCGCGGATTTTCTTATTTCGCGGGTGGCTCTGGAACGCAACCCCCGCGATGGAGGAGGGATTACTGTATTGTTATTTTTCCAAAATAAAATTTTCAAAATTAGGCTTCTGTTGTCAGAGAATTCATTATTAGTTATATTTTTAGAAACAGATTAGGCTTGGATAGCAATGGATGGCTTCATTAGGATGGCATGGTACCACAAAACTTTGAGTCAGTGAGCAGGTTGAAATATCGTTGCCTCTGATGGTGTCAGTCAAATTCTAAGATATGACTTATAGATGATGGCAAATACACAAATCCCTACTGACTATTCAGCACGGTTTCAAATAGGTCTTTATTACAAGAAAGTTGGAAGCTAGGAGAAGTGCGTCATAACAATGTGATATACTGGTGGTTATAGCTTCACATTCCAATGGCGTATCATGAAGTTCTCTACATCTCTTAACTTTGTCTAAAGTTAATCAAGATGTGGCCAGATTTGCAGAGCAGTATTCTAAATTAAAGGGCTCCAAGTTTTTTTTTCCAATGGTAAGACAAACACAAATTTCAGTTTGCAGAAACTATGTGTAATTTCTCTCATACAATCAGCAATGTTAGCAAGCTTGTCTTAAGTTTTAAACACTGTTAAGAGCCGGATCATTAAGTTAAAGTAGTCAGGAGGTTAACATTTCCATCTGCAAAACCCCTTTCACACACAATTTTATTCACAAATAATTCACCACGAAGGGCTATGAGTAAACATGAGTCAAAATGTTGGAAAAGTTGATTCGATGCTGCAGTGGGCTGCAGGCTGCAAACATTTTCCTGGCAATGCCTTAACATGTATGTTTCTGGAAGGGGCTTACGGGGGCAACACCTTCTTCTTTCACCATGTGTATGGACATTTTATTAGCCCAATCAATAAGTGACTGCTGAGGTGACTGAAATTTACCACAAAATGATCTAGAACAGCTACAGTCTTTAGTTGCTTTTAAACAGTTTTTGACATGTAAATGGTAGACTCTGGACTTGCTGATGTATACCAAGAAAAAGATCAGTTTACAACGAGCCATTTTTATTGTAGTAATATTAGATGTAACCATTTGTGGCATAGAAAAGTCATTTAGTATAATGAGAAATGTGAAATCTTGTCTTAAGGATAAGTAAGTTACGTTCATGTTTGTCAGGGCATTTATGATGACCGTACACCAAAATAAGGTTCTTAAAAATTGTGAATAAACTAAGTTACTAATAAGTTCAGACAAAATAAGTACTGATTACACCTGCTGTTCATATAATTGTCTTCTCTATTCAACCTCACAATCTGACTGTGTTATTCAGCAAGCCTTGGAAATTTCCTAAAATAATGGATCTCAGTTATAGTGCTGTCAGTTAATATTAGAAGTACATGTGTATATGTCAAATTGTTTTGGTTGGATGTTAAAGAATTATTTAAAATGTTTTCAGGGGAAATAATCCAGTTAAAAAAAGGCATTTTTTATGGAAAAGTGACACGTAATAAAAAAGTTCATGTTAAATCTTTTTATTTTATTCAGAAAATATTTTATTCATAAATGTAATTGAGCCAGAAAAACTCAAAGGATTCAACAATTACAATGGAAATGGGACTTCATTTCAACACACCACATGGACTGAAAAATCAAAAGGCTGTACAGACATTATCTATATACTAGCAACGCTACCTGTTGAAGGCAGGTAATAGAATACATAAAAATATTTGCTATCTCTTGCTCTTTGTGTACCTGCAGCGCCATTCGTCTGTTTCTCTAAATGTCTCTTCACCAGCACTCCATCTCTCAAATGCGTTCCTGCAAAGCCTGCTTCTCAGACTTTGTCATTATTTTGCCTACTGTTCAGTTTTATCCTTGCTATCTTTAAAGGCAAAACTCTTTCCATGTGCCTAATGTGTCTTTACCCCTCCTCGTGTCACCAAAGCTAAATTGACCAATCAGATTGCTCAAAGGGACTGGACACATAGACCTTAAGTGTTTTATTATATAGTAGATAGTATGGAATATATGTATATATTAAAGTTTATATTTTATTTACTTATATGTAACTTGTGGTTTGATTTGAATGGAAAAATATTTGCTTATTTGTATACTGAAAAATGCAAGAATAAAAAAAAAACAACAGATAACTTCACTTTGAAGCAGCAAAGATCCCAAATTCAGGAAACATGCTTTCTGCATTACTAAGGCATGTTTATGACAAAAAAAAGGAATTGCAAGTAATACATTTTATTGCCAATTCTTTTTTCCCTAGATGAGGATATTATTATGCTTCCTGTCAGCTCAAAATGGCAAAAGGCCTCAAAAATGAAAGTCAGGCCTGTACTCTTACACAAGTTTGAGCAAAAAAGTGTAGGCCTCACCACTTCCAAGCAGCCTAGCCCCAAACTAGAGCTGCAGGCTTACAGCATGCATAAGCCCATTAGAGGGTTAAGGACTTTAAAGTCAAAGATATCCACAAGGGGAGTGAGGAAAAACTAAAACAAATTCTCTGACCCATAAATATAAAAGAAACATTATTTTAATAAATAAAGATTTATTTAGAATTT
Organism: Erpetoichthys calabaricus; assembly: GCF_900747795.2. NCBI lineage: Eukaryota > Metazoa > Chordata > Cladistia > Polypteriformes > Polypteridae > Erpetoichthys > Erpetoichthys calabaricus. The sequence continues at coordinate 113,610,679 of NC_041397.2, forward strand.
ACAAATTAAAGCAAAATATAGGAATAAACTAAATAAAAGGAATGGTTAAGAGGTAACCTGAAGGTTAACAAATCCAATCAGAAATTCCAATAACAGTATTTTTAAAATAAAAAGCCAGACATGTGTATATCCAAAAACAAAAATCAAAAGTCAAAGAACAGAAGGTAACCCAAATGTAAAACAGCCATTTCATTGGGCTGCTCATTCTTAAATAGTATTGCAGGTGATCAACTAGCTTTAATATCAGGTGGCCCCGTCCCCTAGGTGTCACATAAAAAATACAAAGAACATAATTTAAATGACTAGACACAGTAAAATTAACATTAGAAATGAACATCAAAAGAAAAAGAAAATAAAAGAGTTGTACAGTATTAGCTATGGAAATAATTTACTACGCAAACTGAGAACTGGTAGTGCAATTGTCAGCGCTGCTTCTTCATTGATCTAGTGCCTCAGGTTTGAATCTCATTCCTGTTCATTGTCTTTATGGAATTTGCACATTCTCCCAAGTCAGCATGGGGTTCCATTCCGCATCACCAAACACATACAAATTAGCTGAGTTGGCAATGCCAAAGCAGTGTGTGAGGGAGTGTTCCAGTCTTGCTAGCTACTCTGGGTTCTGCCAACACTATGTTCGGCTACACAACTGAACAATTTCAAAACAAAACAGGTGTCATTTCATTTTTAAGCCCTGTCTGGGCTGCTAACTCCTTATCTTAACCAAGAATAAGTTAAAATTGTACCACCCAATGTATGCCCCATATCTAATTCTACCTCCTAACTCCTAGGCTTATTTCAGCATAAATATTTTATTCTGATGTCAGTGCTTTCAGGATATTCTTCAAGTTCAGCATGCAGATACACTCAGATCATGTTACTGAATAGTTCCTGCTTTATTCTCAAACAATTCTGCCCAAGAGATAAAACAATTTCAGGCTACAAGGGCAAAGAAAAGGTATGAGGAGATAAACGCCAGTGAAAGGGCAAGCAATGGCCAAAACCAGAAAGACTTTTATCTGTTCCCCAAAACCAAAACATAGTCAAGGAATCATTTCAAAATGTCAAAACACAAGAAGATCATCACTAACAAACACCAAACACTTGAAAGAAGTTATCATCATGCTGTTTTATATTTGACTGTGCTGATGTCATCATGTGTCATAATTACTGGTGCTACACTATCTAGTGACAGGGCCCAAAATGGTGGCACCCACAGGAAAACAAAATGGCATTGTAAAAAACACAAAACAAAACTGAACAAAAAGTAACACTATTCTAAAAGCCATTTACAAGGAATCTAATGATTTTTTCAGCCTTGCAAAATTAACTAAAAGACCATAATTAAATGTTGTTAAAAATTTAGAACAGACAGAAGAAATTCTTGAAGTTTGCAATAATAACATAAACATTGTGCCCTTTTTGCAAGCTCTTTTCTTCCTCTTGCTTGGTGTAATTGTCTCCTGCCACAATGAAATATAAAAAGTGACCAAGCTTTCAGAAACCCAACACAAAAGGCCAGACCTGCCCTTAATTCTGGTTTGAGCCTATGAAAGGCCTCATCCCCAGGCTGCTTTGTCCCAAAACTCAAAAGGCATGCTTCATATTGCACAGGCCCAAAATCTTAAGGAAATGTCCACCAATTTCCAAAAGGTGAGAGGCTAAAAGTATAAAACCCTTCTGCCTAATGAAACAAAGCTACCTGAATATTTTAAAATACTTAGCATAAAGATTTTTTTTTTTTAAAGAAGGAACACAAAAACACAATCCCAGAAAAAAAGTACATACCTAGGTGAGCCTTTAAGGCAAAGACCTAAAACAAATAAATCCAACTAGCAGTAAAACAATATCAGTAATGTATAATCCAAAAACAGGAAATCTAGCCAAGAACCTTAAATCAAAAAAAGAGTTGAAAACTAGCAATGCAGTGCTACAGTTACAGCTGCTATTTGTGCCAGGGCTGCAATCCTGAGTATAACATAATACTGGGATATTATATGGCTAGCCCATGACCACAGCTGGAACCCATCTTTATCCCATTGCCTTTTCTCCCTCTCGCCCAGGATATTTGGGCTGATCGGATGTCTGTGGTGTTCACATTACACAGTTTAGATGTGTTTCTGAGCATTTATATACACCGTTTGTGTAGAATATATTCACTGCACATCATACATCTCAAATGCCTGATCATGTATGACTATGTGATCCATCCATTGCATAGCTGAGACTGGGTGTGCAGCCTCCACTGTGATATTATCCTACATCAGAAAAACTGAATTACAACCAACATTCTCACAGAATCACTGTTGTTTAGGGAGAATGTGCAGTCACTTATGGTAACAAGTAGGCATAATGAACCTGTTATACTGTGTTATCCTTGGATTGTAAAGTATATATTGCCTCATGTTTTAGTTTCTTTATTTACAGAAATTAATTCCATATTGTCTGGCATCATACACACTGCTCAGTAATGCTGTCCTTGTAAGCTCTTTCTCAACTGCTTGCATGCCTGAATTATTTGCTCTCACACTTCCAACAAAAAGGCAAAGTAGAAAAATGTCCACAGTACCTTTTATAATTGCACAGTATTATTTAGATCTTTATGTCTGTGACCTCCTAAAATTTCTTTACGCAGAATCGTTATTATGTTTGGATATTATTATATTAAGCTTGTTCATTATTTTACATCTTTTATAGTAAATCATAACATAAACATCTCTCACTGTATAATTTATCCAATATTTATGTCTTTCTAATTTCCACCTGAGAATGTACATGTATTTAAAGTATGTAATTTCAGTCTTTACAGCAGCTGCAGACTAATGCCAAATAAAGACATCATTATACAGTAGATGTTCATCTGGTATACAGTCAGTATTTTAAGGCATCTGCATATGTCATATGTTCAGTTATTTCTTAGTAGTTCTAAATATCCTGTGGAAGGCACGAAATGTGGCAGTTTTTTTTTCTCACACTGCTGACATGCGTTTATGATAGTCTGGCACTATGTTTAAATAGCATTCTCACCTTTACTATCACAGTGACATCTGGGAGAATTTTCTTTTCTTAAAGGCATGATTCAGCTCAACTCTGAGAATCACCATGCTTTCACTTTAGAAAAGGTAATTTATTACAAGAAATTACAACTAACAACGTTACGTGTATGCCTACGTTCTCAAACTCAATTCAACTCAAGCTTCTAATGAGGCAAAGCCTGCCCTAAGCATGCACACACCCACACGGACACTGGGGGCCAATTTAGAGTCACCATTTAATATAAAAAATGTAAAAACAGTGACAAGAAAAATATTATGTTTCTAATATACTATCATCAATCTAGATTAGATTATCAGATCAACAGCCCTTTCGATAAAATACACAAATAGATATTTCAATACTAATGACACCTAGTGATAAGTCATGTTCTGATTCATTGTGTGACCACAAATAAATGTCATTACTTGCTTGTGCTGCAGCTGTAAAAAATATACAGTAGGCTTATAGGTGTATGTAAATAATTGTACGATATCTCCATAAGTATAAAGTACCCTATGATAGTGTTGCACTTTAGAAAAGTCCAATAAAAATTAAGGTTGTTTATTTGCTTGATCAATTCCTCCTTTCTTGGGTTGAAAGCATCCACAATTGCAGAACTAATGAACATACTAAGTTAACTATAATATTTTAAATGCTTTTCATATCTGTCATAGAGTATGCTATGCCTTGTCATTTAGATCATAACAATAAATATAATTCAAAGCAAAGGCAGGAACCAGTTGTAAATAAGATGCCAGGCACATTCACCAGGTACCTTATTATTCTGCATTGTGTAAAAGCCACTAACGAACAGCTGTAATAAGTGTATAAGTGTAATATGTCACTGTGTTCTGTGCAAATATATTTTATAAATCTGCCTTTTTCTACTCACATGCACAGTTGACACAGAGCCAGATTTAGCACAGGGGTTTCACCATATAAGAACTGCTAGGCAAGCATTATAAGACAAGACAGTTAGGGACAACTGCGAAATGGACAATCAGACTGATGACCATTGTAAATTATTTCTGTGTGTCAAACTCAGCATGAAATTGTATCCACTTTGCCTTCTTTGCAATGGCATGATTCACTTAAGTGGGGGCCTGCACATGAAGAAAGAGTATAAAGCCTTGGAACATTGTCCGGCACACCTTTGATGCTGACGGACGGATGGAAAATAACATCATCCGTTCCTGAAAATCCTTCGATTGCACGGAGAAAATGGCAGACTCTACACATTGGGCCCCCACTCCTGAACTGGGTTCTTGCCATTGGCTTCCTTCATCTGTTATGCAACGTAAGCCGCCATTAAACAAAGCTAAGTTATTTCTCCTATATGATTTCTTACTGCCATATCACTAAGGGAGGGGTATCGCCTTTTTATATTATATCGATAAAGATTTGGGTTATGTAACATGCCGCAATTAAGAAATAATTAATTCCCAGGGAGATAACGCTCTCTGCTGGATACAATAGCACAACTTTGTTATTCCAAAAATGAACTATAAATAATACACACAGCAATTTCAATCTGTTATAATTTTCCAAGATAAAGTAAAATAACATTCTTAAACCAGCTTAATCCAGTTCAGAGTTGCACTGTACCCTATTGCAGCAGCACCAGGTACAAGGATGAAGAGATAGCCCTGGTTGGGTAGCCTGTCCATCGTACGTAAACTCCTTCTTTATAAATGGTACCAAACATTCTGTTGTTCTTGTAAAGAGTGACAGAATGCAAGGAGTTGAGCTAATAAGAGGAAGGCTGAATAAAACCATCTTCAAAGGCAGTTCTGCCAGCTGCGTACACCTATAACTGATTTGTTCCTGATACAAAATCATTTTGTACTACACAGCTTAGGGCTTTATATTTCACTTGTGGTTTCTTTGTGACTAAGCTGAAGTTTGTCATCCTGCATATAAAAGACAGACATAGTGCTCACAGGGAAGGAGTATGAAACAACAGGATAACAGAAGTGCAGAAAACTACACAATAGGAAGTGTCTGCACAATAATAAAAAATGAATATACAAAGGAATAGATTGACAGAAAGTTGATGAACAGCACACTTAAGTCAACAGTAGTGTGACAGGAATAGAAGAGCCTGTAAGAAAAGAAAAAGTACCCAGTAATAATGTTAGAGGAGAGAGAAAATATGAGTTTTTAGGAAAATGTAACAGTCAGGACTGACTGAGCTATTTTTTTAACAATGTAATAAACTAATGCTTCATTTAAACCTTCAGTTTCATCTGACCAAAATCTCATTTTTATCACACATTCATCCTGCGTGCTTCTCTTCAATGTAATTTGCAAAAATAGGAAATTCAGGCATTAGATTCAGATTGTCAGAATTTTCAAATTGTATTGAGCTTTACCATCCATTTTCTGAGCCCTGTTTGCTACAGACCATTATACTCATAGCAACACATCAAGTTCACTGTTGAGACAAAGAAAATTGTTGAATTATGGTTAATCTTTGGATTTTGTTGGTAATGGGGGATATGGTGGAAAAAAATCAGCACCTGAAAGCTCATGTTATCCAACATTTACTAAGTTACACTCCATTTGCTTGTCTCACTGAGATTTGTCATAATTGTGACACTGTCAGCATCAGTGAAAAACAAACAAATATTTGAACATATAAAATATGTGCTACACAAGACAAATCTGCAATATATTACATTGTAAATATGACTACTGTACAAGAATAAAAGAGGTTTTGAGTGCTTAAATCCTGAAGTGTGGTTCATGCAGTGTTTACCTGTACTACCTCACTACTGAAATTGTTGTGATCATCATGTGTGCATAGGTAGCATGTGATGGACTGGCTCCCAGTGCTGCTAGGATAGGTTTTTAGCTCCACATTGTGCAGTACACTGGTGCTTTTTACTTCTCTTATTGCATGTACAAATTTGCCTTCTATGATCAAAACAGCAGTCAGCGAAAGTACTTGCAAATAACATATTTTGCTTAAAATGGAAAGTGTGGTTTCACTCCAATGCTTAGACCACTTACCCTTAATGCTAACCTCATATTTGTTCACACTGCCTTACTTTAAAATTAAACTTTTTTAAATTAAAAAAACAATTGTTTACAATACATTTGAGCCAAAAACTGTCTAATTTAGCATAATACACACAAATATTTTCAGACATGCTTAATCCAATGGAGGTGTCTTGCCCATCCTGGTAGCATCAGGCACAATTCAAGAAAAAGCAATGAACAGGACTCCAGCCCACCACCGGACACACTTGCTCTCACACAAGGCTACTTCAGAATTGCCAACTAATCTAACAAGTACATCCATGGGGAAGTGGAAGGAAAATGCAGGCAGACATTTGAAGAATGTGCAAACTTCACTGAGAACACTGGATTCTGTTGGACAGCAGTGCTAAGTGGTTTTTTTTTTTTTTACATTTTGTGATTTCCATGTGGAAATACGTAGGTGCATAGCGAACTTAATGGAGCATTTTTATAATGTCTTAGTAAATTTAAGAGATTATACTCTGTCATTAACTAGCCATACAGCATAAAGAGTGGGAAAACAGGAAAACAAAATCAGAAATCCCCCCTTCTCACTCATTCAAAAACAATTTAACAATGGAACAGTACAATATAATAGAACTGTAACTAGAATATAGAAGAGAAATGGAGAGCATGTGCAAACCCCATCAAGTCAGCAAACTGGCTGAGATTCAAATGTATAATTAATGTATAATTTAAAATGCAACACATTTAAATAAATACATACAAACGATGTCTCCTTACAAACACCCTGGTGTAAGGAAACCTGTTAATCTTTGGCTGAGTGGAGAACTGAGCTCTGTTTTTACTGTAAGCAAGCCAACAAGGTGAGACATATTTTAAGCAGTTTATCAAGCTGGACCAGATGAGCAGAGCCTGTATGTTGGTTATCTCTTGTACCTACCCCTCAAAGCACTCAATGAGTAAACTCTTAATGTTGTTGTTATCTGCCTAGCTGTCCAGCTCAAGATGAGGCTTTGACTCCTAACTCAAGATGTTTACAGCTTATACAGGCTCAACAAAACATAGGACTTTAGATTGTGAAACATAGAAAGGGAGAGTGGAAAACCATGGAAAACCTCTGACCTTCAGTAACAAAAGTAAACTTCTGTATTAAAAAAAAAGTTTCAAAGAGATATGAATCAAAAAGCAAAACAAAGCTAGCCAACCTGTCCATAATCCCAAAAAATCTTAATCCTTTGTAGCAGATAAGGTCTTTGTCCACCTCTCGGACCCTCAGGTACCACTCCAAACACGATGTAAAAGTACAACTCTTCTTTATTTTGTACTTACGTGCACAAAGCACCCTCCACACCACACTACTCATATAATAATTCTCTCTCACACAATACAATACTCTCCTCCTCGCCCAGACACTTCGCCACCCTACCTCCCAGCTCAGCTCAATATACTGGGCTTCCCAGAGTCCTTTTATATACCCTGACCTGGAGGTGTTCCTGTCCAACAGTCCACAGTTCCTTATTCCTTCCGAGTCAGGGTAAACAGTCCTTTTCTTCACCCTGGGAGCATGTCGTTTCTTCCCGTCATGTGACCATGACGTACTCCCGGGTTTTAGGGCACATACGAGCCCCCAAGTCCCCCTACAGCGACTCCTGGTGGCCCCCAAGGTATCCAGCAGGGCTGTGTATAAAAACTACATAGTCCATGAGGCCCTGCTGGAACTCGGGGCACGTCCACGCTGTTGGGAGAGCTCCTCCTGGGGGTGAGGGCCGGAATATGTAGCCGGCCATTCATCACACCTTTTAAATACAACACAAAGCCCAAAAATCAGAAAATATAATTAAAAGACAAATACAAATAAAATATAAACAAAGAACACTTAAGCCAGGAATAAAACTCTGGCTGTAACATAACAGCCAGTAGGGGTTTGGAAAGTAAACTCCTTGTGCTGCAAAATACACACACAGAGCAGCAGAAGAGCACTCGTGCAAACTGTGCCTTATCTGCTTCAGTATGAATGGACGTTGTTACAGTACATGTAAGCATGCACAGTTCATATCCACTGAGAAGTTGGTAGCTCTAAATCTGATCCTATATAACGTTTTTCAGACCTTTGTAAATTATTTCAAAACAGAATTTTCTTTTTAAAGAAACAAAACATCAGGTGTTGTTTTGATAGGAATTAAGAGAACATTTCTTTATGAATAGTGTGTAAAACTCTTTGAAAGCAAATCCCTACAATATTTATCTCCCAAAACGGTATTACCTATAATTTAAAATTTGTGCCAGAAAAGCCGAGATGGCACATCAGTCAATCATTGGCGGGGTTTGGTACAAGAGCTGGGAAACTATATTCTGCCTAAGTTTAATGCAAGCACAGTAGCCATTTTCTGTCAGATGCAAAAATTTTGACACACACTATTTTTTTATTCAAGTGTTGAAGAACCCAAAAAAAATACTCAATTCTCAAACCCCATTAATTCACTTTGGAGGGCAGAGACAATCAGTAAAAGTTCAAGTTACAGGCCAATGTAAAAAAAAGTACAAGTCATTACTCCCATTTGCATCCAAAAAACATTGCATGAAAAAAAAGAACGTTCCGATCTCTCATGTAGTTAGTTTTAATGACATCACCAAATTAAATGTTTATGTGCAATTTTCATTTCTAAATTCTAAATATTAGAAACTGCTTTCAGGGCTTGTTCAGAAATAGAATAGATATACAGAATGTTATGTTATGGGTTTTTCATGTCACAGTGTATATTAAAGTGAGCTCTTTTGCTGATCACATTTTATTTGGAGCAATGTAGTATACACTTAATCTGTTTAGTTATTATTTACAAAAAAAAGATAAGCTAATCTTTATTTTTTTGTGCAAAAGCAGAGACAAATTTACATTGACTATGTTTTCTCCCAAAAACACATGCATACAAAGCAATGTGGGATGGTGAGAGGTATTCTCATTGCACAACAATTCATCACTGCCTTCTTTCAAGCAAAAAACTTGATGACAGAATGGAATCTAGTCAGTGCTTGCTCACTGCCACCGTTTAGTAGAAGAAAGACATTTACAATTAGTAAGCTGAGGGAGGAATATGTACACACAGGCCAACTCTGGTACTGCTGCGGGTACTGTGGGTCATTTACATGAGTCTGACTGCATATGTTATTCAGTTTATACTTTATTGTAGTCCTGTGTGCCTTAAAAGATGCATCGTAAAATAAAATTAGTTGAGTAGTCTTCAAATATTAGACACTGTTTTATATTTACTTTACTTTTTGCTCCAACACAAATGTAATCCCTTTATTTAATGCAAAATATAAATAACAAGGCTGCTCTTTTCTTGAGCCTTACTTTAAAACAACCAGGTAAGAAGCTGAAAACCTAAATATAATGCATTTCTGACTGCTGAAATGTATTCAAGGAGTGAATGACAAATTTTAAAATCAATCATGTTTGACATTTTTTAAAAAGATTGGATTTCATGGGCTGTCAGCAAACTGGACAAATAGTTATTATTGAGCACAAAGAGATTTTCTTTATCAGAGAAGCATTGAAGAATTGTCTTTGTTCTTCACTTCAAAGTAGTCTCTTTGGAACAGGATTGGTTTGACTCTTTAAATTCCTGTGGACATTATTTAGGTATAATTGAAACAGTACTTGAATTCATCAAATAGAAATCAGTGAAAATATACTTTTACAGATCTGTTTGTTTCCTTTATTCTAATTTAATTAGTATTTGGTTGGTTCCTGTCCTTGTGCATGACAAGGTTTTGACCCTTGCTTCCCTGAATTAGTTTTAGTACGTGTGTCAATGGATGCATGATATTGTAAAGATACAATATGACAAAGTTTGTAAAAATATTCAATCCTTTATTTTCTGATTTAGTCTCTGGTGGGTGGAAATCATCCAAGTATGCACAAAATGGATTTCCCGCCCTAGACGAGGCCAAATCAATGACAGCACACACTCACAGACTACATGCAAGCTAGCTCCATACTGGCTCACTATGTAATTGTCAGTCTACATATCTGAACAAGTTTATGAGAGATCATGAAAACGGCACACAGACAGGACCAGGACCAAGATTTGACCCAAGGTCTCTGAAGCAGTAAGAATCTTACTTGAATAAGATTCTTACTGCTGCATTTTGAACTAGTTGCAGATATTTTATTTGATTCAGCATTAACCCTTTCACAACGTGACCCTCAGGCTGAAGGGTTCCAGAACCATGCTGCAGTACGTAACCCTTTGGCCCGAATGGGTTACATAGCCGGGAAGTATATGGCAGCCCGGTATACGGGAGAGGTATATACTAATACACTTGATGATCCCTTGTTATTTTATTATTCATTTGTATTTGGTAGGTGGCAGCACCAGACTGTTGTTGCTATTACAGGCGTCTAAAAGAAGGAAGGATCCTAAACTACATGACCAACAAATGCAATTCATATTCGTTGACTGATGTTCAAGTGTATGTCATTTTTATGGATAGAGACATTGAAATAGAACACAAAATGTTTGAAATATGGCTAAAAGGTGTACAAGTATAACTGAAGTGGTAAGTATTTAGAGCATATTTACTCTGACAGCAATGATTCTGACATTGACACTGGAGATGATGAAGGTGATGAAGACACAGTAACTGTTGACACCCATGAAGACCACGGGGGAATTTTTCGTACGTCACTTAAATCATCCGAGATAAGGTGCCTCATCTTGGATAAGTTAATGCCGGTGACACTCATCTGGGATAGGTCGGTTTTTCAAACGCAGCCGTGTATTAGATTAGTCTAGCTGGATCTAATCGTACGAGATGAATGCGCGTGCCCGCACTGAGTGAAAAGCCCATATATATTGAGTCTAGAAAACATGATCAGCAAGTCTTTGATAGGTTGTAACAAAATGACGAAAGAACGGGCGCATTTTTTTTTCACACACGCGGCGCAAGACCTTTTATTCGAAGGACATGAAGAATTTCAAGATTTAATATGCACAAGGGGCAACACTGCAAAAGCAGCCCAGGCCAGAAAAGACGGCTGGCAAAAAGTGGCCGACAAATTAAACGCTAAGTAGTGTGCATTGTACTTACTGAATGCAGAGTTTCATTTCCTATGTGTCAGATTAATTATTATTTAATATGTCATAATTCCAGATCAAACGTGAGCACAAGGAGAACATGGGAAAAGGTTAAAGTGAAGTACAAGAATATACTTCAAACTGGTAAATATTGGTATATAACTATTTAAAGAATTGTTGACATGAATAATCATATATAATATAAAAAACATTAATTTTAAAGCTAATAAGAAGGCAGACAAGCTAAAAACAGGTGGAGGTCCACGCGGTCCAGATCTAACCCCTGCAGAAGAGATGGCTATCCAGCAAAATGCTCATCGCCCTGTTTCTGAGGGCATTCCAGGGGGAAGCTCCTCCCCAGAACCAGTGGCAGGATGCAGTTGTCACTTCATTTCAGATAAAGGATGGTCATTGCATATATTTGTCCTCCATGTGTGCCATAGGTATGTTCCATATAGCCCTCTTTTTTGTTGGGTCAGTTGCAGGGAATGTCATATCCCTAGAACCTGTGTCTGACCAACGAGATATTGACGAAGGTCAAATATTTGATGAAGACACTGTGTCTGATTATTCATCAGGAGGAGAGGTACATTTTCCAAATAATGTTTGATCAAATTCCACTCTGATCGGTCCCACGTGCCCCAATCACATTTGGAAATCCTGGTAATGAGAATCTTAGGCTGATTGAGATTCTTCATGGAACTGTGGGTGTTTTAGCCTGTGTATTACCTACTTGCAATGGCATGAAACACCTCTTTTATTGTCTGCACACACAGGTGTCCAGGAAACACTATGAAAATCCGAAGGAAATATTTCAGAGCCAAACAGACTTTACGAATTGCCTGGCAAACTGCACTTTTAGTTAGATTTTCTGCATCGCCTACAGTATATAAAAAAGTGCCACTTGTAAAAAACCTCAAAGCAATGCATACTGTCTGTGTGGTTGTGAGAGCCCGATTTTGCCAAGTTTGACTTTGAATATAAGGTGCTAATAAATCTTTGAGGTACAATATTCCCCCTCGGCTAAAGCGGTATCTTCCGAAAAGAATTTCCTCCAGGAGCAATAAAGGATCTTGCCGATCACGCAAAACTGTCTCTATATGAAATTCTCTTCGTATAATCTGCGCACCAATATCAACTGGTCGCTCATTCATGAACGGCGAAGCCATGACTGGATGACTTCCACGCACCATCACTGATTACTTGTGTAAACTAATCCTTGTTTACGTAGAACAAACCTGCTCCGAGCAGGTTTGAGGATTAGGATGTGTTGCTATGACAACAGTTCCAGCAAGAGTTTCGAAAAACCGACAGATCCAGGATCACCGCCAATTCGTCAACAATTACATCCGGCTAAATGACTAATCCACGTACGAAAATACCCCCCACATGTCTAATGTTGAACCAGATGATACAGATGCTGCAACAGCCCAGCAGATACCGATGATAATGAATGAAGCGACAATGACACAAATGCTGGTTATCTGCAGATGAAAGTACCTTTACTTGACTGCAGCTGGATGTGGATCAGGTGTTCAAAAGCACAAATTCAACCCAAGCACCTAACTGTTATGAAGGAAGAACAAATCCTTGTCGATATGCCAAATGATCTGTCACCATATGACTTTTTCAAATTGTATATTACTGATGAATTACTTCATATAATTGTTTTAGAAACTAACCGATAAGCAGCTCAGTGCAAAGCTGATAATACAAGCTCCCTGAAATGAAACTCACTAGTTCATAAGTGGAAAGCTACCAATAAATATGAGATTGCAGTTTTACTGGGGTAATGTTGCTTTATAAACCATGACTTACTATGTACTGGTCCACAGACGAACTGCTCCAAACATCACTGTTTTCTTCTATTCTACCGCGGCATCGATTTTTGATTTTGGTGTGTTTTTTGCATTCCGCTAACATTTCAGCTTGTGATGTGTGAGATCCTGCATGTGATCGATTACATAAAATTTGACTGATTGTTGATTTTGTGAAGCAGAGATGTCATGATGTTTATTTTCCTTCCTCTGACCTTTGTGTCTCTTGTATTATTCAAGGTTTGCTTGCATTTTCATCAGTTTATTCGAACAAAGAGGGCTAAGCTTGGAATAAAAATTTATCAGTGCACGAACAGAGGCATCCTTTTAGATTTCATGATTTATCATGGAAATTCAGGTAAAGAGCTCATACAACAGACAGATTTTGTAACAACAGAAAAAAATTCAGATCACTCTTCTGCTGCCATAATATTGTTTATTGACTATTTTATACTATGCTGAATTTGGCTAATTTTTTGCTGGAGAATGGCGTAGCAATGGTTGGAACTGTAAGGTCTAATTGCAAAATTTTCCCAAAGAATTTAGTCTTGACCAACCTGGGAAAAGACAAAGCAAAATTCTTCTATGCATCATCTCAGGAAGTCCTGAACATACTACAGATTGGTAAATTGCACACTCAAACACAATGGAAAACTCAGCAAAACATGATAAGGATGGTCAGATCATAATAAAGTCTACTTGTATTTGGCATTACTACTGTTTAATGGGTGGCGTGGATCTAATGGATCAGCAGTTTGATTTGTTGCTAGTACTGAGAAAAAATGATAAGTGGTACTGGAAATATTTCTGCATTTTGAATTTACATTGTACCTTGAGTAAACACAAGTTATACAAGTGGAAAGGTGGTAAGCTCGTAACATATAATTCTGTGCTTTGGGTCACTGTCTTTTTGTATAATCCAACTTCTATTAATCATCACATAACAAACCAATGTCTTGACTATCTCTTGCAAAATTTCTTAATACAATTTTGAATCCATTGTCCCCTCTATAAAAGCCAGCTGCCCAGAACCTTGATACTTCTTCCATCATGCTTCCATGAATACCATTCTTGTTTTCCTATAGTGGATATATGAACATATAATTTTTGCAAGTACTTTGCTTTAACCCAAGGATTGTTTTCCACCTCCCTCATCATTGTGTGCTGCACTGTTTTCCACGATGTTTGCAGGATACCCACTCGTAGGAAGAGCAGCAATTATACTGAGGTTTTTCCATTTGTAGGTAATTTATGTTCATGTGGGATGAGGAACAACCAGGCACCTCCAGAATTGCATACAGTATCTACAATTCTATGGTGCTTCCTTGAGAAGAGCAGATTGTCAGTAATCAAACTTTGTGTGGCTTTTTTATAGGACGGGCATCTTCAGCCCACATCTTCAATCTCCTCCCACTTATTTTAATACCTGACTCCATTTAGCATTTGGAGAACTTATCAGCCTAGTGATTCACTTTTTTTTTTACTTTCACTTACTCTTAGTGTTTAAACAACATATTTAGTATTGACAAGAAGAAGTGCAATTATTTGTGTGTTATAAGTTTAAGCAGATTGTGTTCATCTAGTGACCTAGTTGAAGATCAGACAATGATATTATGAGTAGTTAACAAAGAAAATCAGTAATTCCTGTGGCAGGTTGACAGAATTTTCAGATGCACAAGATTTTATTATTTGCAACGTCAGAATGCTTGTTAGCAGCTGGCTGAGAAAATTCTCCTTTTAGCTCAGATTGTTAAATTAGGTGCTGTCTGATGCAGCTGCTGGTGCTTGAAACACTCTGCTTGTAGGTCTAAGGGTGGAGAGAGAGAGAGGTTGGTGGAGCCAACATCCCTGAGCAAATTTCTCACCAGTGACAATTCCAAAGGGTGCACAAACTTACTTTTGCAATTGTATATTAACCATTTAGGCAAATAAAGATTAAAAAGATAAATTCAATAACATACAAGGCAGAAACCTTATTTTACATAGCAGGTTGTGCAGTGCAGAAATATAACCTCATTTTTAAAGCAAACTACTGTTGACCTTTCCAGGTGCCTTTTAAGGTGTTTTTTCTTATCAGTACACAAGAAAACAAGGAATTGCAAAGAAGTAAAAGAATGTACTGGACATTAGTGCTGACAGGCCATGTATTGAATGTACAATCCTGAGGTATTATAGTTTGGTCACTGTTTATTATATTTAGTGTTATTCAAATAGGATGAATGAAATGTTCTGTTCTTCACACATATTTATACAGCATAGCAAGGGTTTTTTGCTGTTCTGAAGCAGTTGTAAAGCACCTGTGATAACAATTCACATAAAATGTATAACTTACATCTAAGTCTGTCACTTTTTCATGTACATTCATACTGTTAAGCAAGAAGAAAAAAACAGTCAAGCATCTATTATTGCTAATCCTCCACCCATTTTTTGGCAAGGGCTTTCAGGGTGTCATTTTACATTGATGGAGTAGTTACAAGTAAGACTTAGTGCATAATAATGCATAACAGTGCTTAAGCCATATTGGCGAGATTACAATATACTTTAAAAATAATAACGTCTTATAAGGTACAGAATCACATAGTAAAACTTAATTAAGTACTTAATTAAAATAAACGCTTAATCATTTTCTGCATTCTAATTTGTGTGCATAGTGTATTGTAATTATCCTGTGTGATTGTATATAAGAATGTCTCTTGTAATGCTTATAGTAATAAAATGCATTTGGTCCAATTCTTATCCAGATATCTTTAAAAACCTGTTTCATCTATGTCTAATGATATCTGCTCTAAATATTGGTTCATTTCACCGTGATTTTTACTGTCTACTCATTTAGTTATGAGACCAGGCCTATTGATTTCCAAAATGTATTTAAATACACATACTTACAGGGGAAACTAGGGGCTTAGTGGCAGGATTGGCACTCCAGCCACCATCAAAAACCTCACATTGTTCAGTGTGGTGCTGAGGTGTCACCTGCTGCATGGCTCCACTCAGATCCTAATCCAGGTGGTTCGTTCTATGGTCACACGCACACACACACACACACACACACACACACACACGCACACACGCACACGCACACACACACACACTCAAAGAAATGTATAAATGAAGATAGCTTACTGTTTGTTTGATGACAAAGAGAAAGAAATGGCCACACACAAACACATTAAGCCACTCCTGTGCCAATCTAGTTGTATAGCTTTTGACCCAGTGTATCTACTTTTAAATGAAATATAATTTAAGATGTGTAATTTCCTGCCCATTTTACTCTACATTACTATATTTGTGTGCATAATAAATATTATATAAATTAATGTACTTCATTGTATATTTTACAGTACAGTTTTATTGTATTATAAAATCTTCTG
This sequence comes from Erpetoichthys calabaricus, assembly GCF_900747795.2. NCBI lineage: Eukaryota > Metazoa > Chordata > Cladistia > Polypteriformes > Polypteridae > Erpetoichthys > Erpetoichthys calabaricus. The sequence continues at coordinate 113,626,963 of NC_041397.2, forward strand.
TCAAGTTATTTTCCTGTTGTATCACTAAAGTGTAATTTACATGGAAGTACTGTATTGACCATTCCATAACAATTTTTATTCCAACAAATGGCGTATTACAAATATTATTACTGCTATTAAGAATTTTATACCAAATGCTTTACAACAGAGGCAACAAACAACCCAATACTATAAATAAATGAAGGAAAATTTAAGTGGAAACAAATTTCCATCCATCCTCTTCCGCTTATCCGAGGTCGGGTCACGGGGGCAGCAGCTTGAGCAGAGATGCCCAGACTTCCCTCTCCCCGGCCACTTCTTCTAGCTCTTACGGGAGAATTCTGACGCGTTCCCAGGCCAGCCGGGAGAAATAGTCCCTCCAGCGTGTCATGGGTCTTCCCCGGGGTCTCCTCCCAGTTGGACGTGCCCGGAACACCTCACAAGGGAGGCGTCCAGGAGGCATCCTGATCAGAAGCCCGAGCCACCTCATCTGACTCCTCTCAATGCGGAGGAGCAGCGGCTCTACTCTGAGCCCCTCTCGGATGACTGAGCTTCTCACCCTATCTTTAAGGGAGAGCTCGGACACCCTGCGGAGGAAACTCATTTCAGCCCCTTGTATTCGCGATCTCGTTCTTTTGGTCACTGCCCATAGCTCATGACCATAGGTGAGGGTAGGAACATAGATCGACTGGTAAATTGATAGCTTTGCCTTACGGCTCAGCTCCTTTTTCACCATGACAGACCGATGCAAAGCCCGCATCACTGCGGATGCCGCACCGATCTGCCTGTCGATCTCACGCTCCATTCTTCCCTCACTCGTGAACAAGACCCCGAGATACTTGAACTCCTCTATTTGAGGTAGGATCTCGCTCCCAACCCTGAGAGGAACTCTACCCTTTTCTGGCTGAGGTCCATGGTCTCAGATTTGGAGGTGCTGATTCCCATCTCAGCTGCTTCACACTCAGCTGCGAACCGATCCAGAGAGAGCTGAAGATCATGGCCTGATGAAGCAAACAGGACAACATCATCTGCAAAAAGCAGTGACCCAATCCTGAGTCCATCAAACTGGACCCCCTCAACACCCTGGCTGCGCCTAGAAATTCTGTCCATAAAAGTTATGAACAGAATCGGTGACAAAGGGCAGCCCTGGCGGAGTCCAACTCTCACTGGAAACGGGTTCGACTTACTGCCAGTAATGAGGACTAAGCTCTGACACCAGTTGTACAGGGACCGAACAGCCCTTATCAGGGGGTCCGGTACCCCATACTCCCGGAGCACCCCCCACAGGATTCCCCGAGGGACACGTTCGAATGCCTTTTCCAAGTCCACAAAACACATGTAGACTGGTTGGGTGAACTCCCATGCACCCTCCATGACTCTGCTAAGGGTATAGAGCTGGTCCACTGTTCCGCGACCACGACGAAAACCATACTGTTCCTCCTGAATCCGAGGTTCGACTATCCAATGGACCCTCCTCTCCAGAACCCCCGAATAGACTTTTCCAGGGAGGCTGAGGAGTGTGATCCCTCTGTATTTGGAACACACCCTCCGGTCCCCCTTCTTAAAGAAGGGGACCACTACCCTGGTCTGGTGGAAACAAATTTGTGAAATTAATAAAGAATCATCCAATAATAATTACATTAAATATTCTGGGGCCTCATGTATAAACAGTGTGTACGCACAGAAATGTTGCGTAAGAACGTTTCCACGTTCAAATCGCGATGTATAAAACCTACACTTGGCGCAAAGCCACGCACTTTTCCACAGTACCTCATACCCTGTCGTACGCAAGTTCTCTGCTCGGTTTTGCAGACTGGCGGCACCCAGCATCAAAGCAGTGCTACTGTTCCTGTGTGGTTACCCTTTCTTTGATCCACATCCACGATGGCGACTTTATCAAATACACTGAAATTAACCGCATATCATTCATAAATTTAATGCATCTGATTGTAATTAACCTGTAACAATATAATGGTCCACAGAATGGTCAAACTATTCTAAATACCATAACTGCTTTAGCGTTGTTACTCTCACTGCACCTTCTTCTTCTTCTTCTTCTTTCAGCTGCTCCCGTTAGGTGTTGCCAGAACTGATCATCTTTTTCCATATTACTCGCACTGCACCATTCGGAGTATTTATATCACTGTATCTGAGTGTGAATCACAGATCTACAGTGATTGGAAAGAAAATTATCGGTATACAGCATCAAGCACTCGCTGCCTCCGCCATTTGCTATTTGAACTGCTCTCATCCGACCAACGCTTCACAGTCTTTCCTGTTCGGACCTCGCGGTTCATAAACAGTTTCATCCCAAGAATTATACACGCACTCAATCAGTCCATCAAGTACTCCTTGTAGAACTGTTTGTACTTGCAAGTTACCGTGAGGTAATTGTACTTATGATACAGTTGTAATATTGCACAACCTGAGCCACTTTATAAAGCGCGTATTTACATATGATGACGATATCATTTTTAAGATGAAATGCAGCAAAATATGTTGATTATATTATACAGATAAAACTTTAACTTTAACTACATGGTGCCGCAGCGCTAGCGAGCTTGAGCTTCGTTCACGATTGTTCCTGCCTTGCTCTGTTTTCATGCTGTGGCTGGCGCAACACTGGAAGGATAGATGGATAGAATAATTAAACATTACAAAGATATTTCAATGTTCCTTAAAAGTTTTGAAGAATTGGCGTTCTAAGCTTACAGATGGCTTAGCGTCTATTACAGAGCTGATTGTGTGGTGATTCGGTATTTGGAAAAAGAAAAGTAAGGACAGGAATTGGGGGTTAGTACGTTTGAAAAAGTCAGAACTTCTGTAATAAAGCATTTCATTGAAGGTCGCGCATGGCGCAGCAAGAATTTTGCTGTAAGACATGAACAATCACTGCGCCACCGTGTTCCCATGTTTAATAACATTCTTTAACTTATATAATCATGAAAATTATATCACGTATACATCTCAGTAGTTAAATTATTCAGAGAGCTGTAATATTACGAATGTAATGGATTCTGTGTCCTGTCGGAGGAAGAGCACGTAGTGATTCAGGCACATAGAGCACATATATGAGATCAAATACAAAACAAAGCATTTAACGTGCTACTTTAGTTACAATGGGATTTGAGAAACTAGTAAATTAAACGATTTTAAGATGAAATTTATGATGTTCTACTTTAATGACAAAATAAACTACTTGATTAAAGTGGAAATTTCAAGATTAAAGTTGACATTTCGTGCTTTTTTCACACTGTGTGCCTTTTTTTTCACTGTACCCTAACAAGCTTTCATATGACACTCAGACGGTGGGCTACGAGTCGCCTTTTCACAATGACTTTGATATGTGACAACTTATTTATTTCGGGCACTGTGTGACTTTGTGAACTTGTTCGAGTTTCTCCGTCACGCTATGTCACTCGATCAACTTCCTTTTGTTGCTTATATAACTGTTTAAACCAACAAATAGTACGTTTTTCTTTGCCTCCATTTGGAATTCACTGAAATTCTTCTATTTTTCCTCGTACTTTTGCTATTGCCTTTTCACAGAACACTGGGCTTAAGGGCTGTTTATATTGATTTGCATATTCAAAGAGGCGTAATTCTGGGAGGAGTTGGGGCGGGACAGCAAGCATGTGCACGTGCGTTTATTTCCACGCTGAGCGGGATTTATGTAGCGGAAGAATGCGGAAGTTGGCATACGCACAGATTCCTGCATCTGGATTTTTCTATGCGTAAGCACATTTCGGCTTTTGTGCTTACGTCATGTTATAGTGTGAATTCTACGCATGGCGTTATGCATGAGGCCCCTGGTGATTTACCCTCAATAATGTAGCAAAGTTAAAACAGGAATAAATCATGTAAACAAATGACAAAATCCATTAATATATATAAAGAGGGCACACTGGGCTCTCAGTTTCCTACAGTCATACTATCAGCTACATCTGTATGACAGTCAATCGACTCCAGTGGGTTTAGTATATTCTTTGAGAGCCTATTTAATTTCCTATCATTTTATTTCTACTTCAAATTTCCTTTATTAGGTTATAATGTCGTTTGTGTGCACATTTTGCTAGAATGATATTAGTACTCGTGACATATGCCTGTGCACTGAGAATGGTGTCTTTGAGTGAGTTTATTACAGCTGTAGGTATTATAGACTGCAATTAAACTCTGCTGTATTAATTTCAGTTAGATGATACTTCTGCTATTAGATTTAAGCGCTAGACCAACACTCCATGATTTACCATGGACAGGGCTACCTAGTGTCTTTACAAAACCAATAAAGAATAATTTTACAAAATGGCATTAACAATAAAACAGATATTTAATTTTTAAGCACAATGCTTTCCTTAAAAGCTGATAAGAATATTGCATTCAATTTTCTTAAATTCATCATTCATTTTACTCAGAAGTTTCTGTGAGTATGACATGAATTAATTTAAACTTCATTCACAATGGACGTATCTGTACTTCAAAGTGGTAAGAAGATGTTTATATGAAGCAAGTCCTACAACAACATTTGAAATTACCATATAATTATTTTCATTACTTTTCAATTTATGTAATTTCAAGTTTTTATTGTAATGGTTGTTTATGTGTGGCAAGAGAAAGAATTAAGCCCACATTTGAGGTGGTTTTAATTTTAGAAACTACTATTGCTTCATTCAAAATCTTGAGGGCCCAATCACCAGAACTGCAAACTAGTACAATTTTCTATATCTACGGCTTGATCACATTTAAAAATTAAGGCAACAGCCTGTGATAATACTGAGAAAAGTTAAAGTGTTCATAGGAATTGAGGTAGGGTTAGTTTTTAAGTACAGTAATCCCTCCTCCATCGCGGGGGTTGCGTTCCAGAGCCACCCGCGAAATAAGAAAATCCGCGAAGTAGAAACCATATGTTTATATGGTTATATTTATATTGTCATGCTTGGGTCACAGATTTGCGCAGAAACACAGGAGGTTGTAGAGAGACAGGAACGTTATTCAAACACTGCAAACAAACATTTGTCTCTTTTTCAAAAGTTTAAACTGTGCTCCATGACAAGACAGAGATGACAGTTCTGTCTCACAATTAAAAGAAAGCAAACATATCTTCCTCTTCAAAGGAAACAGAGAGTAAAGCAAACAAATCAATAGGGCTGTTTGGCTTTTAAGTATGCGAAGCACCGCCGGTACAAAGCTGTTGAAGGCGGCAGCTCACACCCCCTCCGTCAGGAGCAGAGAGAGAGAGAGAGAGAGAGAGATAGAGAGACAGACAGACAGAGAAAAACAAAGTCAAAAATCAATACGTGCCCTTTGAGCTTTTAAGTATGCGAAGCACCGTGCAGCATGTCGCTTCACGAAGCAGCTGCACACAGAAGGTAGCAATGTGAAGATAATCTTTCAGCATTTTTAGACGAGCGTCCGTATCATCTAGGTGTGCGATCAGCCCCCCTGCTCACACCCCCTACGTCAGGATCAGAGAAAGTCAGCGCAAGAGAGACAGAGAAAAGTAAGTTGGGTAGCTTCTCAGCCATCTGCCAATAGCGTCCCTTGTATGAAATCAACTGGGCAAACCAACTGAGGAAGCATGTACCAGAAATTAAAAGACCCATTGTCCTCAGAAATCCGCGAACCAGCAAAAAATCCACGATATATATTTAAATATGCTTACATATAAAATCCGCGATAGAGTGAAGCCGCGAAAGGCAAAGCGCGATATAGCGAGGGATCACTGTACATCTGTTATTATAATTGACTAAATAAATCTGTATAAAATAAATATGAATTAAATTATGTAATCTCCAAAGAATTAAGATTCTATGAAAAATCTATTGTAATGATTAGGTATTGGGCTTGCCCATAAATTTAGCTTTTGGTAATCAGTAGTACTTTATCCTTGCATTATGTTTTAGTTAGAATTTTATTAATTTCCTTTCTTTATTTGTTAATTATTTTGTTAATCTTTTCTATTAGTTTAGTTTTCCTCCATATTTCCTTAATTTTCTCTCCCCCTCCCAAGACCACAACTTCCACTCCCTATTCCTCTTACCCTAACCCAATGTACATTTGAGTATGGGTCTGGTTAGGTATTTTTGATGTAAACCATTTCCTCTGATCTTGCTTAGTGAATAATAATTGTGATTTATATCTGTTGAATTTAGTTAGGAACAAAGTAATTCTGAAGTTTGTATTATGAATCATAGCTTTTAAATTTTTCCTTTCATTAAATTTTTCTTTAGCAAGAATAATTTTTGTGCGGTCAGGTTTTTTGAAGGCTTTTACCCTTGTGGCAATATTCATAACAGCTATAAGTAACATATGTTGTAACAGGCATAATAACTCACAGATGATAAAAATATGTTTCTTATATACTTGCAAAAGAACGTAGTTGCATTTTTAACAGAGTAGAGCACTACATCAGAGAAGTTTGATTTTCAGTGTATCTAATGAGAAGTCAAGCTAAATGGCACCTTTTATTGCCTAACTCAAAAGATTACAATATGCAAGCTTTCAAGACAACTCTCAGGTCCCTTCTTCAGGCAAGACGCATCCATAATGGCTAACACGGAACAATACCCTCCAACTTCAGTGTAACTTCAAGGATTGTAGGCAGTGTCCCAGGGTTTGGAATGTGTACAGTTTTAAACATATGACATTTCACTTGATTTAACTCTAATGTTTCTTAACTAACCCTTCATTAATCTATTCATTAAGGGACATGTTGAAATGTAAACTACACCATTAACAACATTATCCATCCATCCATCCATCCTCTTCCGCTTATCCGAGATCGGGTCGCGGGGGCAGCAGCTTGAGCAGAGATGCCCAGACTTCCCTCTCCCCGGCCACTTCTCCTAACTCTTACGGGAGAATCCCAAGGCGTTCCCAGGCCAGCCGAGAGACATAGTCCCTCCAGCGTGTCCTGGGTCTTCCCCGGGGTCTCCTCCCAGTTAAACGTGCCCGGAACACCTCACCAGGGAGGCGTCCAGGAGGCATCCTGATCAGATGCCCGAGCCACCTCATCTGACTCCTCTCGATGCGGAGGAGCAGCGGCTCTACTCTGAGCCCCTCCCGGATGACTGAGCTTCTCACCCTATCTTTAAGGGAAAGCCCAGACACCCTGAGGAGGAAACTCATTTCAGCCACTTGTATTTGCGATCTCATTCTTTCGGTTACTACCCATAGCTCATGACCATAAATGAGGGTAGGAACATAGATCGACTGGTAAATTGAGAGCTTCGCCTTGCAGCTCAGCTCCTTTTTCACCACGGCAGATCGATGCAGAGCCCGCATTACTGCAGATGCCGCACTGATCCACCTTTCGATCTCACGCTCCATTCTTCCCTCACTCGTGAACAAGACCCCGAGATACTTGAACTCCTCCACTTGGGGCAGGATCTTGCTACCAACCCTGAGAGGGCACTCCACCCTTTTCCGGCTGAGAACCATGGTCTCGGATTTGGAGGTGCTGATTCCCATCCCAGCCGCTTCACACTCGGCTGCGAACCAATCCAGAGAGAGCTGAAGATCACAGCCTGATGAAGCAAACAGGTTTCCGGAGCCTCTCAACCTCGCGCACTAGCTCAGGCTCCTTCCCCTTCAGAGAGGTGACATTCCACGTCCCAAGAGCCAGCTTCTGTAGCTGAGGATCGGACCGCCAAGGTCCCCGCCTTCGGCCACCACCCAACTCACACTGCACCCGACCTTCTTGGCCCCTCTCATAGGTGGTGAGCCCATGGGAAGGGGGACCCACGTTGCCTCTTCGGGCTGTGCCCGGCCAAGCCCCATGGGTGCAGGCCCGACCATCAGGTGCTCGCCATCGAGCCCCACCTCCAGGCCTGACTCCAGAGGGGGGCCCCGGTGACCCGTGTCCGGGCAAGGGAAAACGCTGTCCAAAGTTTTCTTTCATCATAGGAGGTTTGAACCGCTCTTTGTCTCATCCCTCACCTAGGACCAGTTTGCCTTGGGTGACCCTACCAGGGGCATAAAGCCCCGGACAACAGAGCTCCTAGGATCATTGGGACACGCAAACCCCTCCACCACGATAAGGTGGCGGTTAAAGGAGGGGTTAACAACATTATACGTCAGCAATATAATATCAAAATCATCATTTTTATTTTGTGTATAATATTACATAAAGTCTTTGAAAAACAATTGTTTACCTTGTAGTTTCTATCTGTACCTTTTATTTCACTTCTTGGATCACAAAAATTGTTTATACATTGTTAACTTGTTGCTTGATAATGCTAGTCTTTTATACACTGAGGTTTAATCTGACAGCAACGTCAAAGCTGTGGATTCTATTGAGAGTAAGCTAATGGAAAAAGTCTCAGCAAGATATACAACAGCAGGGAACCTTATTAGCTGTACTTGTAGCAACAGCCAGAAACTGACCTCATTGAAAAGCTCTAATGAAGAGATTCCATAATCACAGAAAAGAAGAGCACCCTTCAATAATGGTTTTGACTGACAGTTTTATTTTTCTTTCGTTAACATTTTGTGACTCTGTAATCATTATTCAAGTTAAGTACATTGAAAGAAAAAAATCAATATTTGTTTTACTTAATTTATTTCACTGACCTGTTACACACTGAGATCCCAGGGCCACATAAAAGGAAGTGATTAATAAATGTCCAGACTGGGAGATTTCAGCATCTCATAAATAAAAAATAATCTCTTGATGTAAATGAAAGCGGTGAAGGTTGCTTTAAAAGAAATAATATTAATATATAATGAACAAAAAATGTAATTACCAATTAACATAGAACATGGAACAATTTTGACAAGAACAGGCTATTCAGCCCAAATAAGCTTGCCGTTATTATTCACATAACTTTTCCAGTATAATACTGAGCTAAGTTTTGAAGGTACCCACCATCCCATTGTCTACCATAATACTGGTTACTTCATTACATGTGTTTGTAGTTCTCTGAATGAAGAAAAACCTCCTAGTGTTTGTGGGAAATCTACCCTTAACAAGTTTCATCTATGAACTTGTGTTTTTGTGGAAGAATTTTTTTAAAAGTAACATTTGGAATCTACTGTGCTAATTACCTTCACCACTTACATCTCTGTTTGTTTAGATCAAAAAGTTCAACCTCCTCCGATCTTTCCTCATAGCTACAGGGACCAGTCCAGAAGGCCTTTCTTTACTTTCTCTATAGGTTTTTCACAATAAAAGAACAAGATAATTTTACATTCTTGAAGGACAATTAACACAAGAAATGACCAAATCATAACATATTCTAGAATGTAAATTATTAAGAACAGAAGTAAACAAAAACATAAGCACATTATAAATATTAATACAAAACAAGGAAGCTAAAACCACTAGCTCATGAGCCTGTCTCTGAATATATTAAAGTGCTTCAGCTTCATTTCCAAAGCCCTACCTGCTATGTAACGTCCCAGTAATTAAGGCAGATTATATCCATTTGGGAAGGAATAAGAGCATTTATTCTCATTGGTAGATAAAATCTGATATATATGTTTTGTTCTGTCACTCTGGCATATCCATTGATATTTGTTGTTATTCATCATTGTCAATGTTACCTTTACTGATTTCTGTCTGCTGCACTTTGTTTGGACCATGTACTGCATCTTCACTGCATAGTGAGGCCATATTGTTTACACATTTATGAAGGAAATAAAATGTTGCAAGGATACTCTATGCATGCCAGCCAGGTACTAAGGAATACTACATTCAGGCTTTCTAGACATCTGTTACTTGCACACCATGTCCACAGATTAATAAATGGTTGGCTGCTCAGAAGGTGGCTGTACAAATTCCAGAGACCTGCAAAAAACCGATGAGGTATATAGAGTGCAAAAAAAGAAGCAGAATAGATGAAATGTATAGTTTACATTGGAATTTATTAATTATTTGGTGCTTAGTATCCATTGTGTCTATTTTACCATTAACATTTTGTCACTTTCATAAAACAAATGCTTATTTCTACATAATTTATGAATCTATAATTCAGCAAGGTGCATTTCCCTGGTCAATGCAGAATGTCACTTAGAATGGTATTGCTCTTTATGTGTAAATTAGTTAAGTGAAAATATTTTCAATTATTTATTGTCTTAACCTGTTTTTCCATTACTGGATCACAAGGAGCGCCAAGAAAACCAACACCAACATCAGAAGAACAAAAACTCTACACAGAAAGTGGATTAAGTTAACCACTGTATCAGCCATACACTGCAAAACATTAAATCTAAGCAAGTGGAAAAGTATTTATATCATGACAGTAAATCTTGTTGTAAGAATAAGAATAAAAGAATAAGAATATTGTAAGAATTATTACTTATCAAGTAATCTGTAAGTACGATTATTTAGCTTACCTGTACTTTAAGAAATTTTGTCAAGCAAATTTTGCTTACCCAGTTGGCAGATTTTTTTGCTAAATAAAAGCAAAACAACTCCCATTTAAAGTTTTTTTGTCTAGTTTTTTGCATACACATTTTTTGCAGTGTATAATTACACCATAACATACATACATTATGCTATTTTCATATTCTTAAAGAAATAGGGAGTAGAAAAATAAAAGGCACAAGCACCTTCATATAATATTTTCAACTTGTACTATACATGTACTACTACTACTATACATGTTCTGTGTAGTTTAAATGATTTTGGTCAATCTGTATTCTCTACTTGGAAAGTTCATCAGTAAAGTTTTCCCATTTATTTGTTATACAGAGACATGTATTTTGTAGAGTATGTCTACTTTTACATTATTTTTGCTAAACATTTTGTTTAAAAAGACCTGAAAATGTATGATGTCTCATTCTTCTCTTTCAGTGATTCTTATCGGGCTTATTGGCTATCTGATGTATCAACCGAGTTCATGCATATTTATATAATTCCTCTGACAAAGTAGCTAAACTTTAGTAACAAAGAAAAGGCCCCCAAACTACATAAGTTATGAACAGATATCTAAAATTAAAAAAGAAAAAAAAAACACTCTCTTAGTTATGAATTTTAAATTACAAGCCTATTCTTCGGGGTACAATTAATCTGCTCTATGAAATAACCGTCTGTAATATTTATCAATTTCAGAGTGCACCGATTGCCACTACATACTGTTGCAGTGACATCTATCCACTTCCAGAGGCTATTTAAAATGACCAATCTGTCATCACATCAGGAGGTTTTATAGTGATATAGAAAAACATGCATAATGTTTAGTGGAAAGATGTTTCATGTCTAGAGTAAAGCAGAATAATAATGAAAGTAGGATCACAGGGTTTATGTAGCATCCCTACAGTTTTTTGCACTGATGGAGTGGCTCAACCATTTAACCATCTCGATTACACCACACAACAACAAATTTACTTTCATGTCTTGATTTCTCTCCTACTAACTATCAATCTTTGCTTTTTCTATTATCCACCCGGCCTTTCACATACACTTTAAAGTATAGCGACATAAAGTGAACAAGCACCCAAATGTCTAACTGACCATATTTATTTAATATAAATTATATTCTTTAAGAACTACAGAACAGTCCAAAATATATTTATTGAAATTGCTGTTTTCACTTGTTTTTGGCCATTTTTACGTGGTCTTTTCAGTTCTGCCAAGAAAACTCATTCTATGAAAGCTGGGTGTTGCCTTGGCTACTCGTGTTTGGACTCAGATGCACAAATCACTTCTTTGACCTCAGACCCACATCTGATGTAGCACAGTGGGATATCTGTGTGCTTGACCCAACCAGGAAACAATTATATTCAATAAAGGTACTTAACTTACACTTACCTGAACTTATCCTTGTATACATCATAGAATCTATATGCCATTTATGACAATGGTTCTGGTAATTTTAAGCCCAAACCCCATTTTCAGCCCTAATGAAATTACGCCATATGACAAAATGTTGAAATGTATTAATCATTTAACAAAGCATTTTCAATATGATCTTGCTTCTCAACATTTTGTTACCGGAATAAAGCAGAGTATTAGCCATCTTAGAGTTAGTAACCGATCTTAAGCTATTAACACCAAAACTGTTTTTTTAATGAAATGTGAGTTGCTTGTAATTGTTAAAAAATAATGAATGTAATAGCTACCTGACCTCCATATTATTCATAGCTAGAACCAGCTTTATTTCTGGGCTCGTCATTCAGTTCTACTTCCATAGAGCTATGCAGTGTAATTCTGTTAAAAATTTATGATTATGTTTTCTGAATTTGCCAGTCCATTGCATAGTACATAGAAACACATGCTCCTCTAGCCGAGTACTTAGTTATAAGTTGACAATTGCCCTAGTATGCATTTGTTTCGTGATGGGTGGGGTGAAATCCTACTTAAAATATGCCTTAACACAGAGACAAAAATGTTCATTTCACATGATAAATGTAGATATATCAAGCCTAGGTCCTTTATGTTGTAAAAGAGTGATGATAACTCATATACTACCACAGGTCAGGTCAGGTCAGGGAGCATGCACTGGTACAGCGCGTTGCCGCACCCACCACATGATGAAACAGCTCGGGATCCTGTCTGGCAACCCCCCAGGCAGACACACGGTTCAGTCCCACCCTCCAGAAATGACCCTCTATCTGCTGTAGCCAGGTGTTCCCTGGGTGTCCCCTGGGCCTGGTCCAGCCATTTGGGTCCTCAACAATGAGGATCCTGCAAGCAGATCACCTTTGAGGAAACTGATGCACCCTCACTATGCAGGTAATGTGTCTCATTCGGGACTCCATGAGGAACCGATCATTCGACACAAAGTCAATCCAGCTGTACCCAAGGATTATCCAAAGAGACACAAAACCAAAGGAGTCCAGTCTTTGTCTCAGGTCACTGAATAACGTCTATGTCTCACAACCATATAGCAAGACAGGAAGCACCAGGACTCTAAAGACCTGGACCTTCTTCCTTCGTCCTTACCACTGCCGAGGTAAGTAAACCTCTTGACAAGAATACACTACCACACCACATCTTATTAGATATGTTGAACTGAATTCCTTCCATATTTGTTTCCTGAATCTTTTTAGGATCACGATTGTTTTGAGTTTTAGATTAACCTTTATAATGTATATACAGTATAATTCCTTTATTGCTTATGTAAATATACAAATAATTTTGTTTTCCATGAAATATATTTCAAAATAATTTTGGATTGCCCCATTAACATTATGATAAATGTGGGACAGTCAGTGTAACTGGATTTACAATCATTATTAATGTCTACATTCCTTCTATTTTCTTTTCCATCTGATCAAAATACTTTATTGTTGGAATGAAAGTGGATGCTCCAACTGTTGATGAGGCCCAGGGCATCAAATCTTCTAGGATGAAGATTAAGAACAATGGGAACTACTTAAGAATATTATATTATGTTATGTTGTTCTTTCTCAAGCCACCATCTGAAGTTTGTTTTTATTTTTTCTGTCATCCTGGAACATTTAACCATAGCATCAGACTTACCATTGATTTATATTGATTTGCTATTTTTGGTATTTAATATATTCATTGTTTTTCTTTATTTTTTTTTTCTTGTAGCTTTTCTTTGACATCTTGTAAAACTTTTGAGCTGCATGCCTTGTAAGGAAGTGTGCTGGAGAAATAAATGTTGTTGTTGGTTGTGTGCATCAGTATAGCCTTTGAGGAACAGGTACCCAGTCCTTGGCTGGTCCCTGCCATGTTCTTAAAGCTGCCCAGGTAAACTTTGGCTCCTGTAACCCTCCACTGTAACCCTCCATTGTCAGTAAAATATTGATTATCTAGAATTGATGGAGTACTCATCTAGTAATGACAAACAAACAGCAGCTATATACTGTAAATAAATAAAAGAACACATAGAGGAGACTTCAATACAGTGAATGGAAATTATAAATCATATGTACTGAATTTATATAAAAGTATCTTTCATGTGATTTGAGATGGAGCAAAATTATATGGCCAGAATTACTTATTTAATTCTGACTTAATTACTTATGTCGCTCATTCTTCTATATATGCAAAAACATCCTAAGTTGAAGATGAATTTTAAGTTTTCTGTCATGTGTACAGTGTTCATTGACTGATGCTGAGATATGAGTTTTGGAGTTGATATATCCAGCAGTATGACATAAATTCCAGTAGTAATACATAAATTGTTTCTCTAAAAAAATCAAGTTTTCATTTATTTATTAATTCATTCAGTCTGTAGACTTTGACAAATGTTGCATCAATCATTAATTTATATGTAATGCATGCAAAACTAATGTGTTGTGTGTCCATGACTTGAAGGACCAGTCATTAACATCCATCCATCCATCCACTATCCAACCCACTGAATCCGAACACAGGGTCACGGGGGTCTGCTGGAGCCAATCCCAGCCAACACAGGGCACAAGGCAGGAACCAATCCCAGGCAGGGTGCCAACCTACTGCAGCAGTCATTAACATCACTGACAAAATTAATAAGTGCTTACCAACGCTCATCTGCTTCAGTTAGGTTACCTGGAGACAAAGAGGACAGTGAGGATATACCGTACACCATTGCATTGTGCAAGATAAACTCTTTATCACTTTAATTATATTTTATTTTCAGTTTTACAGCCATAATTATATTAAAATATAAAAAGTGCAGTAATAGAATTACATTTCTTGTCCCTTCTTACATACAGCAATTTAAGTCAGCAAAACCAGGAATAAAAAAAAAAAACACAATATCATATTAAAGATAAAGGATGAACCTAGCATCTCCAGGTAAAAAATAAATCCAAGGAGACTGTAGAACAGTGTCTTTAGATTAAGTTGAGACAGGAAACAATAGGCTCAGAGTGAATGAGTAATCTTCTTCATGAATTTTTTAGAGTATTCCGTGAATCTTGGTCATTTTGAGCAGGGAAATAATTGATTGACAATTTGGATATTTATAAGTTCAGCAAAGACTGTAACGGACAAAATGAGCATAAACAGTGTGGTGGAGTGATTTCTAGTATATAAGTTGATAAATATTTTGTATGTTTTTATTTGTAAGCAAGACAAATGATAAGAACAGCAGTTCTTTAATGTTTACCTAACCATCCTCCACAGGAGCATCAGACCAGCTTGGCAAGTGTAACTGAGTTTGGCTTAGAGCCTATAAGCCATCCACCTCAGGAAGGCCATAAACTGACTAAACAAAGCAACTGTAGGATGAGTTGTACCTGAGAGCCTTCGTTGGTAACTGGTTAGGAAAGAGCTGGAAAAGTAATTTTGTTTTTATAATATATGGCTGTTAATGATTGGTTTTGAATCAGAAGCCGTTCTGAACTACAATGTCCCATTGGTTTATGTTTTGTTGTAGGAATGGTATAAAGTTGGTCACCTTGCCTTTTAGCTATCTCTCTCACCATCACCATTTAGAGGTCATGATGAAGACAACTCTTTCACAGCCACCACATTTTGAGACAGGCATGTGGCCTCTTTCAATACCCTATTCAAATTTCATGTGGTAGCAAAGCAAGCTAGACTAAAGATAAGCTGAGAGCCGCCTATGGATGCAAGGTGCACTGCTACTTAAGCTGTAAGGGTATGGTTTGCCAAAATTCACACTGTATTCTGCTTTCTTAATATTTTGAGGCATTTTTTATCTAGAATACATAATTCAATGTGTAACTTAAATCCTGCTTGTTTATTTACTGTTTAATTATCTGAGGTTACAAATGTGAAAGGGAAGTGGGGAAGTGCTAAAGTATCTAGTCGCAGAGTGATAAGTGTATTGGATTTTATTTTATTTATGTTTTTTAACATTTTGTTGATTTTATTAAAATCAAATAATATTCCATACAAGGAAGTCAAGTTTAACAAAACTTGATTTGTTTCGAACCTAGTGCATTGGATTTTAGATATTTTATTAAGGTTTACACAAAAAAGAGCATAAAAAGGAAAACAGGGTCACCATAGGGAATTCCATGATAAAACTAAGAGAAAGTTACATCTTACATCAGCTACATCAGTTTCTGCTAGGAAAACTACATTCCAACAAAAGCAATCATTAAATTTAATAACAACAAGCCATGGTTTTGAAAAGAACTGAAAAATGTATCCATCACTAACATATAAATGTACAGATAAGAGTATATACTGATATATATACTGATGACAGTCAGTCAGTCATCATCCAACCTGCTATATCCTAACACAGGGTCACGGGGGTCTGCTGGAGCCAATCCCAGCCAACACAGGGTGCAAGGCAGGAACAAATCCCAGGCAGGGTGCCAGCCCACCACAGGACACACACACACACACACATACACACCAAGCACACACTAGGGACAATGTAGGATCACCAATGCACCTAACCTGCATGTCTTTGGACTGTGGGAGAAAACCAGAGCACCCGGAGGAAACCCACACAGACACGGGGAGAACATGCAAACTCCACACAGGGAGGACCCGGGAAGTGAACACAGGTCTCCTAACTGCAAGGTAGCAGCGCTACCACTGCACCACCGTGCCTCCCCAGAGTATATACAAAAAGTGGGTAATTAATGCTAATTGTAGATATTAGGACAAGCTTGAATTTCATATTGCTCACTTTCGATTGTTCCTCTGCCAGTAAACACCTACAGTTTATGGATTACAAATGAAAAGTCTTCTGTTTCTAAGTGATCATTATCAACCTGTTCAGCTGAACAAGTTCTACTGCAGAAACCCTTCTGTGACACAAGACCCTCTTAGGTCCTTCACCTTACTTATCTTTCACTCTGGTTCTTCCTCCTCATCTACAGTACTGAGAATGCAGTACATTTGCTCTTGAATGTCACCTTTCCCTTCAAACTAAGCCAATGTGCTGATCAACGAACTATCGGCTGTGTTTAGAGACATTTTTAACAAGTCTTTGTTTGAATGAAAAATTCCTCACTAATTCAAGTTAGTCACAATTTTCCAAGTGTCCAAAAAGCAACAAACTTCCTAACTTGAAGATTTTTTTTTATTCACACTATCACTCACAATCTGAGCTGGTATGAAAATATAACTAATCTCACAAAAAAGCTAAAGAGTAAATTTTTTGTTTCCTCAGCAGCTTAAATAGTGTAGCACATTCAAATCAGTACTGGTTTAGTTTTATAAAGCATGTTTTTGTAAGCAACTCCACTCGATAACGGTGTAATTTGGCAGTGTGCCCGCTCATTCAAAACTGAAACAGAAAAAGACATCATGTGCTTGAAACTAGACTCGATTAAGGACATTTAGACCATACTCACACAGGTCACCATCTCCTTCAATTATTACCATCATGAAAATGTTGCTAACCACTAAGCACATAAGTGCCTACTTTCCTGCTTCCTATTCTGGTCAATCACAACATCTGTATGTCTATATTTAAAACATACCTCCATCCAGCCTTTTACATTTAAAGATTTATATTGTATACTGCATGGATTCACTTTTATGTATGGGCATATTAGTTTAAGGACGTGTTGTTTTTTTGCACATTATATTATCTTTTCTGACATTGTCTATAATGTATCTTGTATTAACTGTTATATTTTACTATTGTAACATATCTATGGCTGTAAAACCAAGACAAATTCCAAGTAACTATGTTGCCTGGCAATAAAAATTAGTTTAAAAGAACTTGGCTATTAATATGCAATTGTATTTTCTAAACAGTTCTTAATTTGACATAAGGAAGCAGGATTTAACATGAAGCAAAAAAAAAAGATGATTGTTCTTTAAATATGAAGCAAGATGAGGTTAGAATAAATGTTACTGTTTATTTGCACTAGTCATGCATACACTTACATTCTAATAATATATGTTTTTATAAAATAATGAGCTATTCTTGCAGTGTTTTTATAGGATAGACTTTATATTTTGATATATTTAATACAATTGCTATAGTGACATGTAACACTGTGAGACTATGACTCTCAAACATTTCCTTAATGCAATTAACTTTAACACAGTTAAATGATTATTTTACAAAATTTAATTTACAAAGCTTGTGATGGACTATCATCCCATCCAAAATGCATCCCTCTGAGAACTGGCTCACCTCCGCTGGATAATCAGTTTCCAAGAAAGTATTCCTTATACATATTTGTAGCATATTTGGTTTATTTACCAAGAGACAGTAACGGTAATTTTCTAAATTGGAGCCTGTGTTACTCTGCTACAGAAGCTCAGTCACCTGAACAGCATCAGTGTCATGCATTCAAATTACCTTTAATATTAGAAATCATCCTACCTTATTTACCATTGAATGGAGTAATTCTAAAGTTAAATCAATACGTAAGAAATAATTCTACAGCAAGAATACATGCATCTATTTATTAACTTCTCCAATACATGCTGCATCATTCCTATTGCGATTTTCAGTATATGCAGACAACTTCGCTACTGTAAGTACTGTACATGCATCTGTTTTCTTCTGCTATGAAGTGGTAATTATATTTTTAGATTTTGGAGTGCCTAATTAAAAAGGTTGCTGCAAACATTGTATTAATGCTAATTAGATGTCCCAAATCATAATAGCAAAGAACTGACTTATAATTACATGTGTGTGCTCAATGTCTTATCTTTGGGCTGACGAAGCAATAATTATTATGCCAAATGTGTCTCTGTATTAACTATGCGCGTTGCAAAAATGCACATTAATTTTCAAATAATTGGTAAGGCTTTTTGTTCCTTTGTTTAAAGAAAATTACTCATTATAATTACATTGTTAAATCAAACTACAGTAGATCATTTTGTGGAAATAGAAATATAAAGCACAAGTTAAAAATGGTCCTTGGTAAGTGTTACAGAGTTATTCTTTCTTTTCTTTATCATCTGTATAAAAATAGTACGGGATTTTAAACCATAATTGTGCTCAACTTGTGTTTAAGATTCTCAGCTATTTTTGTTGTCAGTTGTTTTCCTTATTTTTTTCAAAGCTTAGAAAGCTTGATTGTTTTCTTTCACCCTTGTTAATTTTTTTCAGTGAATTACATGAGCAGGTAAATCTTTTCACTACTTTCATTTAAATTTCTAGGGGAATTTCATAATCTAAATTTTGATGGCAAAGTTGGCTCTTCTTCCTCACACACTAGCACTGTAGCTGCTAGAATAATCCAACGCTCAGTCTCATATTTGCTTTGTCATTGCTAATGAACAAGATACTAATGCTTTTGAACTCCTCAAATGGGGCAACTGTTCCTTTATAAGGAGAGAACAAATCATTCTTTGCTGGCGAATAGTTAAATAGCTAAAAAGCTAAAGAAAATAGAAGTCCACCAGAGGTAACGGTCAGATGTAGAAAATCACTACCAGTATCCAGTCCACTAGTCTTCAAGTCAGTTGCTCCGTAAACCTTTAATAAAAAAAATTAAAATCAAATGCACAAAAAAACAAAATAAGACAACATACAAGACGTATTAACTTATTCTTCTTAATATATTCTTCCACTCAACACTGTGAAAGTTGCTACTGCTATCACTCTGCAAATATTGGACCAGATGGCACACAATACCAGCTCTGGTACCCCATACTTCCAAAGTCATTCCCAAAACACTTTCTGGTGTACATGGACTTAACCTGTCTTGACGAAAACACATGGTACAAGAGCATGTGATGATAAATGTGTGTAGGAAAAATACACACAGCAACTAATGCACTCACATTCAGCAAGCTTTACCCACAGCAGTACATCACTGTGCTGAAAAGTGTGATGTGATGATATGCCTGCTGCTTTTGAATGGTTTGTAGAGACATCCTCTCCAGAGCTAGAGGCATCCAAAGCTAAATATATCCGGCTTAATCACTTCCTGCGGATAGTACTGACATATGGATGGATGCTGCTTTTAAACTTTTAGTAAGGGACTGAACATAATGTGGCATTGAAAAATTGGACAGTTTGGTTGCCCTGTTATTTACATGTTTTTTTGCTCCATTTGTATATAGTGTTTCTTCTTGCAGTACAGTTGCCCATTTATTTACATGGTTTTCTTCTTTCATGGTTTTCTATTTATGGTCTTTCTGCTTCATATTATATATTTTGTTTTGCCTGTTTTATAGATTTTTCTCTTTTCATTGTTTCTTATAAAAATAATATTTCCAGTAAAGAAAACTATCTTTTCAATGGTAAAATTACACTTTACGAGAGGCTTTTATTTCTTAAGTGAAATTGTATTTATATAGAAAAAGTGTATATGTAAAGGACAAATTACAACCAAGGCAGGGGGCCTACCTTACCTTAAATGTTTAAATATTTGCATGTGCATATGTCCTGCACGCATTTGTCATCACATGCTCTATTTTTGCCACACATACTTTTGCTAGTGTGCCTAGTCTTGAGGTTTCTGCAAATTCAATTTAAATCAAACTGGTAAATTTGAGTATCTGCTAAAATTTTTTAAATGACAAAGAGGTACACCATGGGAAGCCAAATGATTTTTTTTTTCATTATTGCTGCCTTTGGATTAATGGCGTTGAAATGGATTTGCTGTGGTAAAAGCATCAATTATATTGAGCTTTCCACTTTTACTTTGCATTGAGGGCTTTAACTACTTAACTGTACACCAGTCGTTCGGTATTTGTAATCACTCTGTCCAAAAATTACTATCAATATCCACATCGAAACCCTCGATATTTATAAAATAAATCCAGAGGACAGCGCTACAATGAACACTAGTTCAACTTCACAATTTTAGAATTTAAAAGATTTATTAGAATATAATATCAAGTGGAATGATTATTGTAGGAAGGCATTTTAAAATCGAGAATAGATGTTATTTGGGGTTACTTTCTAATACTGCTCTTTAATATTATCCATAGAAAGTGTTTACCTCTTTCTTTAGTTCTATTGGTTTCAATGAACATTCTTTAATTTTGTGACTCACAAAAATTTTGCCCCCCTTGCAAAATGTTCTGCAAACACCTACAACTAAGGCTGTTTTGAAGCTCAAATATATTTTTGTTTTTTTATTTTTAAAGGATAAGGTTGGCATATTTCAAATGAAATTTATTTCTTAACAAACATTGTTTGTATGCATTTTCAATGCAAAATTGTATTAAAAAATTATGCATTTTGTGTTAATTTTAAAAAATATTTTGTCCTCAAAGGCGCTTTACAGTAGATGGCAAATGGGTGTGGAAAACAGGAACTAAAGGCCTAGTTGGGAAATAAAAGCCTAGAAACTTACAGATGAAGAGGCAAATGTTTCAATATAAGAAGACATGCCATCCATGTTTCTGATGCATGTTTTTGACAATAAAAGGCATCTGGAAATAATAATTTTATCGCATATTCCTTTTAATTACGATGAGTATATGTTTTCTATTCACTTGTGTGAGTTCTCACATAAATACAGAAGTAAATCAAAACAAAACCAACCATGTGGTACAAAAATTTTGGTTTTTGAAAGACTTGGTCTTTCAAAAGTAAATTACGCCCCAGTGGGTGAAAGATTATTGCGGAAGAAGACAAACGCTGAATTAGCATGCATAGCTGGACTTTTTTTAAATGGCCAAATCTCATATTTTTTTTTTTTTGTTCAAAGATGACATGCATAAAGTATTTTACAATGTGTGTGTTAAGTGCAAGATGCAGATCAATACTCAACAACTTTCTTGAATGCATTCAGTAAATTTCTAAGCCTTTATTTTCTGGTGATGCTCCGTGCCCCATTAGCCTCCATTGTAGCCGTTTTGTTTCATTTGTTGGACCATATTAAATGGGGGTGCTGGCACCCCAATACTTCCTGTGGGATTTGCAGTGCCTTATTTCAAGCACAAGATATAAATTCTACCACTATCAACAGCTTTAAAAGACTGTTAGTATTTCCATCAAGTAGTTACCCAGCTGTCATTTAAGTAAACAAGCATTGGCATTCATAAATGTCAAAATACAATGTGTGACAGAGACAGGATCCCCCCCAGTAAAACACATTTTATAATCTTACTGCAGAACAGGGTTTATAAAGAATGATATACCAGATTAATATCAGCATGTGCACATTTTAAATTTATTCCCTGATATTTTCTCCACAGAAAAATACTGCTTAAAATCAGTACTAAAAATAAGAAATTCAAACATTATTATATATGTACTGTTGAATTAGTGAATCTCAAGATAATTCAGGATATTTCAATTTAAAGCTTTAAAGCTGTTTTTGTAACATGCTTTTAATGTCTGGTTTGTCAGAGGACCAATCTGTTGAGTTTGTCACATTTGTTATTTTAAGATATATTTGCATCATTAGCTGGTTTAAAAATATTACTAAAGGGTAATATTTAACAGATGAGTCAAATACATTAAAATTTTAAATGTCACAAGCTTCTGATGCTTCATTTTTTCAAACCTGTCCATCCTTTTTTTTTTACATTTGCCCAAACTTTAAAGCTTCCTGTGTGAACTCACACATTTACATTAACTCTTTATTTCAGAACTCCTGTTATTAATCTACATACATTCCATTGAGTGTCTCGGTTAATAAAAAGTGACAAGCGAACCCTGATGAACAACAAATAGGTGCTGATACGTGATGCCTGATGAGCGAAAACTTAGAACCGAGTGTTGTGTAACAAACAGTAAGTGAGCAATAATGCACGATAAGTGACTCCTGAGTAATGATGAGTGATGAGCGACTACTAATACATGATATAGAGTAATACCGATATTTCATGACTGGAAAAGTGAAAAATGATATTGTCCTATAATTGCCGCTGTACAGGAGCAAAGTAGTTACCCTCCTGCCTTTTGAATCCAGTGTCCAGTTTTTGAATCCCAGGTCTGGTTATTGTGTGCGGGCAGTTTAAATGTTCTCATGTTGTCTGTTTGAGTTTTCCAAAAAACATCCTCAAAGATATGCAAGTTAGGGTAACTAGCAATAGCAGATTGGCCCTGTTTGATTATGAGTATGATCATGGATGTGTGCGTCAGTGGGCCCTGCAATGGACTGGTGGCCAACCCAGTGCTCCAAGGAAAGACTATGGTGGCCAGTGCTTCAAGAACAGGATATATTCTCTCTCTTTTTGACCATGAGATATTGCTGTTGCGGCTTGAACATCTTGTTGGGCATAAAGGGGCTGCTCTTAACTGGTTCAGGTCATATTTAATTGGCAGACACTTTTCAGTGACTTTAAATTCCTCTTTTTCGTCTACTGCTTCTCTTAAATGTGGTGTTCCTCAGGGATCCATTTTGTGTCCTATTTTATTCTCTATATACCTTCACCCTATTGGAGCTATTTTTAGGAAATCTAACATTTCTTTTCACTGCTATGCTGATGATACACAGGTTTATATTCCCGTCTGCAACTCTGCAATGAATGAACTGCACAACTGTCTTTTTGAACTAAAATCCTGGATGGCTAATAATTTTCTTGATCTGAATCAAAATAAAACAGAGGTGCTTATAATGGGTCCATCAGCTAAAGCCCAAATTGGTCTTGGACTTCTCGGCTCTTTCTCTGTCTTTTGCAAACCTCAAGTCCACAATCTTGGTGTAATCTTTGATAGTAACCTCTCTTTTGAGAAACAAGTAAATTCTGTAGTCAAGAGTTGCTTTTTCCTGCTTTGTCTATTAGGTAGGATCAAGCCTTTTTTTATCTTCTAGGGATCTTGAGAATGCTACTCATGCTTTTATCTTTTCTCACCTTGATTACTGCAACTCGCTGTATTCTGGGATTAGCAAATCTCTGATACGCAGATTACAGTTGGTCCAGAATGCTGCCGCTCACTTTCTGGTTGGGGCAAGAAAATCTGATTCTGTTTCTCCAATCTTTACACTGGCTGCCTGTCAGTTTTTGAATTGATTTTAAAATGTTGTTGCTAGTTTTTAAATCTTTACATGGGCTTGCTCCTGCCTATTTATCTGAATTGTATGCTTTACACCAGCCATCTAGAGTGCTTAGATCTTCTGGTCAGTTGTCTCTTGTTGTCCCTCGTACCAAGTGTAAAACTTAGGGGGATAGGGCTTTGCAGCTGCTGCTCCTCGCCTCTGGAACTCTTTACCTCATTACATAAAGGAGTTGTCTGCAATTGAACTGTTCAAAACAAGATTAAAGACTCATTTTTATTCACTTGCTTTCTGTGACCTTCAGTAATACTGATGGTTTCCTCATTGTGATTATGTAACCTTACTTCTATTTATTATTTATTTTATTTATGTTCATTTATTTTATTTCTATTTATGTTATTTATGTTAATTGTATGTTTTTTCTTCTGTTATTGTAAAGCACTTTGGCCACAGCATACCTATGTTGTTTTAAATCCATCCATCCATCCATTATCCAACCCGCTGAATCCGAACAAAGGGTCATGGGGGTCTGCTGGAGCCAATCCCAGCCAACACAGGGCACAAGGCAGGAAACAATCCCAGGCAGGGTGCCAACCCACCACAGTGTTGTTTTAAATGTGCTATATAAATAAATTGACATTGACACAACCCTGAGTTGGATATAATAGGTTCAAGAATGTTATCTTACACAGTATATCTTCTACTTTGTCACTTTAGCTGTTGATTTATGGTTGGGTGTACCAGCCCTGGAGCACTGCCAGCTAGTGTAGGTGGACTGTAAAATCTATGGAAATTTCCCCCGATCCATCCATTTTATTGCTCTTTCCAGCACACCCTCCATCCCAGCTGGAACCTCAGTCCTATGCCTCCTATTACAATCTATAATGTGTGATTATGGGCTTAAGCCTTTCCCCATTTAAAAAAACAACCAGAAATAGAAATCATTTGGTGTGAGCACTCATTTTTACATTAGTTTGAAAATTAAAATCACCACTCAAGTCATATTCATCATAATTTACAGATTGGTCTTTTTGAAGTTTATTAAATTAATCCACTGTAACACTTAATAGTCAGTCAGTCCATTTCTAACCCGCTTGTCCTGAACAGGGTCATGGGGGATGCTGGTGCATACCCTAGCTAGCTTTGGAGGCAAGGTAGGAAGAAAACCTGAACAGGGCACCAGTCCATTGTGGAGGGATCACACACAAACACACATATACCTCAACCACACCCTAAGGACAATTTAGCATTGCCAATCCACCTAACCCACATGGCTGTGGGAGGAAAACCATACAGACAAGGGGGGGGGACATGCAAACTGCACTCAGAGAGGACTTTGGACGCAAACCCTGGTCTCCTTACTGTGAGATAACTGTGCTACCACCTCATGACTTAATGGAAATTTTTCAGTATTTATGTAAAATTTAACATAATGTGTGATTATACTTTATTTAGTTTTGATATCTAACATTAGTAGCAAAAGATTAAATATCATCATTAATAATTGTCACATTGTCACTATGCTATGAACCGTAACACTCAGCCTTCTTCTTAAATGGCCTAATCATTCAGTGCAGTTTTATTGCTGGCGGTTACAAATAAAACTTCATAAAAGGACTCAGTGCCATATGGATCTGTTTGTTTGCGGTTGAATAATCATTTCACCTCTGAATAATAGTGACTTTATTTTTAATAGCTCAGTTCAAAGCAGGTAATATCACAAAGTGTTTCATTTTACATTGTGAGATTTAAAAAGATTTACTATCCACAACCTTCCTAATAACTGCTCATAAAAGACACTTGTTACCACCATATCACAAAATCCCATAATAACCCCTACAGTGTTTACTAGCAAATTGCATTTCACATTTTTGTCACTTAAACTGCCAAATCAAACCTGTAATAACAGTTGATCCTATCTAGAGATTAATTTTAAAATTAGGTCACAATTATGTGATGCTTTAAAATTATTTCTTTAAGGAGAATGACATTTCACACTTTCAATTTTCTTTATTGTGATTGGATTTTTGAATTTTCTGAATACTTCTTTTCCACCTAAGCAGGAGTTTATTAGTTACAGGACACCCTGCTGACAGCATTTATAAAGGAGAGATGTCCTACGCAGTGGATTGAATAATGATTCCCTTGGTGAAAATAAGCTTTTCTTTGCTAAGGCTCTCAGTTCAGCAAATACACCTTTACACACTTAATGACTCAGCCACAGCTAGGAGGGTGTCCACAGGAGATTGAATGAGTTTGGCTCAGATGATGTTGATAGTTTTTCATCTTTCTTCTCTTGCTTTAAAGCCCAAGAGCATTATTGTGTAAAGAGAAAAAAGACAAACCATTGGACCCATTAAAGTGACACTGCCTGATCAAATGGCAATGCAGATATACAACAGAGAGTGCTGATAAAGCTGTTTAACCCTGAGACTTCTGAAAACAAAGTTAAATTTAGCTCTCAAATAATAGGTCTCTACTTACATTTACCTGCACAACACACAACATTTTAGCATCTGCTAAATAATATTAAGAGCATGTCATGATTTCTGTTGACTTTTCCCTTAAAGAATATACCATAGTAATCTGCTGAGGCATTACAAAGGAGATATTTATTGATTTTATCAGACCCACCATCTCTCATTACAAGAAAACATACAGTACACAATATTAATATTCTACCCAATTAGTCCCCCTGTTGACCTCTTTCATTTTATAGGATGTTCCTCAGGATTTGGGTTTCCTGTGAAATTATTCGTTAAACCTTAGTACTTCGTACGGTGTATATAAGCTGCAGCTTCATTACAGTATGTCCAATGTATGGAAGTAATAATAAACATGAAATTGTCCTTGGGATTAATGTCAAAAATCACTAATGCAGTGTTCTTCAATGAAAAGTGTAGTGATTAATGTTTCCTTATAAATTTAAATAAATAAAATTTGAGGATGTTAGGAGAAAACATAGTCTCTTCCCTGGCTCCAAATTCAACATAATGGTTGTCTTTGCTTTTGCCCATCCACCTCTGTTGTTTTTAATCTTAATACATAACTCGCCTGCCTCCTCACTCACTCACTCATGTCCGTCCGAAGCCGAATGTGCAGTCGCCTTCTGCGCATGTCCGAAGCTGAATGCGCAGTCGCCTTCTGCGCAGCTGCCCAAAAAACCTTACGAGACCGACATCCAACCCCAACATCGCGGCAGGCGGTGGATTTACGGCCGCAAAAATTCAAAGAGAAAGGCGACTTCGATTAAAGCTCTAGAGGCCTGAAAGGCGATTTCGACTACAGCTCGAGGCCTAATTACGCATTCTGATTCAATTACGCATTCATTCAATACACCTATATCAGGTTTGTGGTGCTTATACTTATTACTATTCCATATTGTACTGGAACATTCATCATTCAATATTATAGGCCTGGAAAATTCATCAACTAACAGTACAAACCTGTACAGTAATGAGTAAAGCGGACTACAATTATTACAAAAGAACTTCTTCGTTACTTATCATTTGTTCTTCATACACTGCTGACACAAACTCGTGCCCGTTTCATCTTACATTGTCGAAACGGGCTCTTTGTCTAGTAATCAATAAAGCCTCATTCATGTGATGAAAGGGGCAAGGGAATTAATAAGAGATTACTGACACTATTCAGTGCATTAAACAGAGAACTTTCTCTGCTTTTCTGAAAGCCATGTGGTAATTTAAACAATGTTTAGCTGTCATTGTTTAGTATTTTATGTTTTTATCCTTTTAGGTGCTTCTCTCCAATGTTTCTCAGACTTTTACTTGTGGTTTCCATGTTTGTGATTTTTACCTTGTGTTTTGGATTGTCAAAGTTCTAATAATATTATCTGGTTTGTCGCATCTTTTTTTTTTTTTTACGACATCTGCACTTTCAGACCAACATGTGCTGCTTAGTGAGATATGGTATCACCCCTCTGTCTGGTTTAAGTAAATAATGCTCTCTTTTATTTTAATATTTTATTTATTTTATCATTTTTACTACTTGCCACGAGTAGAGGATGTTGTGTTTTTCCAAGTAAGGGCAGAGATTTTTATGAAACTGACCCATGAATCTATGCAGCAGCAGTTTTACAAATTTTGTACCTGATTCTGGATTGGGTGCTACGCCCCTGGGTGAAGCTTTTGATTTACCAGTCATTCTATCTCTCCAGTTATTGTGACAGTCTCTGGGTAGTGACTGAAAGAAAGAATGGAGGAATCACCTGAGGTGGCTTGAGTGTGTAGTTAGGATGCTCCTGGATGCCTTCCCTTAAAAATTGTACAAGGCATAGACCACTGGGAGGACACCAAGCAGCAGACCCAGGACAGAATTTTAGGTGCTATATCTTTTGACTGTCCTACAAGTGTCTCGACATTCCCCAAGAGCTGATGGAGGAAGTTGCTGGAATAGGAATGCTTAGTCAATCCACCATTGCAACTGACAATATTGTTCAAGCAGATAAAGGTAGGAAAGAAGGGAAGAAAGTTAAATTCAACTCACTTTGTGTATTCTATGAAAAACAATAATACAGTGATCTTTATAGATTAACTTTGACTGTTTATTCTCAGCCTGCATAATCCACCAATTAGTTTACAGCATGTCTGAAGCATCAATCTTGGGCAGAGCATTACTTGACCTTCACTAACATCCTGACTAGTTTAGAGTTGCCAGTCATCCTAACCTGGAAACTCCAAACAATTACAGGAACAATATGCAAAGTCCACAGAGACAGTGATTAGATTAAGATTTGAATTCAGGATAGTTCAGCCCTGAGGCAGCATTTTTAAAAATGACACATCTTACTATTCTTCTGGTTGCTGAAATGACCTTATCTACCCCAGTGAAGGATTTTTCCAATTATGTAATTATAAAGAAAGAAAAATTACCTGGTATTCAACGAGAAGGCAGTAAGTAATGTAGTGGTAATGCAGTGCCTTATATTGTCCAGCTTTCTGAGTGTGAATTTCAAATCTGGTCATTGTTTTCCTCCCACGTCCTCAAAGTATTTTGTGTTATATTCAACTATTTCAGTTAATTTGTCCTGAATGGATGCATGCATTAATGAACCCTGTGATGCAGTGGTGCTTGGGTTAGTAGCAAACATAGGCTCCATGCTCCCTGCAAACCTGAACTGATGCCAGTTTTAAAATGTTATTTTATGTGTGGCCCCAAACACCAGACACGACTCAGCCAAACATAGATTCAAGGTTAAATAAAGAGTTATTTATTTTACAAAATCACCTTCAGAGGTTTAAAGCCGGTCCAACAAAATAGCACTTCCGTCTCCTTGTACTCCACTGCCTCCTGACTCTCAATCACTGATGCAGATGAGATGGCATCTTTGATGCCAGGCCCAGGAGTACCTCCAGGGTCTAAGCATTGCACATTGAAAGCACTTCTGGGTCAGGCAGAAGTCCCTCAAACTAGGGATTGCATTCAATTGCCGCTCCCCCTGGTGGCACCCAAGTACCCCAACAGGGCTGTGTTTCAGGATTACAGCTCTGCAAGGTTACAAATGGGAGTTTCACCACTGAGATACTGCCACCCTTTGTAAAGGAGAAATACATGGCCCTTTGGAACCAGCCTCCCTCTATCATTGCTTTATGGCCTCCCAGCTGGGAAAAGTACCAGCAACTCCATCCCAATTGGGATGACAGTACCACCATTACACCATTTACATATATGAAATGACAAAGCTAAGCACCCTTTGATAGTGCAATCCTAAAGACACTCAGATAGACCTGAAATATTCCCAAACTACTCTTTATCAAACACATAAAAGATAGAATAAATTATACAATATACATATATTATTGCATTATTATTTGGGGTAATAGCTATTTCTAAGCAGAATGTTTTTGGATCACTTGAAGAAAATTTATGTATTTTTTTTAAGTATGTTGCACCAGCACTCTAAAACATTGATTCACATAACTATTGAAAATAAAGGCTTTAGCATGCTGCACTGTACCCTAATATTAAATGGCTGTTGCCAGGATACTAACAAAGCCAGCTTGCCATAGGCGGCTCATCAATGAATACATGTGTTTCAAGAGGTTCATAACAAATAGGAGCCCTTAAGAGCCTGGCAACAGAAAAGGATAATACTGTTTATTAGTCATTTTATTTATTTATGCTTTTGTATAATTATGAGCTTGTTTATTCCAATCATTTATCTACCGGTTTAAATCTTTATACATTTATAAACTATTTTTTTTCCATTATGCTAGTGCATCCCCACATATAACCAATAAAAATGTTTTTGTTGTACAATTAACAACTATTTTCCTAATATGGTTGATTATTGCATGTTTCATTACTCCTAATAATTAAATATGGCCAAGGTTGTGTAAAGATGAAGTAAACTAATTAAAATGGTAAAAATCATGAAACACAAGGGATTTAAAAAAATATACCTAATCATGATTTATTTATTTTTGCTAGCTAGGAAAGGCTCCAGCAGACCCAGATGACCCTGTTCCGGACTAGAAAATGACTGACATTTTACATGTTATTCAAAGCAAATTCCACTGGAACACTCACAAGATCAATTTTGCATTAAATTTCTTACTGTTATTTATTAAGACACTCATTTCTTATTATCTTCAGTTAATGTTTTACTAATGAGGTGTTGTGTGTATATAATGACAGAAATGTATTTGCCTTCAAAGGTTTTAAGGGACATGCTCCCTTTTGTTAGGTACATTTGAATGCATGTGCTGTTATGTGACATCACTATGGCCAGCTGATAAACGGATGATCTTGACATGCAGAGCTTGGCTGAACTTTGTTAAAAAGGAATAATTTATTATATAGATAGAAATATATTTCCAAGCAGTTCAGGATTTTAACATGAAATATAATTTGATTTGCTCCTTTAATTTTAATTACTGATTCCATTTTAAAATAGAATCAGCCAGTCAGCCTGTTCAGCTCCCTATTTCTGTACAACTTGGCTCACTGTTGCCTGTCAAGTCAGTACACAACCTTGGGGTGGTGATTGATGAGCAACTATCTTTTTCTGACCACATCTCCTTCATGCAGGTTCATGGTGTACAACATCTGGAAGATCAGGTCTTATCCAACAGAGTGTGCAGTACAATGTCTGGTCCAGGCTGTGGTCTTGTCATGTCTGGACTACTGCAACTCGCTTCTGGCAGGCGTATCAAAATGGGCTATCAAGCCACTGCAGATGGTCCAGAATGCAGCAGCCTGTCTTGTATTTAATCAGGCGAGATGGACATGTGTCATTTCTCTCTTCAGGTCACTACACTGGCTTCATATAGCAGCATGCATTAAGTTCAAATCCCTAATGCTTCCCTACAGAATAGTCAATGGGTCAACGGGAGGATATGGAAACACTGGTGAAGCCCTATACTCCTTCTCACCCACTCAGGTCTGCAAGTGAACAGTGTCTGGTGATGCCACCTCTGCGTGGTATCAAGTATCAATCCAGACTCTTTCCCTGTGTAAGTTCCTAGTTGGTGGAATAAGTTGCCCACCTCCATCTGTACTGCTGACTCCCTCAATGTATTCAAAAAGCATTTGAAAACCCATCTGTTCTGCAAATCTCTTTTTTCTATGATATTTTATATTGCTGGTTAATTTGTTGTTATACTAAATTTAATTACTTTATTGATTATAATCCATGATTGTATATGTATTAGTTGTTACTTGTGGCAATCATCTTTTTGTTACCTGTCCTACTACACTTGCTGAACAAACAGACCCTAACCTAATGTTACTCGATTGTTTACCTCTTTTGTAAGTTACTTAGGATAAAAACATCTCCCAAGCAAATACATGTAAATGTAAAATACCTAGACCCAGCCTGTTATTTGACATTGGTTTCTCAGGAACATGACATGTATGTTTAAGACAACTAAAAAAAAAAAAACTGGTAGGAGTTGCAGTTGCTACCAGAGATATGACATTTCTGTCTATTTCCCCCAACAGTTCAGAAGTTGCTGACCTGGATCCTTGACTTAGACCTAGCTGTACCCCCTTTAAAACAGGACCACCATTTCTCCTTCCTGCTCTCTGTCAAGAAACCTGGATTGAAGCAACTCTTTTCCTCACTTGTAATCCACACTATAGTTAGTAACTATCATCAGCATGCTAACAGAGCCCCTACAAACTTGCTCATTCTCATCAATAAATAACATTATTTCCATCTCTGACCTCAACACTTTTTTTTTGTTATTTACACCTTAAAAAATCCTTTTCATTAAACTCCTCCTTAAAGTAGAGATCTTAACAGTCATGACAACTGGGCGAAAAAGCTTAAACAAGCCTTGAATAATTATAACTGAAAATGACACACAGTATTAAATATTGCTGGGAAGTAGGTTTATTTCAGTTTCTGACAGTGTTAAATGCCAAAGTCATAAACTTATTTTTCATATGAAGTGCACTAGTATATTTTCAAGGACTGAACTTTATCTTAAAATAATTTACAGCACAGTTATTTGGGGTCATTAGAAATATATGTAACCCACCCTGTATGTTAAGGGAACTATACTGGAAGGTCGTAAACTATCTGGACCTAAAGCTATTAGCTATGGGCGTCCAACTCCAGTTCTGGAGAACCACAGCGGCTGCACGTTTTCATTTTAATCATCTCTGTAATTAGTGATCAGTTGCTGTTAATCAGCTTCTTTTGCCTTAATTTTGATTGCCTTCACTCAGACCTCTGAATTGTTTCTTTTCTTTTTCCCTTAAATTGCAGCCAAACAATAATGAGACATGAAACAAGCCAAAACATGACCCACTAACCTGTGCCCATCACACAATATCTGAGAATAAAGAACGGCGAAGGTCTCAGTAGGGCTGAACTTCTCAGGTCACCAAACATCTTGAAGGTGTTCTTAGAAAAAAAAGAAAATCAACAGTTATGGAAATGTCTGTTGAGGCAGAATGAGAGCAGCAACAAGCCATGGCATTAAATAATGGGTTTAATTATCCAACAACAATGGGATTCTAATTAAGAAATTGGTTGGAGTTTGAAGCCCAGACTTAGCTGATCATCTGTAGGTTCGCTTCATATCTCATTTCTATTTGGCTGCCATTTAATGAAGAGAAGAATCATTTCAGAGGACTGAATCATTAAAAACAGGGTTATTAAAATGAAATGAAAAGAAGTTAATTACCAGTGAAAATTTGTAACTGATAAGGAAAAGGGTTAGAATGAAAACCTGCAGCCACTATGGCCCTCCAGGAAGGGAGTTAGACACAACTGCTATATGCAAAACTGACTAAGCAAGGTTCTACACAGCCAAAATACTACTTGTATGCATTTCTGCTCAGGTCTGCCACAAGAATACAATTTTGAAAAAAAAAACTGCCTAAATTTGCCTCACTAATTGCAAACAAACCCAAAGTTCCAAGCAAAAGTGATTTGTTATTTAATAATAATGGGAAGAGGTAAATAAGGAACAAAAATAAGGAACTGCAATCCAAGCACTGAACACACCCTTTACATCTCTTCTTCCAGTCTAATTCTGTGAGTTAGCGAGTACTCCGTGTTAAACTGCTTGTTTTCAGAGACATATAGGTATTGTGCATTACACAATTTTGCACATAACCTGGATGCTGGTAAACCAAACTGAATTGTATACAGTTAGATGAATTCTAAATGGAAACAAGCGTGGCCAGCATATTTGCTGCAATGATGTTCTATTAGCTTTAGAGAGATCTTAAAGGAAAAGAATAAAATATAACATATACAGTATATATGTATGTGTGCATATAATAAAAATTCAGTTTGTGTGCCTTGCATTTTCTACAAGGACACAAGGGTTATCATTTCATTCAGAACTCAATTTACAATTCTGAGGATGAGCCAGCAGCAAAATCAGCAATCCAGGGTGTCATCAAAACATTCTGCAGGAGCTACTTTCTTAAACAGCCCAGAATCCAGCTAAAGTAAATGATGGCAGTGTCTCTGCTGATAAATCAGCCAGTAATAAAGCATTAACAGCCTGTCAGGTCACCATGGAAAGGAACAAACCTGCCCCTGGTAAGACCAATTTCCAAGTGTTACTAGGAACTCATGGACACTCTCCCATTCATGGGAAAGGGCAAATTGCACAATCTTCATAGGAGCCATCCACAATCCACCATTCTTTCTTCAACACTAAACACAAGCTGCAAGAGGGACGAGGGTTAATATCGTCTTTGTTTTTCTGTTATTGAATAACAGCAAAGAGATAATGCTCAGTTAGTTTAGCACACTTTTACATTATTTTAGTTTTTACGTTTTAGCATAGACTGCAAACAGTTTTCTAGCAGCTTGTCTATTGTAACTACTTTCATGTTTATTCTTCCTCAGAAAAGTGCCGTCTACTCCAAGTTAGTGATGCATATTCAGATATGCTAATATGTGACAGCTTTGGCCTTTATGTTACAATTCCTGATTTATAGTTCTTATTCTGTAATGACTAGCAGCTCTTACTACATTAATTTTATCACTATAATTGACACAAATTGGTTTATGCAGTTGTTAACAATATTCATTTCTTTTCCAACCCATTAAAAATTCATTATTCAGGCACAATAACTTTGTGTTTTAACATTCCAAGCTAAATATTTAAGGGCTTTAACATTTGTAAACAGCAGGTAGAAGCTATCTAATTCTAGTTTAATAGATGCGAGAAGTGGCATAATAATAAGTGTGAAATTGCGAGAATGCCATGCATAGCTTAGCCTACTTTTTTCGTGCTAAAGATGGCAGATGCAATTTTATATCATTGGTGTGCTGTATGTATTACTATTCTGCACATTTAAGGTGCAGCTCATCAGCATGTGAAAGCATAAGATATCACAATACCTGAAGAACACACTACAAATCAGCCCAATAGACAAAAAGTTTTCCTTAATGATTAAGTAAAACTCAAGGGAAATGTTTCATGGATTTTTAAATCAAACTGATTGAAATATAGGTAAATTTTAGTCACTTATTAATGTTCAAATGAGCATAAACAGCAGTATAATAATAATAATAATAATAATACTTTAAAAATACATATGCCCAAAGAATGCCTTTAAATCCCAATTTGCTAAATATTCAGATGTTCTCCACATGTCCAAATACAATTTCACTGGGCACTCCAGTGTTCCTCCATATAATAAAGATTTCATACTGGAGATTAATTTTAGCTGTAAATTTGAATTTCTTTGTGAGTGTAGTGAGAAGTCAAGCAAAATGACACCTTTTATTGGCTAACTGAAAAGATTACAATATGCAAGCTTTCGAGGCAACTCAGGACTTCTCACTACATCCATAATGGCTAACATGGTACAACACCCTAGTACTATTTGTGAGTGTAGCAATATTTCATTGAGCATACCCGTTAATGAACTGGAGTCCAGGTCAAGGCTGATGTCTTCCCTGCCCAAAGTGATGATGAATCAGCAATGGGCAGCCTGCAAGCCTAGAGTTGGATTACATGTATTTAGTAAATGGGTTAAACAGACGGAAGGATTATGAGACATACAATTGCCTGTCACTATTATCTGTAGGAGCTCTATTTGCAATGTGTCATGCTTAAATAATTTGATAAAAGTAATTGTAAAAGGGAAGTTTGGTACCTAAAAAACAGCTAACCAGCAACATCATGTATACTGTAATATAGGGAAAAAAAGCTGAGAATACAAATATAAATTTGTAATAAATGAATGGGAACACCAACTAAATTTGAAAACAGAGCATAGCCTGTGCAGTTCCCCTGTATACAAATCAGGAATCTGTTCAGTGTGGACAATTGAGAACTGGCAGTTAACCTAACATTCCCATCTATAGGATTTGGGAAGTAAAATAACAGAGAAAAACCCCAGGCAGACAGTGGGAGGATGTGCAAACTCTGAACAAACAACAACCAGCTACAGGATTTGAATTCAGAATACTACATCCATGAGGCAGTAAAGCTGGTCACAGTGAAAGTATGCTGCCATACAACAAGAACTATTAGAGCCATGTAGTTTACAGATATCTCAACAAAATGTTCTCTAATAAATGTAAACATTTTCCATTATGAAATCCTAAAAGCAATAATAAAAGTAAAAATAATAAAAAGTTTAAGCTGGTGAATATAGACCAGTATGTATAAGCCACCCTGTACCAAAGAAACACATTTAAAAAAAATTAAGGTTAGAGGAACACAATATTTAAATATTGAATATTTATTATTTTTAAACCTACAAATGGTGCTTGCTCAAATGGAATATGGTGGTAATGCTAAATCAAATAAAAACAAGGATAAAATGAGTGTTAGAACTGGTTCCTCCCAATTCATCCCCAGAACTTCTGTAGGCACCTTGAATTTGAAGGGCAGTTTGCACCTGTTGTGAAGTGTTCCTTAGTTCTTTCATCCTCATTCCCTCAGGCTTTCTCTTAAATCTTGAGTTAATTTTCCATGGACTCTAAATATCTTGATAATATTGACAACTGTGGTCATAGGAAAGCAATCTCTTTGAAGATGGTCTTGTTGCCTTTACAATGATCATGCTTGGCTGTTACCATCTCTCTTTTTCTTGTCTTTCCCATACTTAGTGTGACAGAAAACAGTTGATCGAATTCTCTCCTCCATTTAAACTGGATGTATGAGTGACTGCAAGATTGAAGGCACACATCATAATCATTTAAAGACATTAGTCTGCTAGAAGGATTACTAAAGCCTAATGTCAGAAAGCTTATCTCAGTTAAAGGTCATGGGTCCTACAAATGAATAATGACCCAAAACATACCTCAAAAAGCAGCCAGCAATGGAGAAGAAGAAAACATTGGACCATTCTAAACTGGCATGCTTTAAGTCTTAACCTTAATCCCATTGAAGATCTGTACAAAGAGCTGAAAATCACAGTTGGGAAAAGGCACCCATCAAACCTGAGAAAATTTAAGAAGAGCTGTCTTAACAACCAGCCAAGATATGTAGAGATCTCACTCAGGGCTGCAGAAAACATTTTATGACTGTTACTGCCTCCGAAAGCTGTGCTACGAAATATTAAGTTAAGGGCATGAATATTTCTGTTCATGCAATTTTATTTGTTTAATTATTTAAAATAATATGTCTAATTCAAAATCAAAAGCAACATTTCTATTATCTATATCTATAATTCACTAAGCCAGAAGACAAGTAGCCGACCATGGAAAGCACGCCGGAAGGGGCGTGGATTCACTAAACCGCTGACAAGTAAGACGCCAATGGCGCACGCAGGAAGGAGCCACGCCCACCAACTCTTAGACCATTGGATATGACGAAAGAATCACAGAGCCACGCCCACCAACTCGGACGCGACGCCAAGGGAAACATGCTGTCATTTCTGTTTGTCTGTGCTACAGTACACTTGCAGCTCTGAGCCACGTTGACTTTTCATTAGTCAACCTCAGTGGAACCTTGGTTCACACAGAGGCAGCGCCAGAGAGAGACAGAGGCACATACAGGCAGCGCGATAGAGAGAGCCGCGCACACATAGGCAGCGCCAGAGAGACAGAGGGGCGCACACACACACACACACACACACACACACACACACAGAGAGGCAACGCCAGAGAGAGACAGAGGCACACACAGGCAGCGCAAGAGAGAGCCGCGCAATCCTTTAAAACTGAAGTTAAAACACAATGAAGGAAGCAGTCTTTAAAAACCAATAAGCCCTGTGCCTCTTTTTCATTAGCGTCTCACCTGCTTCAGGCCCTGCAACAGTCGAGACGCTCTGTCTGCAGCTGACCTTCTCTGTGCCTGACTCCACTACTGTCAGTCGCCTGATTAAAAATGGCCTTTTGAAGGAGAGCTATGGACCCGCTATACCACAGGAACACATTGCCTTCGAGCTTGCTCTCTCTCTCTCTCTCTCCTCACTCGCTCACACACTACACAGGGGAGAAATGCCCGAAGCAGAAAGACAGAGGGGGTGGGGGCTTGCGTGCTGCTGAGAGAGAGAGAGAGGGCTCGCGTGCTTCTGAGAGACAGAGGGGGAGGGGGCTCGCGTGCTGCTGAGAGAGAGGGGGAGGGGGGGTGCTGCCCTCTAGTGCTGCTGAGAGGGAGAGGGAGGGGCTGGGGAGGCTCGCGTGCTGCTGAGAGAGGGGGAGGGGGCTGGCGTGCTGCTGAGAGAGAGAGGGAGAGGGGGGGCTGGGGAGGCTCGCGTGCTGCTGAGAGAGGGAGAGGGGGCTTGCGTGCTGCTGATAGAGAGAGGGGGGGTGGGGAGGCTCGCGTGCTGCTGAGAGAGAGAGAGGGGGGGCTGGGGAGGCTGCATGCTGCTGAGAGAGGGGGGGGGCTGGGGAGGCTGACGTGCTGCTGAGAGAGAGGGGGGGGCTGGGGAGGCTCGCGTGCTGCTGAGAGAGGGGGAGAGAGAGGGGGCTCGCGTGCTGCTGAGAGAGAGAGCTTGCGCATGCACTGCACATGCCATGCAGCTGAGCAGGGAGCCTGGGTGTTTATGTCAGTGTTATTCAATGTTTTTACTATTACACTGTGCATTCTATGGTGTAATAATTAACTATATTTGTGCTTAAAAAACTTTAACAAAAATATATTTACATACAGTTTGTATGGTCTAGAATGGATTAATTGTATTTACATGCAATCCTATGGGAGAAATTGCTTCGGTTCACGACCAAATCGGTTTATGATCAGAGGTTTGGAACGAATTATGGTTGTGAACCGAGGTTCCACTGTATATTGAGTCTAGAAAACATGATCAGCAAGTCTTTGATAGGCTGCAACAAAATGATGAAAGAACGGGCACATTTTTTTCTCACAAGCTGGGTGGGTGTTAGTTAGTTAATTAGTTACTCGAAGGATTTCAAGATTTAATATGCACAAGCGGTAACACTGCAAAAGCAGCCCAAACCAGAAAAGACTGCTGGCAAAAAGTGGCTGACAAATTAAACGCGTGTGCATTGTACTTACTGAAAGTGCCGTTATGGATTTTGCAAATGTTAATTTTTTCCCTCTGCTTAAAAAACATTAAAAAAGCGGCATGATTATGCGGCGTATACTACGCCGCGGGTTGGTATGCAGCGTGTAAAACAGTTTGTCGCAGATAATTTGCCTTTTACTTTAACACGAAGACAATTTCCTGTTAGATTTGCCTTTGCGATGACAATTGATAAGGCACAGGTCCAAACTTTCAAAAAGATGTGCATGTATCTGCCAAAACCAGTTTTCAGTCACGGACAGTTGTATGTTGCTCTCTCCAGAGTTCCATCTTTTCATTCACTTACTGGTATGCCTACAGGAACACGTGCAGCGAGCGAGAGAGAGCGAGCGACACACATACGCATACAGGCGCGGGAGAGAGAGAGCGCTGGACGCATAAGAATAATAATACTTCATTACATTGATATACTGGTGTTTTCAGTATTCAAAGCGCTATCCACACAGGGAGAAACCGGGAAGCGAACCCAAAATCTTCCACAGTCTCCTTACTGCAAAACAGCAGCACTACCATTGCGCTACAAGGCAGTTAAAGAATGCACCGGCCTCGATTTTGTTTTCACTTCTGTTTACAGCGATCGGATCGTAGCGTGCATTGTTGCAATGTTACTTTTCTTGGTGGCTTATTACATTACGATTGTTTCACATGTTAATTTTTTTCCCTGTGCTTAAAAGACATTAAAAAAGTGTTTCTCAACTGTGACTCCGGAACAACTCAGTACGCAAGCTATATTAAGCGTCAACAACGAAGACTCGCTACACCTTAATGAACAAGTGCTGAAACTTATCCCTACCGACGAAGTAACTTTCACCAGCGTGGCCTCCATCATCACAGACGATCCCGCTTTCAGTCACGGACAATTGTATGTTGCTCTATCCAGAGGTCCATCTTTTCATTCACTCACAGTGGTATCCACAAACCCACCCTATTTGGACAACTGTGTTGTTCAGCAAGTGTTCACCCATCAATACATAATTATGCGGCGTATGTTACGCCGCGGGTTGGCTAGTAATAAATATAATACACACAATTGTGGATACTAGATAGTTTAATCAGTTTTACTTTAGTTCAGAGAAAAATGTGAGGGGTGTTTTTAAGTGAAAAGATACCAATATTTTTGGCCCTTCAGACTGCGGTGGAATATGTATAAATAAATAGTAGTGCAACTACCCTTTACACTAAAAAAGTATCCATCTATCATGTTCTTCTTTTTCATAAGAGAGGTATGCAACATAGGAAGAGATACTCCATACTCTGAAATTAAACATCTTTTTGAAATCAAGCATGAGGAATTGATGTCATTTGGAACCTGGAAGTTTAAGCACTATGTTCTTCTGTGTGATTTTTTTAAATGTATGGAATATGATTTGGTTAAAGATTAATGACTTAGCAGGAAGTCAGTACTAATGAAAGTACAAGACCACTTATGTGGCTGTTGCATGTACACCAGGTGATATGTAATGTTATTATCTAAAAAATAATTAAATTATGAGTTGCTTTAATACTGTGAACTTAAAGAATAATGAACTCACCAGACAGAAGTCATTTTGTCCTGAAACTACTACATTTGCAGTTCGTGAAATGTGTGTATTAAAAAAAATAGTCTGATTCAATGATCTATCATATAAATACCATTTTCTGGAGAAGATTGGTATGTTTTCCCTTTTCCAGTAAATGTTCTCTAAAAAAGCAGTTGTTCTTGTGACATGTGTATAAGATGGATTTTATTAGCACATTGAAGTCGGAATTATTTTTGCTAAATATTTTAATAAACAGAGTAACAACAACAACATCTATGTATATAGCACATTCACACACAACAATGTAGCTGTAAGTGCTTTACAAGATGACATAGAGAAAGAAAAACAAATAAGATTAGGCAATAATATTAAAGAATTAAGTAACAAGAAAAAGGTAAGGTCAGAGGGCCAGGAGGACAGAAAAAAAAAACTCAAGTTAGGCAGGAGAAAAAAAAAAAATTTGCAGGGGTTCCAATGCCAAAAGACCGCCCAACTTCCTCTGGACACTCTACCTCACATAAATGGTTGTAAATTAAACCTCTTTATTTTCATGCTTCACATGATAGGATTTGATGAAGTTGGTCTCATGCACAGCTGAGACTCCTGTCTTCATTCCATCATCCCGGGGGATGCCTCGTGCCTTGATCAGGTGGTGGTGGCGCAAATCACCACCACAGAAGAACCAGAAAAAACAGCAGAGAATAGTGGGGATTATTACAGATTGTGGGTTCCTGAAGAATATAATAATTCTATGTACATGCAGTCTATTAGGAATACAACTAAAATGTAGCTTACAAAAAAGCCATATTAAAATAATAGGTTTTTAGCAGCTTTTTATAATGTTGCGCAGCACTAGTCTAGCAAATTTCTATAGGGAAAGCATTCCAGATTTTAGGTGCATAACAACAAACGGCCGCTTCACCACTTTTTTTAAGCTTGGCTCTTAGAATTATAAGCAGACCTCTATTCGAAGATCAAAGGCTACGACTTGCAGTGTAGGGGAACAGGAATTCCAAAATATGGTGGAACAAGATTATTTAAGGCTTTGTAAACAATTAGTAGCATTTTAAAGTCAATTCTGAATGACATGGGTAACCAATATAACAAGGCTAAAACTAGTGAAATGTGCTCAAATTTTCTTTTTCTAGTTAGGATTCTGGATGCTGTTAATTGTGACTAATTCAAATAATGATATGTTATTTACCCTATACACCTCACACCCAGTTAAACAAGACTTCAGCTGGGAGAACCTTTTGCCCAAGATGAGCTGCGGAGGCGGAGGGATGGGATAGCAGGCTGCTTGTGCTGATCGACACATTTATAAAACAAAAGACGCTTAATGGAGAGGTGAGAAGGAATTTAAGGTAGCCTGGGATTACGCGTTTTTTTTGTCAGCTTCAGGGATTCTAGTGTTAAGTGAAAAAATGCAGTCCTAGTAATCTAGTTAATATGCAAGTTAAAGTTTAGGTCAGAGTGAATGATTACCCCTAAATCCTTTACCTCTGCCTTGATTTTTAAATCTAAGGGATCAAGTTTATTTCAAATGCCCTCACTATATCTATGTTTGCCAATCACTAAGATTTCTGTTTTTTCCTTATTTAGTTTGAGTAAAAGGAGATCCAAACAGGGGTGGGGTTGCAGATACTTTTATGGTTTTAAGAACAAGGGTCCAGCTACAAAGAACCTACTTAAAGACTGCATTGGCACTGATGGTGTGTAAACCTTGAGACAGAGGTTTTTGTCCAGTTATTTGTTACTTTGCCATGTGTTATCCAGTTTGTTGCCGTGATTATTTTGTTAAAAAAACACTTTCTTTATGTAAAAACTTACTATGAGACAGTCCTCCTTGGTCCATAACAAGAATATGGGAGGTTGTGTTCCTGCCAGGATTAAAATTTTATCATTGAGCTTTTGTTACACATCCAGGTGGCAGTGGCTTACCTAACCCAACTATTGTCCTTCATGGTTTCTAGCTGAGGTTTTCTGCTGTTTCCTTCTCCAAGGTTAATTTTAGAGCCCAATCCTCAAGTATGTGCCCCATGTTTACCTATGCCTTAAATATATGGCACAAGGTAAAAATGTACCTAGGTTCTTGTACAGTGTGACAAACACAAATGTTAATTTTACAAATATTGCCCTATGAACTGGAGGTTGTCTTATTGTATACAACTATGGGATTACAGAAGTATCACAACTCTTGGTAATATATCTGATGATAGGCTTGGGACATTCCAGACATTAAGGATTTGCTTTTCCATTCTCTCTTCTTCCTTTTTTATAATGAGTTCATAATGAAGATGAAGTTTAACTAAGTATATCAAATAAAAGTTGAAGCTTAGACGGGTGCTTAAAATATGTATAGTTCATTTTACTGACTATTATTACCTGTTGCAGTATTCATGTTCAGGTATTAGAAAACATAACTTGTGATTACAATCTCGACAGAGTGCTAATCTACCTTATATCACAAAAATGTAAAATGTTATTCACTAGGAACAGATAATGCAAGCTGTGAGAGCAACATACAATGAATTCAGGAAGAGCAAAACAAAATGTTGTTTATTGTTAGGATTTATGATAATGGGATAAGTCAGCCTTGAACCTGTGACAAAATCAATATTAACTGTTTAACAAAATAGATTTAAAAAGTAAATGTAATGTTATCACACGTCTCACAGAAAGTAGAAAACAAAGCTTTCATACACTTGGATTAAGCTTACAATTAGTAAACATATCTTCTCAAATATAAAGTAAAAACTTTTTAATAATATTGGGGAGAGAGATAAATTCTGTTTTTGTTTTAACACCTTGTACCGTCATAGCAAAGGTTAAATGAGACTGCATTTGCTCACATATATTTTATATTTGTTAGTATATCTATTGAAAGCACATAATTTTTGACATGACAGGATTAGATGCCTTTTGTTTTAGTGCCACACTTAAAAAAATAAGAAGAGTTTGTAATGAACTGTAAGAAATTTAATTATACCAATATTTAATTGTTGAACTTTCATATCAAGAAACCTTAGTCAAACTCAAAAGTCTTTCAGTTATATTGCATTAATCACAGCAAATAATGATATCCACCCATCCATCTTCTAACCCGGCTATTGAGTTCACTGTCATAAGGGGACACAGTGACTATTACGGCAGTATTGTGTACAACCCTGGAATGGATCACAAACAGTTCATCACAAACAGTTAATTATATGCCTTTTTTTAAAACACTGATTTTCTATTAAAAATATTTCTGGAATAAGTCAGTTTCACTTACATGTTGCTTAATACAAATAAAACATGAAATGCTTATGACCTATATAACTGGACAATAAAATCTTTTCTGTTTTAATTCCCATGAGTTTGTAACT
The DNA here is from genome assembly GCF_900747795.2 of Erpetoichthys calabaricus. NCBI lineage: Eukaryota > Metazoa > Chordata > Cladistia > Polypteriformes > Polypteridae > Erpetoichthys > Erpetoichthys calabaricus. The sequence goes on from NC_041397.2 coordinate 113,670,461, forward strand.
GGATTTCAAATCAACAGGAATATTTTTTTCCTGTAAACATTAATGTATGAAACTAAATACCTTTGCAGCTTGTGTCAGGTTTGTTGTTTAGTGATAACAAGATGGTTTTGCTTCTTAGAGACGTGAAGATGAGAACTACCTTAGGGTAGCTGTATGTAAATATGTGAGTCACCTTAAAAAATGTAGACACGGTTCCTGTGACCATGAAAATTGGTAATTTAGTTTGACAGCAGGCAGTGCAGCATAATATTAATGTACCACAGCCAAGAGGGCTGATGATCACTAGGATTAGAGAGATTTACTAAAATAATCTGATTTAAATGAGAACACAGTGCTCTGCACTTGCAGTTTAGAAACCATTCATTGCCTTATAAATCTTCCTCCCATTTACCTGATTATCATTAGTTCCCATATTTTTGGAATGGATTATTTACCAAAATTATCAAACAGGAAAGATCTGGTTAGAAAAAGTCAGATCCATACCATGGGCCTTCTAAAAAAAATCAAAAAATATGAGAAATTCAAAATTTTTGGCATTAAAGAGCTGTTCCACAAGATTAAGATTTGGCTTTTCATGGTGAAAACATTCTCTGCAAATAATAAAAGCCTTAATATTTTTTGTAACACCTTCTCTAAACAGATGCTTTTCTGAAAGAGATGGAGCACATATGTGGTCTTTGAAACATGAAAAAAAATAAAACTGAAAACTTTTATGTTCCTTTTAATACAGACATTTTTCAGACAAGATTTTCATTCAACATCAGATTGCCAGTTTGATTTTTATTTTGAATTATAGTTTTGAAATTGATGCTTCTCATCTTGGATTTAAAAGGATTTTCCTTTTAAGTTGCATTATATAAACCTGTTTAAAATATCTAATTAAGAAAAACCAGCAAAGAACATATTTAACATATTTACTTTATAACTCATATGTAAGGTCTGAATACAGTGAAAATTTTTGGTCAGTCATCTCATCTGTTACATATACCAATTATTGTTCCCCAATTAAATCAAAAGATTAATTTTCCATAGAATATCTGTTGTCCCCTTTCACGTTACACAACGTGCATCTGTGTGTTCACCTTTTTGCAAGATTCAAAGCTGTTAATATATTAATGTACAGTATCTACCTTTTTGTATTTTCCCCTTGTACTTCTTTTACATCATTCCTAGATTTGAATAAAACTGTCAAATAAATAAAGGGTGGCATAGTAATACAATGGGTATTATTGCTAAGATATTTAACCTTAGCGTATTCCCCATCAAACACACAAGGGTGGTCAAATGTTAGATTTAGCAAAGAGACTTAACACTCCTCCGTGATCCTGTGTTCGGATTCAGCGGGTTGGATAATGGATGGATGGATGGACTTAACACTGATGAGATGCAAAACCTAGACATGTGCATTTCAGATGACTACTGCATTTTCTTTGACATAATAATATGTAAAACTAAAACTGAAGATAATAATTTTGTAGTATAATTAATAGTCAGCCGGTATTCATTACTTTTTCTAGTACAGCTGACAATGTAAATAGCAAGGTGGACAGGTTTAATACTAGGCTAAAGGCCACAGATGACAAAGTATACTAAACAAAAAATTAAAAACAAACTACTATTACATTCCCTGAACACTAAACTAGTCTATAAGCTCAAAAAATAGTGCTGAAATGCTGAGCATAAATGAAAAAAAAAAAAAACTAAATGAACAGTAAACTGTGAAATTCTGATAACTCGCATTACTAAATACAATGTGGCAGTGCGAATCTGAGAGTCTTACTTCTGCAAAATAATTCATGTATGGAATCCAAGAGTGCTGTTTTCAACTATTAAACATCTATTAAATTTTGCTCCATCTATGGAGTGGCTAAAGAAGACATTTGTGAATAACAGGAAGCATAAATAATATAAAATCAAATATAATAAATTACATCAAGAACAGAGTTAGTTGAACCTTCTTCCACTCAACATACCAAATTGAAATATTTGGCAAAATAAACGCACTTGAACTTCATAGAATAATTATTCAACCATCCACCAACATCCTTGATTCAGTTCCTACAAGTGTTTTCAAAAAAGACTACTTAATTAGCTTACTCTGTTTTTGATTATTTTACACTTATGCCTAACCTACCTTCTTCTTTCCTGATTCCGTAAAATAATTTCTTAACTAAAGCCTTTCACTTGTGTCCTTGACCCAGTCCCAACAGTATTTTTTTAAAGAATTCTATGATGTGCTAAGTGATATTGTATTTGATATAGTTAAGCCATCATTAGGTACTAAGGTCGTCCCAGAATTTCTAAAGACTGACGTGAAGTCAAGTCAAGTGGCTTTATTGTCATACCATCCATACAAAGCACTGCATCATACAGTGGCACGAAATTACATTCCCTAGGACTGCAGTGTGAAATATACATAAACACAGGACAAGTGCAAGAGAGATAAATAACTATATTATACTATAATAGTTAAGTAAATAATTTAAAACAAATGACAGGTAAGTGAATGGATAGTAATAATTAAAAATAGATAGTAATAAATAAATAATAACAGTAAAACTAATAATAAAAAATTTCAGTGACATGTGTATATATAAACTGACTACTAGTGGCAGATCTGAGGACAGGAGGGCAGCACCCGATTAAAAGTCCACACAAAGAAAGGACAGAAGCTGTTGTAGTACCTCCCAGAAGTGGTTTGGATGCTACAGTATCTTCAACTAGATGGACATGGGATAAAGAGTCCATGGGAAGTGTGGGAGCTTTCCTTCACAATGCTTAAAGTCCTTCTCAAGTAAAATAGTCTAGATTCCTGTAATACTCTGTATTTGATAACTTAAAGCTTATTTCTGACCTGATTTTATTAATGTAAATTCTACAAAAAAAAGTTTTTTCAGCAATTAAATGACTACTTGAACAAATATTATGTTCTTGATACATTTCTTTCAGGTTTTAGAACAAATCATAGTACAGAAACTGTATTGGTTAAAGTAGTAAATACAAACACAGGCCACATATTTGTTTTTGTTCTCTTAGACCTGAGTGCATAGTTGATACCATAGACCGCAGTATTCTTATAAATTACCTTGGACAATGCGAGGGTCAATTGGGCAGTTTCTTAAACTGGTTTCTGTCTTACATAACAGGTCGAAAATTCTTTGCTAGTTGTGATTGTAGTTTGGAGTTCCATCATATTGTATACAGTGCACCAAAAGAATCCATTCTGGGATTGCTGCTTTTTTTTTTTTAATCGACATGCTCCCATTAGCCTAGATTATCTCAAAACACAAGGTGAACTACCACAGCTATGCAGAAGACACATAGCTTTACTTATCTATAGCAGCTGATGACCATGAAGAGCTGAGTTCTTTAACCCTATGTCTTACTTGTATTTCTGAATGACTGAGATTTACTTTTTTCAAGCTAATTAAGAAAAAAAAACATAAATCTTAGTGGTTGGCAAACATGGAAATAGTGAAGGTCTTAGAAATAAACTTTGTATTAAAAGTAGAGGCAACTGTAAAGAATGTAGGTATAACCATGAACTCTGACCTAAAGTTTAAATCACACATTAAACATGTTATTAGGAATGCCTTTATCCATATAAGGAACATTGCAAACGTTTAGGCATGTTATAACATAGCAAGATGCTGAGAAATTAATTCACTTCTTTGTTTTAGTTGACTAAATTAATGTAATGCACTCCTAAGTGGACTACCTAAGAAAGACTATTGGTTAGCCCAGAATGCAGCAGCAAGAATTTTAACCAGATAAAAGACAATTTGAGCCCATATCACCAGTTTTAGTGTCGTTACTTTGGTTTCTGGCATTCTTTAGAATTGACTTTAAAATACTACTAATGGTATATAAAGCTTGCTCCTTCCTTTATTTTGGAGTGCGACCCTTAGATCTTCTAATGGTAGGCTCCTGATTATTCCAGGAGCTAAGCATAACAGAAGTAGTGAGTAGTGCCGGTGCTTGGGTATTTGGTGCCCTAGGTCAAGCTTATTAGTGTGCCAACCAACTGTTCAGTAGCTAACCCATGCAGCTGGGTTTTTCTCTCCTTATGATCTGCGCCCTAGCCGGATACCTAATTTGCTTTAATGCTGGCACCAGCCCTGGTGGTAAGATGACCTTTTGGTGATATTAAATGATGATACTAAAAATCTGGAATATTTTACCAGTAGACATACACCAAGCTAACATTGTAAATAATTAAATAAACTGTTTAAAGTCCCATTTTTTAATTTGGCTTTTTTGTAGCTACATTTTAGATGTACTATAATTGGACTACAAAGCATTGAATTATAATACTCTTCATGGGTTTCCAATCTGTACTAATCTTTACTTTTCTCTGCTTTCTTTTCCAGTTTTCCAGTGGTGGTGTTTTACACCACTCCCACCTGAAAGAGGCACTGTGTGGCCTCTTGTGATACTCAAATTAAAGTGGCTGCCTAGCTATCCATGAGACCCACTGCTTCAAATCCTCGCAGAGGAAGCTCAGAAACAATGAAGAATGACTTAAGAACGTTTATTTTAGGTAGAATTCCAAGTGGGGGCTGGATGGTCTTTTGGCCTTGGAACCCCTGCAGATTTCATTTTTTTTCTCCTGGAATTTTTTATTCTTCTCTGGCTATCCAACCTTATCATCGGGCTCAGCTTTAGAAACTTAGAATATTTAATATATAAGGACTTTACCTTTGTACTAATTATATATTTATTTTATGTGAGTCTGTGTTGACCTTTTGTTATATATTAATTTTTGTTCTTACCTTATTTTAATTTGTTTTTCTTTTCTTTTAACTTTTCCTTTGAATATCTGGTGAAGCACTTTGAGCTATTGTATATTCTGTATATGAAAATATGCATAGAGACAAATGTTGTTGTTGTTTGTTTCCAACTTGAATGAAAAATCTTTTTCTTGAAAAGTACCCGTGAGGTTTTCAGTCAGGTCATAACAAGGAATCTATTTCAATGAAAGTACTTAAATGCTTGCAGCTAAATGTTGATGTGAATAACATATCATTGTCATGTCATGTCATGTCATACAAAACCCACACAGACATAAGGGAAACATATAAACTCCACACAGGGAGGACTTGGGATGAAAACCTTGGTCTTTTTACTGCAAGGCAGCAGCACTACCACTGAACCACCATGCCATTCCACACTTCACTGTGTGTTCTCTTTAACCTGAGTGCTGTAAATCAATGCTTACTCATAAATCAACTTAGGTAGGTGGTTAGCCTGTCTGATAGTGCTTTAAAATGTAAATAACAAAGAAAAAATGGTTTCTAAGTGTTGGTGACTATGCATTAAAAATTCATGATCTTAAATATTAAGTACTTGGGTATCAATTCTAGTCCCTTTATTATTTTCACTTTACATGTTCCCATTAGGTCACATCATTTCTAAACATAAGGTAAAGTACCATAACTAATGTAGACAACAGAGGGCAATGGATAGCTAAGTTACCAGATTACACCGAGGCTTTTATCCCCCTGGTTTAGTGTCTTAATTAAATTACAGAATAGATGATAATTTAATTCAGCTAAACAAGGAAAACAGAGAAACTGTAGCTCTTGGCTGTGGTAAAAAAGTTAGGATCTTGGAGAAAACATGATCTTCTGCCTTTGCAGGTCAAGTCAGAAGTAAGGAATCTTGGTGTCATTATGGACTCAGAAGTAAATTACTATTCACATATTAATTCAATTTTTATATCATTGAAAGATGCTGAAAAACTAACACATGCCTTTGTATTAGCTGACTAGAATGGAATAGACTTATTTCATTGCTGCCAAAAAATATATTAATATATAAATCAGCTACACCAAGAATCATAACGAATAAGAAAAATATTAGAACATATTCATATATGTTAGCATCATTATATTGGCTGCCTGTTTCCTTTAAGCCTGAATTTATAATACTTTTGTTTGTCTATAAGACTCTCAAGAATTTTGCTCTCTCCTTCAGTACAGCAAGTATATCCAAACACATCTCATATCTTAGAACACTGGCATCAAAGAACTGCTGAGGCAGACTGTTGCTTTTTTGCACTTAACACTAAAATTACCAAAGCTTACGAAAAAACTTGGCCCACCTTAAATCTGCTCACACCTCTCTGTCAGCATCTTTTGTCTTGTTAATGTGTCGATAAACTCAAGCAGCAAGCAGCTTGCTATCCCATTCTCCCACCACCGCAGAAAGTGCAAAAACCTCTCCCTGCTCAAGTCTTGCTTATCAGGGAGTCAGGTACCTAGAGCTGTTTAGGCTAAAAAAATATATTGTTATTTGGAACATATGCATTTCATGTGTGTTCCATGTCTACAAAGATCTATGTAAGTGTTGGATGACAGGAAATGCAAGAAATTGTAGAAAAAACACATACCTAAAAGACAAACCTTTTCCATATTTTAGTATTAACGACAAAATTTTGACATGTGTATAATATGTGAAGACTGAAGTCCAAATATCAAATAAACACTTTCACACAAAGTGTGGCTTGTTGTCGTGACTTCTTTGGTAGTACAGCGGTAAGAACTGCTGACTCCTATTCAAAAGGTTGCGGAATCGAGCCTTCCCATGTCTCAAAATAAATGTTTGAGTAGTGAGCTGCTCTTACTGTTAGTATTATACAATAAAAACATACATTTGATTTGAGTCTGTAACAGCCGGTGTAAATGTATGGTACTTGTAAAGGTTAGCGTTTTTTTTTATTATTCAGTATTATTCTCTCAGTCGTGTTCGCTGTTAGTTTTCAAATAAAGATGTGCTATAACAGAAGTGAACTCAGATGAGGATGAGGGTTCTACATCGGAGAAAGAGAACAGAAGCCCTCCCCACAAGAAACGTCCACTCACATATAAGAACAATGTAGCCGCACCAGGTGTAAAGGTGAAAGATGGCACCTTTTGGATGCACCAAGAGGTCAGGCATCATCCTGCCAGTCAGTCTGCCCCACACCTGTCCTTCAACGAAACAGCACTGCTTACAGAGCTCGCCAAAGTCCATGTATAATTATTCAAATTATTATTTTTTTCTAATGCTTGACTGGTTTGTCATTTATTATCTGATTTGAGTGCTGAAGATATGAAAAGTAAGCACATGACCTCTGAAAATTCCAGACAGAAGTACCTTGGTAAAGAGGATTTAAATCTTATGCACTTCACAACTTCATTGTCTTTTTTGGAGAACAATTTGCAATTTCATAAGCCTTTATTCCTGAAAGGCATCAATCTTTCTGAATGCATATTGGCAATAGACATGTGCAGTGCCAGTCAAAGCCTATTTGGAGCCCTAGGCAGAAAAAGGGGGGGCATCCCTTAGTGTCCATAGCAGGTAGTCAGTATTAGACTTCAACAAACCGGTCACCCTTGGTGTCCATGGAGCGCTTCCCCCTTTAGTTACATAAACGTCACACCTCTGTGTACCTAACACGGACTTTACAAAGCATGCAACCATAACTGTACCCGTAATTGATTGACCAGCTCACTCTGTAATCACTGTTTCAAATTTTTTGGTGCGGCGCCCCATTCCGCCTCCAACAATACCCATGTTGCCTGTACCTTAATCTGCCACTATACATGTGATTTTTGGTTTCATGATCATCACAAGTATGGTTATGTTTACTTCATTTGTTCTTTGGATTTAGTCATTTTAAATGGATAGGCTTTATTTCTTTGTTTAAACTCTCAGACATGTGGAGGGTTGCTAATATGTGCTTAATGGTCCCTTTTTCTGGACATCAATAACATTTTTTCCTGTGTTATTGTTCATTTTTAACATTTTCTAGGCTAGTCCAATTATACTTAATTTTACATTGATTCTTTTCAATTGATTCAGTTCACACCTCCTTGTTTTGCCTTTGTCGGTTTTTAAGTATATTTTACTTGTAAAAACACATTTAAAAGTTAAAATCACCATAAACTAAAGAAGATGCAGCTTAGAAAACTTATAGTAAGGATTTCTAACAATATTACATTTTTAAATTGTAGTTTGTAAATTATTGCACATTGTCATATCAAGCTCTATTCAGTTTGTAAAGTCAAGATTTTAGGGTAGAATTTAAAATTTACTTCTCTTCTGATTTTCCTAAGAATTTTTAAATATTAATTAGTTTTGCTACTGTGAGGAGTGTAAGATGCTAAACATTTTCCCTCATACATTTTTTAAAATTAATTTCATTTAAAATAAACATTTCTTTAAGCTGATGTCCTTTAGTTTCAAGATATTAAACGGCTTTCATTTTACTTTATTATTTACCTTTTTAATGTTTTTAAAATATTCTTAGTTTGTGAGTAACATTATGGAATTATATTTTAAAAATTATTAAAGTATAGCTTGTTTATACAGTAAATCCAAGAAAATCTAAGGCCAGAATTATACATATCAGAATATAGCCTTTATCCTAAGAGAAGAGGACGATTACAAATTCAGTTGAGAATCAACTATAAACAATCAAAAAGTATTTAAAACTAAATTTACACATCATAAGTAGAATTAAATGTCACAATTTAAGTTTTAATTTAGCTATTTATGATTTTTTCTTCTTATTCATTGAGACTGTTATGACTGACATAAAGAAAGACAGAATGAGCCTACTAACAAGCAGGGGTGTTTTTGTCATGATATTCTGGTGGGGCCACATAGATCTGTAGCAGAGGCATTGATATAAGGGACAGAGACATCCGGAGAAGCCATGAAGAACGTGTATGTGTTTGCGCTGGGAACATGGCAGCAGGTAATCATAGAAAGGATATCTCTTAGATTGGCTGATAAAGTTGGGTAACGTAAGTGCTGATCATGCTGTCTCTGATCCCATAGGAGCATGCTGAGGCAGAGCTCAGAATAGAAATAAAATCATTTGAGTTGCTTGGAAGGAGCCTAGGAAGACTGGTGAAACTTCTTTGAGTATAGTGCTACTAGTTTTAAAAGATGTCTCAACATCAACATCAAATAGTCAACACCAAGTGCAGAAATGTGAATGACTATTCATGTTTTTAATTATTGTTCAAAGGGCAAAATGCTAAATTGTGTTGTACATAAATAATCAATGTGATTCATGATAATGACAGCAGCTAAAATAGTGAGATATATAAGTTCACTTAGTCTTTAATTTGCAACACAAAAAGTCAATCAGTGGGTCACTTAAAAGGGCTCAAGCCCTCAAGCTCCAAAAAAGTTCATGGCTGCACATGCATAGACAAGAGGAAAGGTACACCTAGAACATTGAACAACAACAACAACATTTATTTATATAGCACATTTTCATACAAATTATGTAGCTCAAAGTACTTTACAAGATGAAGAAAGTTAAAAGAAAAATATAAAAATAAAATTAGGCAATACTAAGTAACAAAAAATAAAGTAAGGTCCAATGGCCAGGAGGTCAGAAAAAACAAAATCTGCAGGGGTTCAAAGGCCATGAGACCGCCCACTGGGCATTCAGCCTAACATAAATGATCTAAATCAGTCCTCATGGTTTTCAGGCTTCACATGGAAGAATTAGATGATGATGGTCATGTGGACATCTGGCCTTCGATCCATCAGTGTAAGGACTGCATGGTGCCTTGATCAGGTGGTGGTGACGCAGATCAATCACCACAGAAAAACGGAAAAAGAACAGCAGAGAAAGTAGGGATTAGTACGGATCGCGGAGTCATGATAAAAATGATAAATAAATGCATATACAGGATATCAGGGTTACATTAAAATGAAGCTATAAGAAATCCATCCATCCATCCATTTTCCAACCCGCTGAATCCAAACACAGGGTCACGGGGGTCTGCTGGAGCCAATCCCAGCCAACACAGGGCACAAGGCAGGAACCAATCCCGGGCAGGGTGCCAACCCACCGCAGAAGCTATAAGAAAGCTATGTTAAAATAATGGGTTTTTAGCAGATGTTTATAAAGCTCCACCATATTAGCCTGGTGAATTTCTGTCGGTAAGCTATTCCAGATTTTAGGTGCATAACAGCAGAAGGTTGCCTCACCACTTCTTCTAAGTTTAGCTGTTGGAATTATAAGCAGACACTCAATTGAAGATCTAAGGTTACGATTTGGAGTGTAAGGTGACAGCATTCCAAAATATAGGATGGAGCGAGATTATTTAAGACTTTGTAAACCATAAGCAGTATTTTAAAGTCAATTCCAAATGGCACGGGTAAGCAGTGTAGTGACATCAAAACTAGAGAGATGTGCTCAGATTTTCTATTTCTAGCTAAGATTCTGGCTACTGCATTCTGCACTAGTTGCAATCAATTGATGTCTTTTTTGGGTAGTCCTGTAAATAGTGCATTACAGTAATCTAGTCAACTAAAAACAGAAGCTTCTTAAAAAGTTGTAAAGGATCTAATTTTTCCTATATTTCTTAAGTGAAAAAATGCTGCCCTAGTGATCTGATTAATATATGATTTAAAATTTAGGTCAGAGTCAATAATTACCCCTAAATTATTTACCTCTGTTTTGCTTTTAAGCCTAATGGATCAAGTTTATTTCTAATATCCTCATTATATCCATTTTTGCCAATCACTAAGATTTCTGTTTTCTCCTTATTTAGTTTGAGAAAATTACTACTCATCCTCTCAGAAACACAAGTAAGACATTGGGTCAGTGAACCCAGAGAGTCAGGGTCATCAGGCGCTATTGATAAATACAGTTGTGCGTCATCAGCATAGCTGTGGTAGCTCACGTTATGCCTTGAGATAATCTGACCTAATGGAAGCATGTAGATCGAAAAGAGAAGTGGACCCAGGATAGATTCTTGTGGAACACCATATAGAATATCATTTGTCTTTCAAGTATAATTATCACAAGTAACGAAGAATTGTCTACCTGTTAAGTAAGACTCAAACCAATTTAAGACATTACCAAAGAGGCCCACCCATTGACTAAGGTGATTTCTAAGAATATTATGATCAATGGTATCAAATGCGGCACTCAGATCTAAGAGAATGAGAATAGATAAATGGCCTCTGTCCGCATTTACCCGCAAGTCATTTACTACTTTAATGAGTGCAGTTTCTGTACTGTGATTTGTTCTAAAACCTGACTGAAATTTGTCAAGAATAGAATGTTTCTTCAAGTGATCATTTAGCTGTGTAACCACTGCCTTTTCTAGGATTTTACTTAAGAAAGGCAAGTTAGAAATAGGTCTAAAATTTTCAAAAACAGAGGAGCCAAGATTATTTTTCTTGAGCAGGGGTCTTAAGACAGTCTGGGAAGACCCCCATACCTAATGATGAATTTACGATGTCAAAATTACTATCAATTAGTAACTTGTTGGTATTGGGTCAAGGTCGCAGGTGGAGGTCTCAGTTGAGAAATTACTCTGTATAGATCAGGTAAATCTATCTTGGTGAAAGAATTTAATTCGCTTAAAATGGAATACTGGGGTTTAATAACATCAGTATTGGGTGGATGTAGTATATTATTTCTAATATCATAAATTTTGCAATTAAAAAATACAGTAAAAGCCTCACAAGTTTCACTGGAAGTTTTTTGGAGGCATTCCATTCAGTGACCTGGGTTTAGCAAACGATTAATTGTAGAGAATAAAACTCTCGGATTACTAGCATTGTTATTTATAATTCTAGAGAAACAGCACCGCCCCTCAAGACGGACTTCGTTGCTGTATTCTGTTATTTTATTGTAGTATCAAAGGGTCGGCCTAAGTTACCTAAAATCAGGCTAGCAAAACCAGACACAAAGGACATTTCACATACTCCAAAAAAGAATATTTTTGTTGAAATGAAATTGCATTGAGCATATCAGGGAAAATTGGAAAAATTTGAATATGATGAGTAAGAGTTTGCTATAAACTAGGGGTGGCCAACTCTGATCCTAGATAGCCGCAGTGGATACAGGTTTTTGTCCCAACCCAGTTCCTTAATTAAAAGTCAGTCCTTACCAATAACAGATCTTATTTTATTTCATGGCTTATCAGTGTTTTAACTCTACCATGTCAGTTCATTCTTAAATCATAGTTTTACTTTTTCATTTTTAATGATACATGTATCATCCAAGTGATTTGAAGCCTAAAACAGATGAGTAATTTTCAGTTTTTCACTTTCTCTTCAGTTTCCTTCTGATTACTTAATTAGCAAAATAGTGAATGATGAATAGATGTAGAACTTCTGGTTCCTTTGTCATTTGCATCTTATTGCTAATAAGGAGCAGTTAAAATAATGAATTCAACTATTTAAGACTAAAATAAGCAACTAAGGGTTCAACATCTTAACAAGCAAGACAACTAAAATGAACCAGAAAAATGTCACTTGAGAAATAAGTGCTTCATCAGCAATTAATGATTTCTCATAAAGCAGTTGGGTTGGAACAAACATCTGAAGCCATTGGCACAGGACCGACGTTGCTCATCCCTGATTTAAAAGGTCAGTGTCTTAAATAGCCAATAAATTAAATGAAGTTATTTTGTAGCAGAAACTAGCCACTAATTAAGAAAATGGATAGAATAAAAGCCTGTAGGCACTGTGGCTTTCCAGGATCAGAATTAGTCACCCCTGCTATAAAAAATGTAATAATACGTTAAATAAGCATCTGCATGCCGAATATTAAACTACTCATTGTTGGACTTTGCCCATACTATCTACCATGAGAGTTTTATGAATTATTTGTGACAGGAGTTTACATACTGCCTCATGCTGATGTGAAGCTGCAGCTGAAATGGTTCTTGAAACTGTACAGAAACTAGAAACCGAATCACCTGGCTCTTTCAAACTTGTGATGTGTGATGTTAATTTATGTAATCTAGAACCAGTATTATCACATTATCATCAGTACGTGAATATTAAGATTAAACAAAAGATAAGTGTTATGGAAACATTCCTAGCTCCTACATATTACATAATAGAGCAGCCCTGGGTGTGTCTTACCTTGTCGTTATTTATCTACTACTGAAGTACGAATAAAAACTGAAACAAGAAAAAACAGTCATATGAACAACACAAAACTGGTGCAATGGCAGTGTAGAAGAACTGCAGGAATGTTTCTCCTATACTGACTGGCATGTGATGACCTCCTCACAGTCACTGAATGAAGCTATTTGCACTGTCAGTGAATAAATGAAACTTTGTGAGTCAATGATAATTAAGGAAAAAACTGTCAAGGTGTACCCAAACAGTAAGCCATGGATCACTGAAGAGATTAAAGCATTACTATTGGAAAAATAACATGCTCATCAAGAAAATAAGAAATTTAAAGCAAAGAATTAACAAATTAATTAAACAAAATAAAAAGATGTATGAGGAAAAAAATCAAGAGGTGGTTTAAGGATAACTATCCAATGAAGGTTTGGAAAGGCCTAAAAACAATTATAGGGCTGGGTTATATAAAGAGTGTGAACTTTCCAGTAGATAAAGACCACCACAAGCTTTCAGCAGCAACTTAATTGTTTCAAAGCTGGTAAAAAATTTCAGTACCCAAAATGCAGAAATAAAGGAGATGCTTTATAAAAACAGCAGGAATACTGCTGTGATGGAGGTCAGTTTAACCAAAATGGAGAAAGGCTTGCGGTCAGTTAAAACAAACAGGACAGTGGGACAGACAGCATATCAGATCAGCTAATTACCCCAGTTTCTAAGGGCTCCAGGCCAAGTGGCACTCACTTCTGTTCCAATGAAATGCTTTGAACATTTGTTGAAAAACATTTTAATTACAAAGACAAAAGTCTTTTCAAGATAACAACTAGGGTGTTGTACTGTGTTAGCCATTATGGATGTAGTGAGGAATCAAGCAAAATGACACCTTTTATTGGCTAACTAAAAAGATTACAATATGCAAACTTTCGAGGCAACTCAGGCCCCTTCTTCAGGCAAGATGTGATCTTCCTAGTGCAACATGACTTTTTATAAGGAATACCAGAGAAAATTATAAAGGTTTGATATGTATCCTGTAACCATTTTTGGGTAAAACTGCCTTAACTTAACCTGTCATATCTCTAAATGTTTGTTTTATTTCTTTCTTTCTATTATTAGATGCAACTGAGAATGCAGATTTCTTGTTTTCTTGTGTAAATAAGCAAACTTCAGGTTACTGTACTCCTTTTTTAATTTTTGTACAACACTGCCATCTTCTGGGAGATAGCGAGTAGTATCACCCTTGCTCTTAATGCAGAGTCACCACATCTAGCAAAGCAAATGAGCAAGTTAAAGCAGAGTAACATAATCACCCCCTGAATGTGACACAAGTATGAACTTAGGTTTTGACTTTTTGTTTCTCTTTCAGCATATTTTTCTACAATCATCAATGATATTAATGGTCATTTGGGGTTTCATTTCCATTATAATTTGACTATAAAATAGACTGTAATTAGTGAATTTCCTGGCTCACTATAATGAATACAAAATATGTTTTAAGGCAGCTGACAATACTTTGGAATCTGCTCTAACTCTGGCTATTTAAAGCAACCTTTTTCGCTTATCACCTCATTAGTCAGCTTGTTAACTTCTGGAGCACTAGAGTTCATGGGACTGTAGTGTAGGCTGTTTGTATGCTTGCCAGATTAGTCATTGCATTATTCAGCACAGATTTATTTAAAAATATATTCATTTTCATGAAACAAAAGATCAGTTTATAATTGTAAATTACACTAACTCACAAATTTCCCATTTACATATGAAAAGCAGCAAGTTTTAAAATATTGCGTGTGACCTTTATGATAAAGGCAGCCTTTTAATAGCTGCCTTTATCAAAAAGTAATGAAAAAGAAATGAAATTTAGCTTGGCAAATCGACATGCTCTTAATATGTTAAACTAATTTGTGTATTTTTTTCAATCTGTTTTAGAAGTACAGGTCCAAAAAGATCCAGAGCCCTTCTTAGTTTCCCAACAGCAATGGGAGTTTATCGCTCTAAAAAAACGCACACTCATGTACTCTATATACACCACACTCACCCAAATCCAATTCGGGGAGAACAGAGGAACCTAGAGTACCTAAAAAAAACACTGTTGACACAGAAAGAACAGGCACTCTTTACATAGCCTGCAGCTCTAATAATTTATACCTTAGACAACCTTACTCTGCTGGTTTCATTTATTGCCAGTTCTAGCAAAGCCCCAGGAGATCAATTTGTTTGACAGGAAATAACAGAAAAACATACAGTTCATACAATAAATTATGCAGCTATTAAAAGCATTTTCCAGTCTGTTAATGCATCACAACTAGTATGGTTCTGTAGTGGATATAATAATATGATTTCAAGGAAATATGTTACCAATCATAATTTTACTAGCTGAAGTGTATTTAATGGTATGTTTTCTTGACATATTTGAGTTGAAATAGATCAAAATAAGGAGTAACATTTTTCAATACTCTTAAATTATACAGAAAAGCATTGTAAAGCAGGTATATGTACAGAAACTAAAAAAGTAAGAAATATATGTGATGAGGCTAACAAAAGTTGGATGGGGTAAGTCTCCTCCAGGAACCACTTATTACTTTGCATAGGTTTTTCTAACTTTGTGCAAAAGAGCTTTTGAATAACAATAAATGTATAATTTGCAGTGTTTTCAATTTTGGGGAAGGATGACCATGATGTTTTGAGATATTATGATGCAGTGATTATTGCTCTTTTCTGCAATTCCAGAGTCATAAGTTTACATATTAGACTGGACAATGACTGTGTAGCTGTACCATCCATCCATCCATTTTCCAACCCGCTGAATCCGAACACAGGGTCACGGGGGTCTGCTGGAGCCAATCCCAGCCAACACAGGGCACAAGGCAGGAAACAATCCTGGGCAGGGTGCCAACCCACCGCAGGTGTAGCTGTACATTTTATCTAAATTTGATGATGTGTAGATAAATAGTTAATCAAACAGAGATCCATTTATATATAACTACTTTCTGACAAGTGAAACGTTCCATATTTTTTAACATTTGCAACTTTTTTATAAACTTTTTTATGCATCAGCGCCAGCGTGATCTCTGGTTTAACAAACATTTTCCAGATTTTGCCCACACTTTTGCCCACACTTTTATTCCTCCATTTTCCATGATCCTGTTTATCCCTTAGGGATGATATCTACTCTTCTCATGTAGTTTGCCACCACCTCCAGCTATGCCTACTTTGACCTCCCTCTAGACCTCATTTCCTCCATCTCCGTCACTGCGTATCTCTTCATCCAATCATCCTCCAACCTTCATTACACCTGCCCTAACCTTCTTTATCTGTTTATCCCCTTTTTGCTTCCATATCAAACCTTTCTCTTAACTCAGCAATCATCTTACTCTCAATCTCTAACACTCCACACATCGAACTGATCATTTTCATTGCCATGTTTCTCACTTCTTCTTTCATTGGTCGTGTCTCCCTCCAATACAGCATAATACTATTCCTCACAAATGTTTCAAAAAGATTTCCCATCAATGTAAGAGAAGCCCCTTTCGAAATGAAAATGGAGGACAGCTTCCAGAATTACTTTTGTTCGCCTCTTACTTTTGATATCACCACTTATCTCATAAAGACTTCTGCATTCAACATGTCACCTAGTTAGAAGAACTTTCCTCAAAACACTTCTGATATCCATATTTACACTTACTACATCGATATTTTGCACTTCTTTTATGCACACCCACTGCCTGCTGACTACCCTTCATACCACTACAGCTCTTATGCATCCCCTTTGACAAGCCATACATCCTGCCATCACCGTGCTGCACATGCCACATGACCATAGAATTGTTGTTAATCCAAATATTTGTGATGTTTCTGCCATACCATGTGGGTTTTTGCACCTTTCATTTGTTTTTTTATAGTTAATATAACTCATTCTGGTCACCATTTCTTTTTTGTTTTGATGTGGTCTCTGCCATTTTGTTCCAAACCTTTCATGGCCATGTTGATATTATTTATTGTAGTTATACTACATGGTTGCGAGACATGGATGCTATCCAGTGACCTGAGGCGAAGACTGGACTCCTTTGGTACTGTGTCTCTCTGGAAAATCCTTGTGTACCATTAGTTTGACTTTGTGTCGAATGAGCGGTTGCTCATGGAGTCCCAAATGAGGCACATTACCTGCATTGTGAGGGAGCGTCAGTTACGGCACTACGGCCATGTGGTGCGTTTCCCCAAGGGTGATCCAGCTCGTA
Source organism: Erpetoichthys calabaricus (assembly GCF_900747795.2). Taxonomy (NCBI): domain Eukaryota; kingdom Metazoa; phylum Chordata; class Cladistia; order Polypteriformes; family Polypteridae; genus Erpetoichthys; species Erpetoichthys calabaricus. The sequence goes on from NC_041397.2 coordinate 113,687,575, forward strand.
AGATCCTCATTGTTGGGGACCCGAGTGGCTAGACCAGTTCAAGGGGTGACCCACATAACACCTGGCTGCGGCAGATAGAGGGTCATTTCCGGAGAGTGGGACTGGACCATGTGTCTGCCTGGGGGGTTGCCAACTGGGATCCTGAGTTGTTTCATCGTGTAGTGGGTGCGGCAATGCACTGTACCAGTGCATGCTACCCAACTTGACTTGACTTGATACTTGTTGCCGGCCACATCACTAGGAATCATATGATGGATTATGTCATCATTTAGCTATACAGGATCCTCACATCCCCTAACTTCTTAATATTGTTTCACATTACTAAAAAGAATCTTTACTAGTGACAGCCAGGCATGATTCATCCAAGATAGTGGTAGGATGGTTTTAAATTGTTTTTGGTTAACCTTTTTTTCGACAGTCACTTTGACTTTTTTTCATTTGCAGTTGACAAAACTACTGCCTAATGTGGAAGAATGATTTTAGGGTAACATAGCATTCATCTTAAAGAAATAGCATAAAGGGTTAATAAATGTGGGAAATCAAATAAAGGTCAAGTGAACAACAAAATGTACACTGAAATATAAGATTTGGTTTAGGAAAAATGCTGAGATGGTCAAGTAAAGAAGAATACACCAGAAGAAAGGTTGATGTAATATACAAAACTAGCCAACCCGCGGTGTAGCATACGCCACATAATTATTCATTGATGGCTGAACACTTCCTGAAAGACACAGCTGTCCAAATGGGGTGGGTTTGAGGATACGACTGTAAGTAAATGAAAAGATGGAACTCTGGAGAGAGCAACATACAATTGTCCGTGACTGAAAACTGGTTTTGGCAGATACAGGCATATCTTTTTGAAAGTTTGGCCCTGTGCCTTATTAATTGTCATTGCGAAGGCCAATCTAACAGCCACAGGGGTTCACCAGGACTGAGTCTGGGAAACACTGCTGTACACAGACAAAAGCGACTCAGGTGAGGAGTCGGGGCGGGTACGTGAGCAGGCAGTGTGCATGCCTCAAGAGTGAGGGTGGACACGGGAGAAAGTGACTCAGGTGGAGGGTTAGAGTTGGCGGGCGGGGCTCTGTCATGCGTATCCCATGACGCTGGAGTAGGGTTAGATGCATGCATGCGTATCCCATGGTCGGGCGACTTGGTAGATTATATATAGAAAAGCAGCCGGAACCAAAAAGAATAATGAAAGTCAACATGGCTCAGAGGTGCATGTGGACTGTAGCAGAGACGAAAGCGACTGAGGCGGTGTTTGGAAAATGAACAGTCAACGTGACTCACAGGTGCATGTGGACTGTACACAGACGAAAGCGACTCAGGTGAGAAGTTGGGGGCGGGCACATGAGCAGGCAGTGCGCATGCCTCGAGAGCGAGGGTGGACACAGGAGAAAGCGACTCAGGAGGAGGGTTAGAGTTGGCGGGCGGAGCTCTGTCGTGCGTACCCCATGACGCAGGAGGAGGGTTAGAGTTGGTGGGCGGGGCTCTGTCTTGTGTGCGTGTGTATCCCGTGGTCGGGTGACTTGGTGGATTATATATAGAAAAGCAGCCGGAACCGAAAAGAACAATGAAAAGTCAACGTGGCTCAGAGGTGCATGTGGACTATAGCAGAGACGAAAGTGACAGAGGTGGTGTTTGGTGAGGTGTTGCGTGCTGGGGTGGACTTGGGTGGAGGGTTAGAGTTGGCGGGCGGGGCTGTGTCGTGCGTATCCCATGACGCGGGAGGAGGGTTAGAGTTGGCGGGCAGGGCTCTGTCATGCATATCCCATGGTCTTAGAGTTGGTGGGGGGGGCTCTGTGAGTTGGTGGGCGTGGCTTTGTCATGCGTATCCCATGGTCTCTGTCTTGCGTGCCATGGTCGGCTGCTTAGTGAACTGCTGGTGGGCGGGACTCTGTGAGTTGGTGGGCATGGCTCTGTCTTGCGTGCTCCTTGCTTGCCATGGACTTAGTGAATTATATACTGTATATAGATGTACTGAAGGATGACTAAGAGATGACTAAGGAATCAGCAGACTAGAATAGACAGTTGTCATATGCACAGAAATTTCAAGGGTGGTGTCTCATCTCAAAAGGTATAAGAAGAACCAGAATATTATATAATAGACTTTTAAACTATATAAATATTTGGGTATAATCCAATGAACCAACCAGAGTAAAATGTATGCATTGATTGACACTGTATGTAAATTCAACAGTTTATAAAATGAACCTCTATACTTTGTTTCTCTGACCATGCTGTGACAGACAGCTTTTGAAGAATGCTCCCTCCAAGGCATTTTGCCGAGGAGTCATTAAAAGATACAATGAACAGCTTTTCTCCAGCCTGATTACTGAATTGTCCAGTAGAGGATGTGTCTTTCTTTAATAAGATGTTAAATTTCAACCACACTAAATAGACACAATGCAGCTAGTAATATTTTTATGGGGCGTAGATAATTATTTTTTAATCATGGAAAAGCTGCTTGACCTAAAAAGAAATCTAAGGGGTAGAGATATTTTGAGTCTTCATCTAAGGCTGTTGAAAATGTGAAACTACCATGGCAAAAACTGCACTGTTTCTCTGGACCGGGCTTCAGGAATGGCAAGTCCATGGTGTGAACTGGCTTCACTTATGTGTAAAAAGGTAAATGAGGTGGAGGGTCAGATAGCTAAACTGCACTGCATTATACATCCAGATGTCATTAAAATGGAGATTGTCAGTTATACAAATTGTGAACTTCGTTTGCTCAAAAGTCCTCAATCACAGATTTTCTCGGTATTTCTGACCATTTCCTATTTTCTGACTGAGATTTTGCCTCTTCCCATTCTTGCCATATCATCTCCATGCCCTACTTCAATAACTGTGTTGTCTGTCCTTCCCTCCACAGTGCAGAGATGACGCCCAGTAAGGGCAACTAACCCTGCCCTCCCAGTCTGACTGGGACTGAGTGCACCACGGGAAAGAGCTCCAACATTACGCGACCGGTGCAAGAACACTGATGGACAGCTGCTCAAAGGCTATGTTAAACTAATAATGCTTTGTTGTTTTTCAAACAGTGTTTGTTTTGGATGCCAAAGAGCACCTGGTTTTGTTTAAAGTTGTTGAAAGGAATTAAGTAGGACAACCTAGTTGGTGTCCCAACATTTCTTTTGTCTTTGGTTATTCCTTTGACTGATGACACTGCATTTACCTAGAAGCCTTTCACTACCAAGCTAGCCTTCTATTTCAGTATCCTCTCCTTCAGTTTCACTTTGCCTTTGCCACCAATACAAGATTACTGGTATACAAAAACCCCCAAGTTAATCCTTCATGTACTTCTCTGGTCACAACCACCATCACTTGCATGGAAAACAATGAATTAACAGATCCCTATGCAGCTCCAGTTGATCTCAAAATTTTCACTGTGCCCATATGCTGTTCTAATCATTGTTCATGCTCTTTCGTGCAGTGACATCAGCACAGACATATCTCATTCGATCACACCTAATTTTCTCAGTATGCAGCACCCTGCCATATATGTCTTCAAGAACTACAATGCATAATGTAGATTCTTTTCCTTTATCTGACACTTTTCATGTGTTATCCTGACAACAAAGATCATATCCCTTGTTCCTTTCCCACTTATTCAGCCAAAATGAACTTTGTTCATTTTCAGATGATCCATAATTCTTTTCTATAGCAGTCTCTCAACCAAATTCAATACCAAAAGCATCATTACTCCATGAGACTGACATTACAAAGGATTACCTTTTCCTTTTTGAGTGGAATAAGCCTACTGCTTTTCCAGTCTTCAGGATTCCTCCTTTCGCACACAATTGTGTTTAACAGGTTGGACAGCCTTCCATATCCAGCACCTTGTGCTGCCTTCAACATTTTTAACAGCACTTAAGCTGGGTCCATTGATTTACCTATTTTTATCTTCTGTGGTTTTGTGACTTCCTTTTTCAAAAACATATGGCTGCAGCCTTCTATTTTTTCACAATGATTATCATTATCATATTCAATCTCCTCATTCAATATATTCTCCATGTACTTCTTTCTAGGTGTCATTAATCCCATTACTATTATTCATGTTCCCCTCAGCATTTTTCATGCAAATCACACCTACTATAATCGGCCTTTCTTGTGCCATCTTCTTTACAATAATGAATGCATTCCTCCTTTGTTCCTAATTAATTTGCAAACGATATATTCCCTTGTTCCTGGATCCTCCCTGCATGGAGTTTGCATGTTCTCCCCGTGTCTGTGTGGGTTTCTTCCGGGCGCTCCGGTTTCCTCCCACAGTCCAAAGACATGCAGGTTAGGTGGATTGGTGATTCTAAATTGGCCCTAGTGCGTGCTTGGTGTGTGGGTGTGTTTGTGTGTGTCCTGCAGTGGGTTGGCACCCTGCCCGGGATTGATTCCTGCCTTGTGCCCTGTGTTGGCTGGGATTGGCTCCAGCAGACCCCCGTGACCCTGTGTTTGGATTCAGCGGGTTGGAAAATGGGTGGATGGATGGATATTCCCTTGTCAACCTCTGCCTTTAATGTCTGCCATTTCTTATAGTAGGTATGTCCAAACTTTTTTGTCAAGGATCACTTGTGAAAAAATGAGTCTTTTTAGAGGTCAGATAAAGAAAAAAGTCAGCAATATACTTACATCCCATGCCATGCCAATAAAGTATCACAATTTAAGTATTTATGTGTAATAATTGTATTATTTATTGTATTTGTACTTTAAGACAAACAGTAACTGCGGTGGGTTGGCGCCCTGCCCGGAATTGGTTCCCTGCCTTGCGCCCTGTGTTGGCTGGGATTGGCTCCAGCAGATCCCTGTGACCGTGTATTCGGATTAAGCGAGTTGGAAAATGGATGGACGGATGGACACACAGTAATTGACTGCATCTATTATATATCCATATATATTCAGTACATTTAGATACCCCATTATGTTGACCATGAATCCAAGGTCTGCTACACATTCTAGATCAGACATAATTTCTAGTTGTGGCTGTTTTTTGTCTTTGATAAACTGAGCAATGAGTGAGCCATCTAATATCACAGTGATAGATCACATATCTGTATTCTGCCTCAATTTATAGGCACAAAAGGACTTAAACTGCCAGTGGCTGAGGACTTTTCAGCAAAAGAAGTTCACAATTTGTATAACTGTTCCCACGACATTCTCCATTTTAATGAATTTCACATATATGACCTCTGGATGTATAATGCATTGTAGTTTAACTGCCTGACCCTCCGCTTCATTTACCTTTTTTACACATAAGTGAGACTTGTTCACACCGTGGACTTGCCATTCCTGGAGCCCCATCTGTAGAAACACTGCAGTTTTTCCCATGGTAGTTTCACATTTTCAACTGCTTTAGATGAAGACTTAAAAATATCTCTATCCCTTAGATTTCTTTTTAGGTCAAGAAGCTTTCCCATGATTAAAAAACCATTATCTCCTCTCATGATTGATTACATCTTGCCTGAAGAAGAGGCCTGAGTTGCCTCGAAAGCTTGCATATTGTAATCTTTTTAGTTAGGTGTCATTTTGCTTGACTCCTCCCAATAAAAATAATACTAGCTGCATGGTGTCTGTTAAGGCAGTAGTTTTGTCAACTGCAAGTGAACAAACGTCACGTCTTTGCCTTTTCTGCAACTCAACTGTTTTTAAATAAGCCCTCAACAGTATTCCTAGAAAGATTCACATTTAACATGTGTGGGTTTTTTTTTTTTTTTTTGCGTTGGTGACTGTAGTGGGGCACTGTTACAACAACCTCCAGTATCTAGTCAACAGTTTTCTCTAATGGATTTTTCCAAAATCTAGATAGTGATTGGCGTCAAAACTTACAAGAGAGAAAAACACAGGATGGCACTTTGTAAAATGACAAGGGTGACATTCTTTGGTAATCAATTAAATTGCAACTCCAATTATTTCACGCAGGTAATGTGGTCTATGATTGTCCTGCATGGGCCGCTTAATAATGCAATTTACAAAGTGAAATGTGGACCATATAAAATTCGCAATGGGGCCGTACCTGGCCGCATTTGAATAACATCTTTTCTTCTGGTCAATTAACTTCGTTACATCAGAATTCCTCAAACATATCTCCTTTTACCTTGGTGGTCACTTTGTCCAACCTCAGACTTATTCCATTACATTCAGACAGGCATTGTCCATTGTTCTCCACTTTCTGTTCATTCCTGATGCTTCTAAAAGCTCATTAGCTCTTACTACCAGCATTTCAGCGAGTTTACTTCTCACACTTTTCTCCTTCAGCATCCAGACCTTTAGCCTCTCTTAATTTTCTTCATTCCTCTGACAGAAGGACCTTCTACAACCAAGTGATGTGATATGGTGCACACTTTTTTCTAGAGATCACTTTCACATTTTTCACCATCACCAAGCAACTCCAACCCCACATTGCTTCATTTGTAAGAAATTCATGAACTGGGGTTCCCTCTACTCTGATTTGACTAGGTTTCCTAGCTTCCTGATTGAAATAAGCAGGTAGGGCCACCCACTGGGCACTATAGGCCATACCCCACTCTTTCTTTGTTCCTTTAGTCAAAAGTGGTGTTAAAGCAAAAATATTTAAGGCTCAATATTCTTCCTGACAGCAACCTCCTTTCATTGCCTTTTACAGCAAGCAAAATGGCAACCTTCTTCTAACATCAAGTTACACAAGATGGTTTTACACTGTTTGGTATTACATTTTTTTAAATACTGCACTTAAAACATATAATACTACCAGTGTAAATGTAAAGTGGTATTGTAATTTTATGCATGTTCAAAAAATAAGAGTGCATCTGAGCAGTCAGAGAGCTTAAAGGAAACACAGCTGGAAGAATGCGTTCAGTAATTTCTTTTTTTAATTCTCGCAAAAATGGAGGGTTATAGCCTATACTGGCAGCATCAGACACAAAGCAAGAAGCAATTCTGAAAACTTTCACACATACACGCACACTCAACCCAGATGAATTAAGGGTCACCAATTAATTTCACATACATGTCTTATATTTGGAAAAACACTGAAGTACCTAAGGAAAATCTATACAGACACTGGCAGACCAGCCGCGGAACTGAAGCCAGGTTCTTTGGAGCTGTGAGTCACCATGGCTACCTTTCAGTTATTGGGTCATTTATGCCATCATTTCAAACACTCATTTTGTTTATCGTCAAGTTTTCTATAGATGCATTTTTGAGAAAACATTGCTTAAAAATATTATTTTCAAAAATTAACACTAAATGTGATCAATGCATTTTGTTTACTACAGTATATCTTCGTATTAGAAATCTTCAATCAGTGTTAACATTTACCTATATTCTATTACTTTCATATGTATAAATTAAACTTTAAAATTTATGTTTACAGTTTTATCTGCTTTATGCTTTCTTTGTAATTTAGGCATGAAATCCTACTGGATTTTCTAGAGTGATCATTCTGTGCTTTTCATCATTTAAAAGGGATATACAGTATGCTGCAGGAGGAGGATGTGTTTTTTTTACGGTCTGTCACTGACTGGTGTTATAAACACAGCACTGATATTTCTGAAAGTGACTAAAATATGTGTGAAATCATTGCCTAGAGGCTGTAAAAAACATAAAGATATTGAATGTGTGTATGTGTTTTATCCCCGCAGTCTAATTAACCAAAGCAGTTATTGAACTTGAATTTACACAAAGATGTGGAATGTATTTAATACCTACTACAGCAAATGAATGATAGCCTTTTGTTTTGCTAAATAAGAAAGAAATTAAAGCATAACCAAAAATGACCACGCACCATCTGGCATAACAGATAAACATGCAGACTGGAATTCTTTATGTATAAAGTATATTATTATCTATTATATGCAACCATTTACAGTAGCTGCTTGCTTTCTTCATTCAAATTGCAAACTTCATTAAGTCAATATTTATTGCACAAAGGTAATTATGTACATTGTATACTTTAAAATTACATAAATTTAATGTCAAGGGTCAAGCTAAATAATACATTCATCTGTCTATTTGTTTGCAAATCCACTCTTTCCAATGGGAAGTAAGGTGGTCTCATTACATTTAGAACTGGAAATATGCATGCCTGTAGTGTAAACAAAAGGAACAAACTTTTTTGTAATTTGAGTGCAATTTAATACAATTCTTCTTAAATTAGGGATGTATTATTTGTGTTGGTAAAATGACTTGGGAACTGCTACCACAAAATGGCTGTATACAGTATGTACAGTGCATTTTGTTAAGTGAGAAGGGATGTAGGGCCTGCCATTCCAAAAAGACAACATGCTATGTGATTGACTGGTACAAATCTAACATTACTGTCAAACCCTCTCAGCACAGTTCGTCTGCTTCTTCTTCTTGTTTCGGCTGCTCCCGTTAGGAGTTGCCACAGTGGATCATCTTCTTCCATATATTTCTGTCCCCTGCATCTTGTTCTGGTACACCCATCACCTGCATGTCCTCTCTCACCACATCCATAAACTTTCTCTTAGGCCTTCCTCTTTTCCTCTTATCTGGCAGCTCTATCCTTAGCATCCTTCTCCCAATATACTCAGCATCTCTCCTCTGCACATGTCCAAACCAACACAATCTCACCTCTCTGACTTTGTCTCCCAACCGTCCAACTTGAACTGACCCGCTAATGTACTCATTTCTAATCCTATCCATCCTCGTCACACCCAGTGCAAATCTTAGCATCTTTAACTCTGCCACCTCCAGCTCTGTCTCCTGCTTTCTGGTCAGTGCCACCATCTCCAACCCATATAACATAGCTGGCCTCACTACCGTCCTGTAGACCTTCCCTTTCACACTTGCTGATATCTGTCTGTCACAAATTACTCCTGACACTCTTCTCCACCCATTCCACCCTGCCTGCACTCTCTTTTTCACCTCTCTTCCACAATCCCCATTACTCTGTACTGTTGATCCCAAGCATTTAAACTCATCCACCTTCACCAACTCTACTCCTTGCATCCTCACCATTCCACTGACCTCCCTCTCATTTACACACATGTATTCTGTCTTGTTCCTACTGACCTTCATTCCTTTCCTCTCTAGAGCATATCTCCACTTCTCCAGGGTCTCCTCAACCTGCTCCCTACTATCGCTACAGATCACAATGTCATCAGCAAACATCATAGTCCACGGGGACCCCTGTCTAATCTCGTCTGTCAACCTGTCTATTACCATTGCAAATAAGAAACGGCTCAGAGCAGATCCCTGATGTAATCCCACCTCCACGCTGAATGCATCCGTCACTTCTATCGCAGACCTCACCACAGTCACACTTCTCTCGTACATATCCTGTACAACTCTTACATACTTCTCTGCCACTCCAGACTTCCTCATACAATACCACAGCTCCTCTCGAGGCACACTGTCATATGGTTTCTCCAGGTCCACAAAGACGCAATGCAACTCCTTCTGGCCTTCTCTATACTTCTCCATCAATACCTTCAGAGCAAACATCACATCTGTGGTGCTCTTTCTTGGTATGAAACCATACTGCTGCACACTAATCATCACCTCACTTCTTAACCTAGCTTCCACTACTCTTTCCCATAACTTCATGCTGTGGCTCATCAATTTTATCCCCCTGTAGTTACTACAGTCCTGCACATCACCCTTATTCTTAAATATCGGCACCAGTACACTTCTCCACTTATCAGGCATCCTCTCACTTTCCAAGATTCCATTAAAAAATCTGGTTAAAAACTCCACTGCCATCTCTCCTAAACACCTCCATGCTTCCACAGGTATGTCATCTGGACCAACGGCTTTTCCATTCATCATCCTCTTCATAGCTGTCCTTACTTCCTCCTTGCTAATCCATTGCACTTCCTGATTCACTATCTCCACATCATCCTACCTCTTCTCTCTCTCTTGTTCTCTTCATTCATCAGCCTCTCAAAGTACTCTTTCCATCTGCTCAACACACTCTCCTCACTTGTGAGTACATTTCCATCTTTATCCTTTATTACCCTAACCTGCTGCACATCTTTCCCAGCTCGGTCCCTCTGTCTAGCCAATCAGTACAGGTCCTTTTATCCCTCTTTAGTGTCCAACCTCTCACACAACTCATCATATGCTTTTTCTTTGCCTTCGCCACCTCTCTCTTCACCTTGCGCCTTATCTCCTTGTACTCTTGTCTACTTTCTGCATCTTTCTGACTATCCCACTTCTTCTTTGCCATCCTCTTCTTCTGTATACTCTCCTGTACTTCCCCATTCCACAATCAGGTTTTCTTTTCCTCCTTCCTCTGTCCAGATGTCACGCCAAGCACTCTTCTTGCTGTCACCCTTACTACATCTGCTGTAGTTTCCCAACTGTCTGGTAATTCTTCACTACCACCCAGTGCTAGTGTCACCTTCTCCCTAAATTCAACCTTGCAGTCTTCATTTTTCAACTTCCACCATTTGATCCTTGGCTCTGCCCTCACTCTCTTCCTCTTCTTGATCTCCAACGTCATCCTACAGACCACCATCCTATGCTGCTTAACTACACTTTCCCCTGCCACTATTTTGCAGTCTTCAATCTCCTTCAGATTGACTCTTCTGCATAGGATGTAATCTACCTGTGTGCATCTTCCTCCACTCTTGTACGTCACGCTATGTTCCTCCCTCTTCTTAAAATACGTATTCACCACAGCCATGTCCATCCTTTTGGCAAAATCCACTATCCTCTGACCTTCTTCATTCCTCTCCTTGACACCATACCTACCCAACACCTCCTCGTCTCCACTGTTCCCTTCACCAACATGCCCATTGAAATCTGCTCCAATCACCACTTTCTGTCCCTTGGGTACACTGATCATCACTTCATCCAACACTCCAAAAATCTTCTTTCTCATCTATTGCACACCCAACTTGCGGGGTATATGCACTACAACAACAACAACAACATTTATTTATATAGCACATTTTCATACAAATAATGTAGCTCAAAGTGCTTAACAACATTCATCATCACACGTCCAGTTTCCAGCTTCATAATCATTACTCTGCCTGACACTCTTTCACCTCCAGAACACTCTTGACATACTGTTCCTTCAGAATAACTCCTACCCCATTTCTCCTCCTATCCAAACCATGATAGAACAATTTGAATCCACCTCCAATCCACCTGACCTTACTCCCCTTCCATTTAGTCTCTTGCACGCACAATATATCAACCTCCCTTCTCTCCATCATATCAGCTAACTCTCTCCTCTTACCAGTCATACTGCCAACATTCAAAGTCCCTACCCTCAGTTCCGCTCTCTTTACCTTCCTCCTCTCCTCCTGCCTCCGGGCACGTCTCCCCCCACTTCTTGTACTTCTTCTTCGGCCAACAGTAGCCCAATTTCCGCCAGCACCCTGTTGACTAACAGTACTGGTGGCGGTCGTTGTTAACCTGGGGCTCGACCGATCTGGTATGGAAATTTGTATTGTCTACATTTTGATTTGGTAAAATTTTACACTGGATGCCCTTCCTGATGTAACCCTCCCCATTTATCCGGGCTTGGGACCGGCACGAAGAAACACACTGATTTGTGCATCACCTGTGGCTGGGTTACAATTCATTAACCTAATTAACATGCACATTATTGAGTTTGTAAGAAAAAACTGGAGTGCACAGATAAAAAAACATGCTGACCTAAGGAGAACCTGCAAACTTCACAGAGATATTACTAGGCATTGAATTCTAATACCGCTTGCTAGGTCTATAAGGCAGCAGAACTAATTACTGTGCCACAGTGGCATCATGAAACAAATCTAATAACAGTGAAACTATGAAATTAGAAACCACACATTAAAGATTCAAAGATATAGGTTTCACTGTGATTTTGGACTATATGAGTGAACATGATGTCTTCTTTTGTTTTGGACTGAAAAGTAATATTTCAGCTCAGACAGCGATTGCCTGTCCCAATATACAAGTCGTTAATTCAAGCCTGAGGTTAACAATATCTGAGACATACTGAAGAGCCAGACTGAGCAATGAAAGGAGAAGCATCAATAATAAAGTTTCCCAGATTATACATAACATTTAAAGCTTACCTCCTCACAGTAGTTGGCAAGAATTCTAATTTTACTAGTTTAGTATTTAATTCTAAGAATCATGATTGAGTAAGTAAGTGTGAAAAAGAAATGTGCATTTGTTTGAAGGGAATCATGTTGATAAAAAAAGAAAATCTATTACAGAAAAAAATTGAGATCTGGAGCAGACATAGAAAATCCCAGGCAAAGCCTTGAACACATATTGTAATGTGTTCTTGAAGTTCATTAAAATGTATATAAATAAATACACTTAACAAAATTCACTTGACATTTCTTTACATTCTGAAAATTGATTTTTTTTCCATAAAAATTGAATAAATCTCTAAAACTTTACGCATTCAGCATTCTACATTGTATTTGGTCACAACAAAAAGGTAATTTTTCTCTTTAGCTAAAATGGATATAAAACATTTTGCAATGAAATTCTTCATATCCTGAAAAGGGCTAGAATGCTGTCTGCATATTCATTGTTGATGAAACTTTTTTTTTATATTCTCTTTTGATGGATTTTGTCATCCACAACATTTAGCATCATATAACAGGCAATAAAATAGGGGTAGATATAAATCAGTCAATAGCCAGTTTATTTAATGTTTTTCACAGTGGGCATCATTTTAACACAAAAAAATAGAAATAAAATATTAATGAAAATATGAGTTATTATTATTTTTTAATGAATCCACTGTATCAGAAAGGGCATTACTTCACATATTTTCAACACCACTGAAACCCACAGTGCATAGTTTATAAAATCTGATGCTTGCTTTGACTCCAATATGAAATGCTTTAAATATATGCACATTCATTTAGACCAAGCATTCTGTAAAGGTAAGATAGAGAAAATGTAAATGTAACATCATGGTGCAAATCTAAAAGTAAAGGTTAGGTGGAGGCTTGACAGAATAGTATTTTGTGCAGCTGCCTCACACATCCAGTGTCCTCAGGTTTTTTCCTGTGCACCAGTTGTTCTGTGCTTGGGTTTTTCCTCTTTAAGTTTCAGTTTTTCTCCATCATTCTAAAGACATGCAGAGTACTTAATTGGTGATTTCATAGTATGAGTGACTGATGGTAAGGATTGTTCACAGTGTTTCCATGATAGACTCATCAGAGCTTGAACTGGATTAAGCAGAATATTATGTTATAAAGCATGTATTGCTAAAATGTAACACATTATGCTATAACAACTAACAATTAATTTTCACACATTGTATGAATATACATCATTTGCTCTGTACTGTAAATACATGTTTACATTATGAAAGATGCTATTAAAAAGAGTTTTGGGAAAAAAAGTTGAAAAACATTTAGAAAGTCCTCTTATCTCTAGACTTTCACATTTTATTTAGGAATGAATACAGTGTCTTTTAAAGATATTGTTTAATGCTTTAAGCATGATTTCTGAACAAGTCATTCTCAAATAAAGGTGTTCGGCCACAATTAACTGACTTCATCAACCTGCATCAGGACTTCAGTCTCAAAAGCCTTGAGTCCTTGTGGCATAATTTTAGATGGATTCAGAAATGTCAGGCAAATGTGACGGGGAGTGGTACAAAAGTCTAGTATGCCAAATTAGTCAAAAACTAGATCAGAGAACAAGAGAAGATAAAGTATAATAAACAAATGTGAAAGCACATACTGTATGATACAAAACTCAGCACAAAAACTGGACCAAAACATTTAACAAAGTCCAGAACCCAAAAACACTGGTATTTAAATATAGGAATCCAATGGGCCAGGGTGGAAGAAAAATAGCCATCACAATAAAAATAGTTAATGACTGAGTAATGGCTGAAGAATAGGAGCCAATTTACACAATTAAACAGCTTAAGGTGGCAGGTGAGTAATGGCAGTTGTCAGGGAATGGCAATGCTAAGGCAACGTGGGGGAAATGTTTAAAGCAGAGGCACCAGAGTGGGTACTCTTTGCTCAAAAGCAAAGATGATTCTCATTTCACTAGAGCATAGTCAAATCCATAAATTTTCATTTCCAAATTTTTACATCCACTCTATTATTTTCAAATTATTTTATAATATTTACTGTCCATTCTGAAACAACAAAAACACATATAATCTTTCATATTGGGTATGTTAATCAGGAAAGAGTGGTATTTGTGATAAGACCAGCACATTAAATAATGTCCCCTGAGGCAAGGCAAATTTTTCTTCCCTTCCACCCAAAACCAATACTCTTTCAAGACATATGACATCACACTCAATCCAAATACAATACACATTTCAGGCTTCAAGATTCAATACTTCCACAATTCAATGCATTCTTGGAACAACAACACAACATCTGTTTAACCTCCAACCTCCAAAAATATTTTTTATTGAATTTAGCAATAGTGAAATTGAATACAAAATTAAACTTGGCTATTTTGTTCATCTCGCCCCCTTCTGTAAACTTTTTGTCAGTTTTCGAACTCTATCCTGCAAGCTAAATGGCACCTGATCTTTTTTAACTAAACACATACAGCACAAACATAACAGATATTTAAAAATCATTGTACCCTAAGTTCTTGTCAATAAGCCGCGGCTTATCTAAGGAAAAAAGTTGTGAAAATGAAAAAATAGAATATCGGCTTATACATAAGTCCGGCTTATACATCCATCGCGGGGGTTGCGTTCCAGAGCCACCCGCGAAATAAGAATATCCGCGAAGTAGAAACCATATGTTTATATGGTTATTTTTATATTGTCATGCTTGGGTCACAGATTTGCGCAGAAACACAGGAGGTTGTAGAGAGACAGGAACGTTATTCAAACACTGCAAACAAACATTTGTCTCTTTCAAAAGTTTAAACTGTGCTCCATGACAAGACAGATGACAGTTCAGTCTCACAATTAAAAGAATGCAAACATATCTTCCTCTTCAAAGGAAGAAACAAATCAATATGTCTGTTTGGCTTTTAAGTATGCGAAGCACCGCGGCACAAAGCTGTTGAAGGCGGCAGCTCACACCCCCTCCGTCAGGAGCAGACAAAGAGAGGGAGAGGGAGAGTTTGTTTTTCAGTCAAAAATCAATACGTGCCCTTCGAGCTTTTAAGTATGCGAAGCACTGTGCAGCATGTCTTTTCAGGAATCAGCTTTACAAAAGATAGCAACGTGAAGATAATCTTTCAGCATTTTTAGACGAGCGTCTGTATCATCTAGGTGTGCAAACAGCCCCCCTGCTCAATCCCCATACGTCAGGATCACAGATAGTCAGCGCAAGATTGACAGAAAAGTAAGCAATCTAGCTTCTCAGCCATCTGCCAATAGCGTCCCTTGTATGAAATCAACTGGGCAAACCAACTGAGGAAGCATGTACCAGAAATTAAAAGACCCATTGTCCGCAGAAATCCGCGATATATATTTAAATATGCTTACATATAAAATCACAATTTAAATGACCGCTACGCGCTCGTGTTGACTCGGCGACGCCCAGAGCAGAAAGAACGCGCTCCGGCCGCTCCAACCGCGCCATGCGGGGAGTGAGAGAGACGGCAATATCTCACACTCTCTCCCCCCTTAAAGAAATTAAATGGGCGCGAGTGAGACCACTGACCTCCCTCCCTTCTATTAGTTATAGGTTATAGTATGTTCGGCTTATCCATGAGTCCGGCTTATCTATGATACGATTTTATTTTAAAAATTCGTATGATTTTTGGTCTCCGGCTAATACATGAGTCCGGCTTATAGACAAGAACTTAGGGTACCTATGACTGACAACTCAGCTGCATTACAGAAAATAACAACATTTTACAAACTGTCATGATCAATGTATATACAATATGATATATAAAAATCAGGTAAATTAACAAAAATGTGAATGCACTCTTTTAATTCTTTGATACTTACTATGTGAACTGCGTTCTGTGAAATGTGAAACTTTTAAAATTAAAATATTTCTCACAATATTTAAAGGCACTGAATATGTGTGTAATTCTTAACGTTCACACTTACTGTATATAATCATGTATAAGTAGGGTCTTGAAACCCGAAAAAATCAATCATAAAATCAGTCCCCGACTTATACGCCGTTCAAAAATGCAACACTTATTTTTTTTTTTTAACATCTTCTTGCCTCCTCCAATCTCACACCAGTTTCTCAGATGCATCGAATTTTGTTGCAGCAGCGCAGTTACCAATTTCTTTCGCTACATTCAATTTAAAACCAGCTTCATATTTTCTTCTGATTGAACGCTCCATCGTGATAAGGGATGCTCTTACAATAAAGGTGTATGAGGGTGTGTGATACAAAAAACACAAATCAGTACAAACGCTGCTTCGAAATAGTTTTGGTATTACTGTGTGGTTACTGTACATAGGCACAATAGAGAGAGAGAGAGAAGTTAGGAGCACGAGCTGATACAGCACATTGCTGCACGCACATAGAAAAAAAAGGCAGTGTGCTCTGTGGTTACTGTCTCAGGTGGGCGTTAGCATATCATAATCCCTTGTACCAATACCGTGAGTTTTCCGCATTCGACTTATATGACCGACATTATAAAATACCAGAAATTATACTGTAAAATCAAGTCCTGACTTATCCGCGGGAGAACTTATCCGTGAGTATATACGGTAATTCACATTTTTTTCAATTGTTATTTCCTCATGTTGAAAAATACTGTTGCATGAAAATGCTACCATTACTAAAGTGCTGCCTGAAGCTATTGTTTTGTTTCCCCACTTAACACAGCAAGTCAGTACGGAACTAACTTGAATTACATCGGTGGCAAAAGCACAAGGAAAACAAAGCACCTGAAAGAAACACTAAACTGGACTTCTATGCCCAGAGAGAAAATAAAACACAACAGCTTTTATAGGTTACAAACAAGCATAATGTAGCCAAAACCATGGAAAATATAGACTAGGAGACATACTACACTAAATAAGGAGAAATATTTAATTGTTTCAATGCACAGTATATGTTGGCTGATCAGAGGTGGGTAGAGTAGCCAAAAATTGTATCTCAAGTAAGAGTAGTGTTACTTCAAAAAGTAGTCATCCAAAAAATTACTCAAGTAAAGGTAAAAAAGTACTTGGTGAAAAGACTACTCAAGTACTGAGTAACTGTTTGAACATAATAAATGATTTATTTTTTAGAAATGTTGTAATAAGACAGACAAAAATATAAAATAATGTTCAAATTCTGCTATTTCCAAATAATAAAATAAAAAAATGAGTAAACATAAATAACATCTTTACAAAATAAAGATGCACAAATAACACAAAGTTCCAAATCTCAGTTTTTCACAACACAGCTTTTGAAGCCAATACCTAGAGTAGGTAACATGTATGTTTGAACAGTGTAAACTACTTACAGTGACAAGATATACTGTACACTGACAGTATAATACTGCATATTCACTTGCCTTCCAAATAGCACAGCTGATAGAAAATAACATTAGAACAAGGCAGCTTGTGCACGTACAAGAAGTCTCACTTTACCTTGACTGTCTGTGTCTGTTCATGTTTGTTTACAACGTGCTTGTTCTTGACTCAGTGAAGTGATTGTTAAGCTTCAGCAGGAGTTGGCTCTCATTTTTCATGTACAGTGGAACCTTGGATTGCGAGTAACTTGGTTTGCGAGTGTTTTGCAAGACGAGCTAAAATTTTTTATAAGTTTTGTCTTGATAAACAAGCGAGGTCTTGCAATATGAGTAGTCCGTATACGCTTTGTCTGCCGAGCGTCATATGATCACAACTGAGCTGATGGTTCTTCTCTCTCTCGCTGCAGGATTGTGGGCAATCGTCAGTTGGCATGCCTCACTCATATAGTCAACATCCATACGAGCGTATACTGTTTACTACAGCATTGCGACTACGTGTGTGTGCTGTGACGTGTGAGTCCCCGTCTTGCACCCCAAAACATGAAGCTGAGTCTCAATATCTTAGTGACACCATCTTTATTCAGCTTGAAGCAGGAACAGCCCGGTTATTTATTGTAGCAAGATCTGCCACTCTCCTATACACAGACACAGCAGTCAGGCAGGGTCATGCCCAGGTTAGTGGCTGCGTAATACTGTGCCCTGCGCATTTATAATGTTCCTTGTTCCTTGTATCACCCATCAATGGCAGGTGCTTATAGCATGACCGCGACCTTTTCGGATTCACTTTTACACCGAACTGCTACAGCGCTGGGTGCCTGCGGTTGCTTCGGGACGCTCTTCCACGTGTCGTCCCGTTGGGTGAAATCCCACAAGAGTTTAGAAACTCACTCACACCAGCCATGATTATTTTCAAAAGTAAAGTGCAGGTTAATTTGTTTTATGTATTTTTACTTTATACTGTATTTTGTATTAATCATTTTTATATGAATAGTTTTGGGTTGTGGAATGAATCATCTGAGTTTCCATTATTTCTTATGGGGAAATTCGCTTTGATATACGAGTGCTTTGGATTGCGAGCACATTTCTGGAACGAATTATGCTCACAAACCGAGGTTTCACTTGTATTCTTTCTTTCCCTGCACGCTGTCTGTGAGGAGTTTGTGCCGCTATGCTGCCACAGTTTGTGTGTGACTGCATGGCTACATCTGATTTGTGAAACGGAGCCATGTGATTATTGTTGCTACGTTTGATTTGTGAAATGGAGCCATGTGATTACTGTTGCTACGTCTGATTGGTGAAACGGAGTCTTGTGATTATTGTTGCCATGTCTGATTGGTGAAACAGTCATGCAGTAGATCCACTGGCGACTTTTCTCTGGCAAAAATATAGCATATCTAATGGGAAAAAAAGTAACGATTCGAGTGTTGCCCAATGTAGCGGAGTAAGAGTAGCGTTTCTTCTTCACAAATGTACTCAAGTAAAAGTAAAAAGTATGGTGCAGTAAAACTACTCTTAGAAGTACAATTTTTCAAAAAAGTTACTCAAGTAAATGTAACGGAGTAAATGTAACTCGTTACTATCCACCTCTGTGGCTGATGCAGTGTAGTTAGGAAAGGTCTATCCTGAAAGTAAAGATGCCATCACAAACTGCATTATCACAATGAATCGGAAGTCAGTGCCTGATCACATGACAATCAGACATCAGCGGATTCAAAAAGCTCTGTTTTTTTTATCCATGCTGCTGTGAAACCCGCTATTTCCAAATGTATACACTTTGCATAGCATTTTTAAAACATTTTTTTCTTATGGGAAAAAGCTTCAGCATGGATAGAAAGCCAAAAGGAATTGAAAAAAAAAGTTGTTTTTTTTTTATTTTCCATGTTAGTATCGACTAGCCTTGCATCAAGACAATTTGCTTCACAATCAGCCTTAATACAAGTAATAAACCAGCTGTAACTGAGAACACAGAGAACAATTTTTGCTTTATTTTTCTGGTATAAAGCTGATTTTGGAGCTGATTACATTGAGTTTTTATTTTTTTAAATGAAAGGTTACATCCTAATATATTGGAGGGCAAAGGCTCATATTACACAATGTAGTTACACAGTGATACCCTGCTTTTCAATATTTTACACTTCTTTCCAAAAACTCCTTTAGTAAATACAAATAAAAATGTGTAAGAAGAACCCTTCACTTTCTTGTCTAGGCCAAGTGAGGAAACCACTCTTGTTGGTAGGACTCCTTCCTTATCACTGTTACAGTTCCATGCACTTACACTGTTACCCATCTTGCCCTGTAGGCCAACAACACACAGACATCATAAAAATAATTCCATGTATGTTTTACAGCTAAAAATTTAAATAATATATGTATTAGAACAATTTTGACACAAAAAGGCCATTCATCGCAAGAAGCTTTCCAATCTTAGTCATCTAGATTCTCCAAAATAACATCAAGATTGTAAGGTCCCTAAAATCCTACTCTCTGCCACACTCCTTGGTAAATGATTCCATGATAATATGTTTTTTTGCATGAAGAAAAGCTTCCTCTAACATCTGTGGAAATACTGTATCTCCTTAACAAGTATCCAACCATGTTTCTGTGTTCTTATGATGGGATTAATTTTAAAGTAGCAACTGGGATTTACTGTAGTAATTCCTTTCATAATTTTAGGCACTTCAATCATGCCCCCTCTTAGCCTGTGTTTTCTTAAACTGAAAATGTTCACTTCCTTCACTCTCTTCTCATAATTCATGCCTCAGAGTCATGGATTCAACTGAGATGTTGTCTTCTAAACCCTCTCTATCACTGCTATGACTTTTTTTGTATTATGGAGACCAAAACTATACACAGTACTTCTGTGAAGAAAAGCTTGTTATTGTTTTTTAACAAGTTTTCAACTATGCGACCCTATTCTTGTTGAAGAATTTATTTTAAAGTAAGATGAAATAACAGTAAATATGAAAGATGAGAAATAAACCCAGCATGAATTAAATCAGAGATGCCAAACAAAGCCTGACATATATGAGTCACAGAAAAGAAAATAATATGTCAGTTTTTGAAAGCATTCTGTGTTTGAACGATAACATTAAAAAACATTCAACAAGTTTGAGAGAATGAATACTAAAAAGCTAAATAAATATATAGTGAGTGCTGTGCTGCACCAAGTTTGTCACACAGGCGTACACAGGGAAATAGAAAATCTCTAATACTCTGAATTTCATTGTTTTCTGACAATGGAAATGGACAGAAGGCTTGAGGAGATAGCCAGTACATTCCTGCTGTGGTCATAACATTATTGGGACAAATCATTATTTGGAATTTATTTCATTCTGGCTGACTAAAAATTATTACAGTAATGTACTGTGCAATCAGTTTCTTGCTGTTTGTTGTATGGCTTGTACTATTCTGTGCATAACAGAGGAAGTGATTTTCTGCATGTATCACCTTTTCTTCAGTTTTATTATTTTAAAGGGAAGCAGACGTTTTCTGTTTATGCCTTTGAGTATCTGCAACACAGTTGTAATATTTGCAAATCCGATAACCTGAAAATCATGGCTATATGGACAGTACTGAATTATGATGGCTAGTAAGTCTTTTTATGTTACTACACTCTCAAATTTTTGAAGGATTGAGGCATTTATTATGTGCTGTTTAATCAATTGATAAAATTTTATAACAATTAATTAATTAAGAACATTGAGGAAGTTGTTGACTGCACTACTGACTACATCAACGTCTGTATGGACATTGTAGTTCCAGTAAGAACTGTACGCTGCTATGCTAACAACAAGCCATGGATTACAAGTGACATCAAGGGCCATTTGAACCAGAAGAAAAGGGTTTTTAAAGGCGGTGATCAGCATGGGCTCAAGCGCGTTCAGAAGGAACTCCGAGTCCAGCTGAGGGATGCAAAGAAGCAGAACAGGAGAAAGCTGGAGCAGAAGTTCCAGAATAACAGCATGAAGGAAGTGTGGGGTGGGATGAAGACCATCACTGGCTGCAGCTCGAAGCGGGGTACCACCATTGAGAGAGACGTGAAGAGAGCAAACCAAATGAACAACTTCTTTAACAGGTTTGACCACCCTAACCCACTCTCACTCTCACCTCGGAGTACTGCACCCTCCACACATCCTTCTGCTGATACCAGCATAGGAGAGACATCCCCACCCATAATTACAACAGCGCAAGTGACCAGAGAGCTGAGGAGACTTTGTGCCAGCAAAGCAGCGGGTCCAGATGGAGTATCGCCATGACTGCTGAAGGTCTGTGCATCTGAGCCGGGGGGTCCTCAAAAGCGCATCTTCAACCTGAGCCTGGAACAGGGGAGAGTCCCGAGGCTTTGGAAAACATCTTGCATCACCCCAGTCCCAAAGGTATCACGTCCTAGTGAGCTGAATGACTTCTGGCCTGTTTCTCTGACATCACATGTGATGAAGACCATGGAGAGGCTGCTGCTTCACCACCTGAGGCCACAGGTCCAACACGCCCTCGACCCTCTGCAGTTTGCATATCAGGAGAAGGTGGGAACCGGAGGATGCCATCATCTATATGCTACATCGATCCCTCTCTCACTTGGACAGTGGCAGTGGTGCTGTAAGAATTATGTTTCTAGACTTCTCTAGCGCCTTCAACACAATCCAACCTCTGCTCCTTAGGGACAAGCTGACAGAGATGGGAGTAGATTCATACCTGGTGGCATGGATCGTAGACTATCTTAAAGACAGACCTCAGTATGTGCGTCTTGGGAACTGCACGTCTGACATTGTGGTCAGCAACACAGGAGCGCCACAAGGGACTGTACTTTCTCCGATCCTGTTCAGCCTATATACATCAGACTTCCAACACAACTTGGAGTCCTGCCACATGCAAAATTTCGCTGATGACACTGCTATTGTGGGCTGCATCAGGAGTGAGCAGGAGGAGGAGTATAGGGACCTAATCAATGACTTTGTTAAATGGTGCGACTCAAACCACCTACACCTGAACACCAGCAAAACCAAGGAGCTGGTGGTGGATTTTAGGAGGCCCAGACCCCTCATGGACCCCGTGATCATCAGAGGTGACTGTGTGCAGACGGTGCAGACCTATAAATACCTGGGAGTGCAGCTGGATGATAAATTAGACTGGACTGCCAATACTGATGCTCTGTGTAAGAAAAGACAGAGCCGGTTATACTTCCTTAGAAGGCTGGCGTCCTTCAACATCTGCAATAAGATGCTGCAGATGTTCTATCAGACGGTTGTGGCGAGCGCCCTCCTCTACGCGGTGGTGTGCTGGGGAGGCAGTATTAAGAAGAAAGACGCCTCATGCCTGGACAAACTGGTGAGGAAGGCAGGCTCTATTGTTGGCATGGAGCTGGACAGTTTGACATCTGTGGCAGAGCGACGGGCGCTCAGCAGGCTCCTATCAATTATGGAAAATCCACTGCATCCACTAAACAGTATCATCTCCAGACATTAGAGCAGCTTCAGCGACAGACTGCTGTCACTGTCCTGCTTCACTGACAGACTGAGAAGATCGTTCCTCCCCCAAACTATGCGACTCTTCAATTCCACCCGGGGGGGTAAACGTTAACATTATACAAAGTTATTGTCTGTTTTTACCTGCATTATTATCAATCTTTAATTTAATATTGTTTTTTGTATCAGTAAGGTGCTGATCTATCTATCTATCTATCTATCTATCTATCTATCTATCTATCTATCTATCTAATTACAGTAGCTATTATCTAAACAACTTAAAATGTATGAACACTCTGCTGCCACTCATTTACTGTAACAGACCTCTCTGGATTGAAATAAATTGCATTTACATAGGGGTTTGGAAGACACAATTCAAATTCTAAAAACTGAATTTTGTGAATTGGAGAGGGATGCAGTTATAATTTGGCTAATGTATTTTATTGGTAGTTATTATTTTACTGGTGTTTCCTTGGAAAGTTCCTCTAGAATTTAAAAGTAAGCAATTTAAAACAGTTATTTTATAGTCAACCTGTAAATGTTTTAATTTAATTGTTTCACAGTGCCCTTTGTCATTTAATGTGACACAAGGTAAAAACTGGAAACTCCAATGCTGTGCAACTGTACAAATGTGCTTCACAAAAAAAACACAAAATCTAAAAGTTGAATGTATGGCTACAATTGTTTCTGAGAATAAAATTCAGATATGCTGTAAAGACCGTTAAAATAACAGACTCCGCTAAAACATTCTGCAGGATACCAAATGGTTAACTTTGACTACATGAAAGAAGGGAACAAAAATTAGTCATCAATACCCAGTCAAGACTATTGATTATTGAATGTGATTATGTTTTATAATTTGACATACAATCAAAACTGGCAGCATAGGAAGAGGACCATTTAGTTTCATAAAGTTTGTGGGACTATTGTGACCATATGTCCTATGTTAACTTCTATCTAGGCCAAAAAAAGTCACATTAACAATTGTTGCTCTAGTGGAAAATTCAGTCTCCCATAAATATATATATATATATATTATATATATACATATATATATATTCACTTCAAAGAGCTGATTTTCTTTGCTGACTTCAAAGAATCAGGATGTGTCACAAGCCTAGAGCTGCACTTAAATAGTTATAAAGATAAGTTTTGCTTATAATGCTTCGGGACATTATTCATTTAGAGCCGTGTCAATGGAATAATGGTTATTGATCACAGTATTAAAAAAGTAAGTTTTCTTCAAAGCTGAAGCAATACATTTTTTAAATACAGACTATGTCATAAATATAATATACACCTATCACTAAAAGCTAAAATCTTGGTAATTGTAATGGTAAAGTACTTCTTCTTGTGTTCTCCTAGGGCCAGCGAACAATCTACTGCAACTTAATTTCTGTATTGCTAGTAAATGATTCTAAAGAATTAACTTACAACAGCCTGGAAAGAATATCCCCAGGGAAATTCAGTTTAAAGATGTTAAATATTGTTAAGCATGATGACTGTATGATTCAAAATGAAACAGAGAATGTGGCACTTTTTCATTTAATGGTTTTTATATTTAATTCTACTTCCTATTGTAATGACTTTTCATGTACCTATTGACATCTAAGTGATGACTCCAATCAAACTAAATAGCACTCTTCATTGCTTATGTGATTATTACACATGGATTATTGCATGCTTTCTGACACAGACTACTATTTAAAGCAATCAGTATTCCATTATAGTATTAATTAGACTTACAAGTAGTGTAAGGAATGTTATGAAAATTTTCCTCTATTTTAAACAAATTATTGCATTTCCTGTGTAGCTAAAAGGAACTTATCTCTCAGAATAAAAATAAAGTGTTCTCCTCTTGAGATACGATTGTATTAAACAGTCACTCTAGTCTTGCTTTACATACAAGTTATCAAACATATTAAGAAAAATAAAACAGCATTGATGCTAAAAGACCAGAATTTAAACAGTATGATTCATATAGAATAGCTTCACAAACAGCCTACAAAACAGCAACTAACAAAAATATATACATATTAATACGTCATCATATTAATTACTTATGTAAAGAGCCATATCTTGATAATCTTTGTTACTAGCTGCTTAACAAAGAGGAGTAACATTGCACTAGGACAGATGTTGCAAATTTAATTAAGTGGATATTACATATTTACATACCTTTATGAAACTTTCAGCTTCTGTTGACGTAAAGGTAGAAGTGAAGGAACATCATAACAGGCCTTTTTTTTAATCATTAATAATTAAGCAATTAAAATCCCATCATACTTAAAGTCATGTACAAAAGCACCAGGCAGACCATTTTTCTCATTATGTTGATGCTTCAAGAGGAACAGTGGCTAACCAAATGTTGGCAAAGAAAATGGAGGTAAAGATACCATCAGATACCATAAGGTATTACCATCAGGGTAACATAAAATCCTTTGTATATATTTGACATTAAAGGAAAAACTAAAAATGTAGCTATGAGTCATTTGACTGAAAATTTTAATCTAAGGTAGAAGCAGCAACTTTCATCAAGAACAGTTCTTTAATATATTCACAGCAAGGTGCACCTTAGTTAGATTCAGTCCATGCACCCATTTTCACATTTCAAAACACACTTTTGCAGGTTATGTGGTTCAAATAACACAAACAGTGGTCAACTGAGCAGTGAAAACGTTTATCTCGTGCTACAAATGCGCGGATAGGGAACAGCTTAAGAGCTCTGGTGATTGTAATTCCCCACCACTCCAGGGGTTGGCTCTGTGTCCTAATGCTTTTTCTTTTTCTCTCTCTGCAGACTGGAAGATTGATGACTGTAACACCACTGATGTCACTTCTGGTGTTCATCCACCTGAACCCACCTCTTCCTGCTGGAAGGACTTACGACCAGAAGATTCGCCTTCTTGATGCAGTTCTGTTCTGAAGTGGTATCTGTGAAGACATTTCCTCAATTGTTGCATATCTTCTTTTGGCTTGTTTCCCGTTTAATTGTATAGGGTTTCCAGGGTGGTATCCCAACTTTTTATCATGGTCTTGTCTTTCCTTACACTAGTCAAAGAAGCCTCACTGAACAAGATGATTGCATTTATGGTTTTCATCAAAATAAATCTAGAGGCCCAATCATTGTTTCCCACAGTACTAGTTTTGGTGGCTGCGTTACGGCGTGGGGTGCATTTTTCTCACATGGCAAAAGTCTATTGGTTCCTTTCAAGGCCAACGTAAAAGTCTGTAAATGCAAAGCAACGTTGAATGACTTTGTTCATTATGTACTGAAAAGTTTCTGTTTGGTGGTGGTGAAATCTTCTGGGATAACAATTCTCTGCTCTCAGCCCAATTCTCCTGTTTTTAGACTTTGTTTTTCTATTAGAGTGTGCGGGGAATCAAAGCTTATTCCCAGAGAACCAGGGAGAAACCAAATCTCCTTCTCTTAGGGCACACACTTGTTCACACTCGACCATTTCAGAATTACCTGACAGGTCTTTGAGACATTGATAGAAAATGCAGTTTACTGAAGACACTATTCCTCACTACTGGTACTGTTGCTTTGAAGGTAGACATCTTGGAAGAAGCTTATAGGATTGACCCCAGATGCTGAAAGGAAGGTGGTCAATACCTACAGATGTTTTGTTAGCCCTCTGAAAGTGAGAGGCCCTGGAAGACGTTTGGGAAGACACAAATAGACTCTCCACACTGGACAACAGATATTGTTGCTCAAAAGAGAAAACAGGCAGCTTAAAAACTTAAAGCATGCATTCTGAATAGGTGGTCTTACAGCTATTAGTGTATTTTCCTGAACCTGAGAAATGGGTCTGGGTTTCAGTCCTGACAGTACTATGATGAACTCAGATATGCAAGATAGATTTGGGTGAAGTCTCAGTGAGTAGGAGGAAGAGAGGTCGGAGATTAGAGAGTGAGAAAGACAGAGAGAATTGAGGTGACAGGATAATTGTTTTTGTGCTTTCAGGAGGTATAACAGTAGAGAGGCCACCTCACCTAATTTCTAACTAACTGGAGCAGCGCAACTTATTTGTATGGGTCTTAGGTGGGGTGGTGGCTAAGGCTTTGAACTTCAAACCCTGAGGTTGTGGGTTCAAATCCTACTACTGACACTGTGTGACAATGAGCAAGTCACTTGACCTGTCTCTGCTCCAATTGGAAAGCCAAAAGAAATGTAACCAATCGTATCATAAATATTGTAATTCACCTTGGATAATGATGTCAACCAAATAAGTAAATCTATTTTTTTTTATTTATGTGTTTGCTTTTTGTTATATTGCATGTTTTGCTTATAAACCTAAGTATATATAGAGAACTAAAATCTTTTTCATAAAATGTGTTTTTTAAATGTGTGTATAATGTTATTTAAATGTAAGCATATTAGTGGAGCTGCTGTCTTATTGATCCACAGGCCTGGATCCCATGCCTAGTTCTTTTCCTTGTAAAGTCTACACATTTTGTGTGTCTTGAGTGGATTTTCCTCCCATAGCTGATGCTGATTGGCAACTATAAAATGGCCCAATGTGGGTGTCCTGCACGAGTAGACACTGCGATTAACTGACACCCTGTCCAGGGGTGGTTTCTACCATTTATCTTACCCTTGGGACAGTCTTTAGTCTTTAGCAATTTTTAGGATTAAGTCATCTTATGTATTCCAGTTTTAAAGAAAAGTTTAAGTTTGAGCCAGTTCATTATTATAGCACTCTTCATTGAAACTCAAAACATGTACAAGAGATGTACAAACACTGAACAACACACAAATGCATAACCAACATTTATACTGTTGTGGCGGACAGCCAGGACCCATGCCCGGCCGGGATGCCCCTTCAACACTGTATCCGGAGGAGCAGCCATGGGATCCACGCTACGTCCCCCAGAACACTTGGTGGCAGGCCCCCTGGGTTACATTGGGCCACAGGCATGGGACCTCGGAGCTCATTCCTGTTGGGTTCCGTGGCCACCGCCAGGGGAAGTTGCAAGGACTTAAGAGCCCATCTGGGCTGTGATGCAGCCACACCTGGAAGTGCAGCCTAATTAGGCTAATTACCACCTGAAGCACTTCCATGTGGGCTATAAGAAGATAGTGGCCTGCAGCCACTACTCGGAGGCCGGAGTCGGCGACGACGACGACAACGACAAAGACAAAGACAAAGCAGCCCTGGGAGGAGTGGAGGAAAAAGAAGAGTGGTTTGGGTGTTTTTCTTTGCTGGTGTTTTTGGGACTGTGTTGTGCCTGTGGGGATTACAGGAAAGATGTTACCCACAGGTGAAGAAAAAATAAAATCTTTTTGTTTATTTTACCCGTACCTCTGGTGTCAGTCTGTGTTGGGTCGGTGCTAATAAAGCGCCTTTATCACACTGTATATATAAGAACACATATCCACAGTATTTAAAAAAAAAGTAATAGACAGCTCTATAAACTGGGGCTAAAATGTATTAGAAAGCAATTCAGCAGATGATCTGGCTAGTTGAACAATTATTCATGAAGTTAAATCTGAGCTTAAGCAAAAGTGCAAAAAAGTGTCAGACATATAAAAGCATACCAAGTGCCTATCTGTGCCTACTTAATGTAAGTTATATCATTGCACGCAAAAAAAAACACTGTAAAAATGAAATGGAAAACCTCCTCTAAGAATCAAGGACTATTGGGCTAGTAAAAGTAAAAGAATGTAAAAAATAGAGTCTAACTACTCTATTACAGATTTTAGAGCTGACTGGCTTAATAGGCCTCCAGATTTAGTTTAATTGTTATGCAAAATGTCCACTGCGATCAAGTGTAACTACAATGATATTATGTCTCATGTTGATCACACCTCTGTGACTATGTGACTGCTATCATGAATATCATATAAAAACTTCAAGATAAAAAATAAAGGTGATTAAAATGTTATAAAAAGCACGAATTTCAGAGAATGTTCTTTTTTGACAAACCAAAATATTGAACACCTTTGAATCTGATCCTATGCACTTTCTTAGGATACTAAGCTATGTTTTCTTATAAGTGATGTGTGGCCAGCATGTTTGTGAGCTTTTTGCTCACAGGTACGTTGATATTCAGTCAACTGCAACAGCTTTTTAAAATGGTTTGAAAGCTTTTTGAAAGCACTTTTGATGTTTTGAAAGTTTGCAGGTTACAATACAAGCAAAATGAAAGCATGGAAACCAACATATAACATAAATATTTTCAAGTGAACAACTATATAATGGCTTTCTTTTTTCCTTATAATCACTTTGTTAAATTTACACCCACATGCTGTAATGTCATTATTAAATCACATAAAATAATTCACTTTCTGTGAGCTATCAATGGTTTCTAAAACCATTGCAGTGTCATCCAAAGAGTGTTTCTGGCACTGGTTACCAGTTAGTTATACATGGATTATGCATTTTCTGATTGTGCCTGTTTGATCTCATCTCCTGTAAAACATAAAAAATCTATACTGTGTGCGGATAACATCTTGACAACTGCAAGATCCTGATCAATGTACGTAGTTTGTATTTCATCTGTAGTCTTCACTTCTAAAGCTCAGGTTTTGATTGCAAATAAGTATGAATTTAGTCAGAGCTCAGAAATGCTCATCTACCTTTTGTTTACAAACCGTCGTTTTTTTTCTTTGGAAAGACACATGATAAACACATATCATATGTCATGTGACCATTCTAACCATTCTAACTATAATAGTACTCAGTTGAAATTTTTTTGGAAATTCCACTAAATAATTGTCTGGGCCTGCAAATTTCCGACCTTGCAAAACGTTTTGTGAATTAAAATTCCCTCACCTTTGGTTTTCTTGTCATAATCGGAATATAAATGTTTATTTTCCTTAATTTTAAATTGGCTCTCTCATTAAAATACTTGATCTGCATTTAAAGATTTCAGAGCTTTTTTCCTGATAAGATCATTATTGAGAACATCAACATTGTACCTTACACACTGGGGTGTCTTTTATTGGCCTTGTAACCAATAAAATAACCAATGCATTTCGAAAGAACATAGTGGAGAACCTGGAAATAACAACTGGCTGTTTTCTCATCTTCTCTTCCCACAATCCCCCACCCTACAAGGTTAAGATCAGATACTTCACAGTCTCAGACCTCTGACATGACAAGAGATATGACATGGCCGAAACAGCAAATAGAATCAGCAAAGACAAGTGAACTAAAAGCTAATCCCAGATATCAACAAGTACAAATCTTCATAACAATCCAGTTCTAGTACAACAGACATAGGCTAACAATCACACTAAATTAAAACTACAAAAAGAAATATTTTAGGTACAGTGCAGAGTGATTAGAAATTTACTCACCATATCACCACAACACATTCCCAAAGTAAAAAAGGGTTTTGAATGTAGTTGAATTTTCTTATACTATACTGCTTGCTTCCATAGTATCATTAGATTGTAGAGTATGATAAAGGGTTAAGATATAAATATAAGTCCTAGTTGTTAAAAAAACATACTTTCAACTTATTATAATATAGGGTAATACAAATGATTGTTAATATATTGTCTTGTCTTTGCACAATACAGTATCTTGTCTTGCTTGTGTTTTAATTTAAATTTAAAATTTACATTTAAATTTTAATCCTATTTTTAATTTTGTTTTAATTTTTTATTTTCACTTCATGTTGTTACACTTTGGATCCTGAGCTTCGCAATTTCATCTATCTGTATACTTGTATATGGTTGAGATGACAATAAGGTTCACTTTGACTTTGACTATATTATGGTATTATTCTATATATAATTAGGTCAGTGTAAAAGCAGAAGTCATGGAGATATGTACTGTATACATGTGTACATATGTATGCACACAAATTTAAGTAAATACTGACTTCAAACAGTTCATTTCGTTATATTTACTGAAGTCCTTAACATGAGCCGTTTTAATATTTATGATAATTATTTTTTAACCCCTCTTCAGCTTCTTCTAAAGAGTTTTAGAGGTGCGAATGAATGAGGGTATATCTGAACTCACCTTTATGCAAATGCTATTTAATGATGTACAATACAGCCATCTTGCCAGCTGTAGTAGCACAGAAATAGAGTATATAGATGCAACTGTTTTAAAATTTCTAGGAAGACAGTAAGAACTTACAATATTTGAGTCTGGTTTGAAGTCATCACTCAGAATTTTAGGGAAAATGCTGCACATTTCACAGGATTACTGGACTGTAGCTTTTTCTGGAATTCCCATATTGTTATTTTTCCTATTTAATTGTCTTTCTAAATTTATTATGGAAGGTTTGGCTTTTAAAACAGTTATTCTTTTATCAATGGAGACTGCCATTTGTTCCAGATGTTAGATACAGGTCACGACAAGATCTTTTACTTTCTCATGCTGAGCTCTAAACATTTTTATTATCAATTTTGCTCATGTTACTCTCTGTATTTCCATTATCAGTAAATTATCTTTCAGCTTTACCTCAAAGAAATTATTTGAGCATACCTCTTGATTTTTCTTTTTCAGACTCTGGTCATTGCATTCTTATCCATTCTGAGCACAATTATTGGCATCCTCAGTTCAGGAGTATCCCCTGTATGACCATCTATCCTGTACTCTGATGACACTGTCTAGCCAGGTGGCGTCAATACAGAGGTGACACACAGTGTATTAGTTAAGGTTTTAAACAGAGATGACAAAACCCCCTATTTTTGATTTGTTGCATGAATGTAATGAGCATTTACTCTTGGGCTTGCTTCCTCATTTGTGAAGGCTGGACGAGACACATGACAGATGACACCCTAGAACCCAGTGCAGTGGAATAGCCTGGCTAATTGGGGTCTGCATTTGTTTCCTCTTCAGTGACCTGTGACAGATCATGCATGATGTGTCACTGACTTTATCTTTCTACAAATATCTCAATGATTTTAAAGCAAAATTAATTTTGCTTATGCATATGCATATGTTGTAGTTTGTAAAGCATACTTTCATTTGATTAAATGAATTATTTTAATATAAAAACCATGAGATTGTGGAGAGAGTTCAGCCATTATATCATTGTGCCAAATTAACCAATATTTTACTATAGACATAAAACCAGGAATTGCTGAACAATTTCTTCAAAGATTATCAGGAGATGCAGGTACATTTATTCTTTTCAAGAATGCAGAGGTGAAAGGATGTTTTTACACAGTTTTATTCCATTTTGAAAATGTCAGAACATCTCAAGATTAATTAATATTCTGTTAGAAAAAGCCTGTTGATCCTTGAATGCCACAGTCAAAATGTGTTATTTTGCTTGCTTTTCATTTAATCCCAGTGGTTTAAGTGTTGACTTCAGACTTAAAAATGCAATGTTTACCCTATCCAAATACTTCATAAAGTTTAAATGAAAGGACACACAAATCTTTAGAGATTGCAACATTTTTTGCTTTTATTAATTTCATATTGGCAGATTGCAATAGCTGGAAACATGTCAGCAGTATACCCTATTTCTTAGTTTTGTAATTCCTAACACTGGTTCTTGGTTCACATACCGGAATTTTCAGCTTTTCTAAAAGACAATATCTGTATATTAGTTTAAGGTTTACATGTATGTCTTGTTAAGAAAGTTACAGTTTAGAGCACTTAAATGCCTTTTTATTGTTGATCCTTCAATGCTTCCTTTTGTATGTATATTTTTATAAAGCTTAATATTTGTTTAATTGACCTGCAAATACTTAAAAGTAAGAACCACATAAGGGCTAAATTGAATACTAAAGTCATACAGTCATAATTAAAATTACATTATCTGCAGCTTATTTTACTGCAAAAATATTTCAAAGTCAAGTCAATAATACCATCAAAGTACACAGTGCCAATGTGATGAAAGTTCTACAATCATAATTGAAATATAATTCAATATAATTGAAATCTAGTAATACACTGAAAGCATAAGTGAATCTTTTTAGAGACCTGTGGTGGACATTTAACACTAGAATTACCAGAGTCTATGAAAAAACTCGTAGATCCGGCCCACCTTAAAACCATTCGCACCTCTCCGCCAGCGTCCTTTGTCCTCTAAATGTGCCAATAAAAACAAGCTGCAAATAGCCAGTTATTCCATCCCCATCCATAACGCTCAGACATACAGAGCACTGCGTAATAGAGAGACAGACAGGCTGAAAAGTCACTAGATATATAAATAAACAGGGAAGGCACAGGTACTGAAAGAAAAAAAGATCAACATGTGCGTTGTTCCTGCTGCACTGAATAAGCTCACGCGCTCTAACATTCCCCCGCCCCCCCCCGATCTGACTCTAAGCAACAGCGCAAGTACAGACGCAAACCAAGTGTACAGTATGTGTGTACTGTATAATATTAACAAAAAGAGCAGCTTACTACTGAAAACAGCAAATATAGGAGTGAGTGGGGATCGAACTGGTGACTCTTGATCACACTTGGTTTGCGTCTGTACTTGCGCTGTTTCTTAGAGTCAGATCGGGGGTGGGGGGAAGGGGGGATGTTAGAGCGCGTGAGCTTATTCAGTGCTGCAGGATCAACGCACATGTTGATCTTTTTTTTCTTTCAGTAATAGCGCCAGCATAAATCCACACCCGATCTGACGCTGTTCGTTTTCAAATAATATTGCATTAGTGCGATGATGTTTTCACATATATTGTCTCTTTCTTTCAGGTGTGTAATAGGAACCACAGCATAGAGAGAAGCATGTACATTGTAAAACGTACACACGTTGTAAATGTAAGAAAGACTATCCTTGCGTGTGTGTGAACAGTTAACATTTGAATCTGATGATTGCATATAGCGCTGAACTTACTGCTCTGTACTATTCTATCCTCTGCCTGTCCTGGTGTACAAAAGAAACAGCATACAGCAACACGTGGGGACTGGCAAGATTGGGGAAAAAAAACACGGTCACTGATTACAAACTGCAAGATGTTATGCAAATGAATATGAATAATATAAATAATGTTGCATCTGTACCACAAAGTTTTCCGAAATGTACTATACAGGTCATAAAACGAATAATTCCAAATATCATATATACCTACATCTGTGTTTTTTTGTTTTTTTGACATCATACACCATAAGGTACACACTAATTCAGCATGAGCAGGAACACTCAAAAAAACTGAATAAAAAAAAATCAAGTGACGGTGAGATACGAAGAAGGCAGAATCGCCAGCATTTGTGTGTCAGCTTTTATCCCTCCAGATGAGAGAATGTCCAGTTCCATTGTCTCAAAACATCACTCACATCTCCAGTTATTCCGTTTCAAATGTAAAAAAACAGCGTCAGATCCCTTTGGTAGTATGTATCGTGATTTAGAGAGAATAAAAGTTAAAAAAACGTTAACTTTTACAAGTCCTATAAATGCACACCGTGTGTTACAGACGCAAACCAAATGTAAATGTATGTGTGTACTGTATAATATTAACAAAAGGAGCAGCTCACTACTGAAAATGGCAAATATAGGAGTGAGTGGGGATCTTGAATACAAGTCAGCAAATCTTACCGCTACGCCACGGAAGCTGTTGTATCATCCTTGAACCTTTAGTGAAAGTGTTTACTTGATCTTTGGACTTCAGGCTTCATACATTATATAGTTTATGCCTACATTTTGTCATTTACTACTAAAATATTGAAAAACGTTTCTGTTTTAACAATGTGTTTACACAGATTACTGTAGAAACGATCTATTATTTCCACTCTAAAACTCCAGCACTTCAGTCACTCCCAGATCATCAAACAAGGCATGAGCTGGGAAAACGTTCTGCGACGGTTGGGGATGGAATAGCTGGCTGCTTGCTGCTCGTGTTAATCGGCACATTTAGAAGACAAAGACGAGGTAAGAACGGTTTTAAGGTGGGCCGGATCTACAAGTTTTTTCGTAGACTCTGGTAATTCTAGTGTTAATGGTGTGCGAATGTTTATTTTGAAAGTACTTAAAAAACTTGCTTTACAATTTAATGTAATTAAGTTTTCAAGAAAATGCATTCAATAGAAGTAAAAGGAGATTTTGTTGTTGTATTCCAAAACTAGGCTACAATTTGGATGTAAATAACAATGGCAATATCATAGCTGTTATAAATTTTGGTATGTTTGAGGAATTGCTGTTTCACTTTCCAAAATTATGAAGTGATCTATATAAATTTTTTAACTTTGGTGAAAGTCCACATTAATTAACTTTCACTTTCTTTG
Organism: Erpetoichthys calabaricus; assembly: GCF_900747795.2. Taxonomy (NCBI): domain Eukaryota; kingdom Metazoa; phylum Chordata; class Cladistia; order Polypteriformes; family Polypteridae; genus Erpetoichthys; species Erpetoichthys calabaricus. Next base: position 113,722,505 of record NC_041397.2, read on the forward strand.
TTTGTGGGTGGAATGTGGTAATAGACTATTTTTTCAACAAATAATCCAAACACATTTGCTGTAATAAACCCAATAATACAATTTATTCATAACATAATTATAATAGAAGATAGATACATGCAAGAATATACTGACAGAGGACTATAACAAACAAAATAAAATATAAATCTGCACCAGCTTAGTTTGAGGCACATAACATATGAATTCTGATCTTTCAATTAATGTGGTCAAGATGGATAAGTTCTTTAGTTAGTTATTAAGTTTCTAGTGCCTATACCACGCTCACAGCTAGTCTTCACTGATTTTACCCACCCCACTCCTCTGTGTGAGAGTGCCTGTGTGAGACACTGCTCTGAATGTTCCTACTTAATTTAGGAAGAGAAACTTATAGCAACCATGGACATATCCTTCACAAAGGTTATTACTTTTCAGTTACATTGATACCAATAACCCCAATACATTAGCTGGTCTTATCTTAACTATTAAGTTACAATCAGTAGTTCTCAGAGTCAAAGAAGGTCTACTCATAGTTTAGTTCACTGATTCTGGTTTATGGCTATGCTTTATCCCAATCATTCTGTGTTGGCTTTCTCCCACACATGTGCTAAGATGTTGAGCTTGGTTTTTCTTTCTTTGTTCAGGAGCTCGTCTCCTTTTTTGTTTTTGTTAAACATGCTGGTTGTGGGTAGTAATGTAGTTTTCTCTGAGGTTTCACACACAGTGGCCTTCATTTGCTAGCATAAAATTTATATCTGCTGGGTAGTCAGTGACCAGTTTACTATTGTCTTTAGCAAGGTGAATATTTGCTTTTATGTACAGTCTCTCTTGCTTGTGCCCCTTTCTTTACTTTAGCAAGATTTGGACTCATGGCACTCTTGTCCAGCGCCATTACAACAACAACAACATTTATTTATATAGCGCATTTTCATACAAAAAAAGTAGCTCAAAGTGCTTTACATAGTGAAGAAAAGAAAAAATAAAGGACAAAATAAGAGATTAAAATAAGACAACATTAGTTAACATAGAATAAGAGTAAGTTCCGATGGCCAGGGAGGACAGAAAAAAAAAAAAAAAAACTCCAGACGGCTGGAGAAAAAAATAAAATCTGCAGGGGTTCCAGGCCACAAGACCGCCCAGTCCCCTCTGGGCATTCTACCTAACATAAATGAAATAGTCCTCTTTGTATTTAGGGTTCTCACAGAAGGACTTGATGATGATAGTCATGCAGACTTCTGGCTTTTAATCCATCACTGTTGGAATATCACGGAGCTTTGAATAGATGGTGGTGGCGCGAGCCACCACCAAAAGGAAACCGGAAAAAGAAACAGAAGAGAGTAGAGGTTAATACAAATTTTAGAGCCACCATGAATAGTTATTATAATGAATTAGATATACAGAGTATCAGGATTAAATTAAAGTGAAGTTATGAGAAGGCTATGTTAAAATAATGTGTTTTCAGCAGTTTTTTTGAAGTGCTCCACTGTATTAGCCTGGCAAATTCCTATTGGCAGGCTATTCCAGATTTTAGGTGCATAACAGCAGAAGTCCGCCTTACCACTTCTTTTAAGTTTTGCTCTTGGAATTCTAAGGAGACACTCATTTGAGGATCTGAGGTTACGATTTGGAATATAAGATGTCAGACATTCCGATATATAAGATGGGGCGAGATTATTTAAAGCTTTATAAACCATAAGCAGAATTTTAAAGTCAATCCTGAATGACACAGGTAACCAGTGTAGTGACATCAAAACTGGAGAAATGTGCTCAGATTTTCTTTTCTTGGTTAGGATTCTAGCAGCTGCATTCTGCACTAGTTGCAAACGATTTATGTCTTTTTTGGGTATTCCTGAGAGGATTGCGTTACAGTAATCTAGTCGACTGAAAATAAATGCGTGAACTAATTTCTCAGCATCTTTCAATGATATAAGAGGTCTAACTTTTGCTATGTTTCTTAAGTGAAAAAATGCTGTCCTAGTGATCTGATTAATATGCGATTTAAAATTCAGATTACAGTCAACAGTTACCCCTAAGCTTTTTACCTCCGTCTTGACTTTTAATCCTAATGTATCCAGTTTATTTCTAATTGCCTCATTGTATCCATTATTGCCAATCACTAAATTTCAGTTTTCTTTTTATTTAGCTTGAGATTACAGATGGTCTTTTACTCTTACAGCACCAGGTTTCCCTTCAGAGTAAAAGGGATCGCTCCAGCCATTGTTGTGCCACATCCTAGGCAACACGGGTTCTGCTGAGCAGAGTAACAGCCAAGAAGACAGCACTGAGCATATAAAGAGAGCCGATCTTGTGCTTGCAATGGGTTATAATTAATAATTCTTTAATAATTCTTTGCATTTATATAGCGCTTTTCTCACTACTCAAAGCGCTCAGCAATTGCAGGTTAAGAGCCTTGCTGAAGGGCCCAACAGAGCAGAGTCCCTTTTGGCATTTATGGGATTCGAACCAGCAACCTTCCGATTGCCAGTGCAGATTCCTAGCCTCAGAGCCACCACTCCATCCATAATTAAAGGAGTTAACATTTTGTCAAATAAAACCTGATCGTGACAATTTGTTTTCGTGATCATTTCCTGGTGCTTTTCTAAGCTGTTGGGGCCTATGTTTATCTTTCTAGCCATACAATGGCACGTACCAATTTTTTTGTCATTAATATACCTTCCTTTTAAATTCTTACATCAGAAAATAAGTCTTCTGAGCACAAGTGCTATCACTTCTGATCCCACCCTCTTTCTGGAGCACTAGATATAGGAATGAACTCCATTGAAAGTAGGTGGTTATTATTAGAACTGGTTTTGGAAGAGTAGAACTCTCTCAAAAGACCTTCAAGCTCCAAATCTTAACATTATCTTTGGCAACAACTTTGCTATGAGCTGAATTACACAGGATTTATCCCACACCCATACCTTTGACTTCTCTGTGTTTTGTGACAGAGTACATTCCAATTCTTACATTTGTACTTTTACCAATAATATAATAAAACAGCAAAATAAAAAGATTTACACGTGTAGCATAAAAAGTAACTTTCCCTGTTTAAAATGGTTACTCCTTAATACAAGGAATTACGAGGAATTGTAGGAATTACAGAGTCATGGCTAAATGAGAGTGATGGAGAGAAATATAATATTAGAGGTTAAACATATTTCAGGTGAGATAGGGAAGGAAGGAAAAGAGGGTGTGAAGCGCTATACTGTATGTGAAATATAATATTCAGGCCCACATCTTCAAGCTGGCAAAAGGTAACACACTCAGAATTACTGTGAGTTAAACTAGTAAGGAATAAAAGCAGAGATCTGGTTATTAGACTTTGCTACAAGCCACCAAGCCCTCCTCACTCACTCACCAGCCTCCATTTGAGTCGGTCTACCTCTCACCACATGTTGGAGCTTATCTTGCTTCCGCTTAGCTAGCGATACCTGTTTGTTCAACAGACAGTATCATGTACAGATTGTTAAGGAGTAACATTTGACGTTTTTGAGAGAGAGATCAGAATTGCGTGTGTTTAAGAGGGTAGCTGCTGATTGCCAGAGATATCATGGCCACGTGATTTTCTCCCCATGCGGAAGACACTCTCCCATCAGAGCTGAACACGATCAGATACAATGCCAGTGTTTGATGTTGGACAGTGCCTACCTTCCGTTTGGCCAGAATTACATTATTTTTTAATTGATTTTTAAAGTTTGTCTTGTTTCACTACTAGTTCAGGGGACAGCTAGTAAAGAATAAATTAGAAACATACCTAAACGAAAATAATCTATAATAATAAAAGGCAAAGCCCTCACTGACTGACTGACTGACTCACTGACTCACTCATCACTAATTCTCCAACTTCCCGTGTAGGTGGAAGGCTGAAATTTGGCAGGCTCATTCCTTACAGCTTACTTACAAAAGTTAGGCAGGTTTCATTTCGAAATTCAAAGCGTAATGGTCATAACTGGAACATATTTTTTGTCCATACACTGTAATGGAGGAGGCGGAGTCACGTATCGCGTCATCACGCCTCCTACGTAATCACGTGAACTAAAAACAAGGAAGACATTTACAGCACGAGTCACACGCGGGAACGAAGGTAAATGACGTTAATTTTTGACTGTCTTTTAATACTGTGTGAGCATACATATTAACACATGTGCAATTAAACGTGTGCATTTACGGGGTGATTTCTGAGGCTTAAAAGCTCACCTTTTATCAAACGCGGGAAGAAAGGTAACTGACGTTGTTCACTGTCTTTTAATACTGTGTAACCATACATATTAACACATGTCCAATTAAACGTGTGCATTTACGGGGTGATTTCTCAGGCTTAAAAGCTCGCCTTTTACTAAAAAGGTAAATGCAAAACTATTTTCAATCAGTTTATTGAAACGCTCCCGTTAAGGATTGCAATAACATATTCGCGAGATAAAAGAACGAAGTAGGGGGAAATGGAGGAACAGCCGCAAACAGCGAAGAGCAAAAAATTAATTAAACAATTGAGAACGGAGCGAGTTAAGCATACAAGCATGTTCATAAGGGAAACAAAGCACGGTGTAAAACGTAAGTTTAAATTAAGTTAATAGAAACGCTCCCGCTGCGGATTGCAATAACATATTCGCGAGATAAAAGTTTAATGAGAAGACACGAGGTATAAACGAACCACACGCCGTGGCGCAACGTTAGGGGCAACAGTTTCAACCATTCTATGATCTGCTTCTCGCAACTGAAAGACGGCACATGGCGGATGTTAGCCGACTTGCTGACCGCAACGTTAGGGGCTTCAACTATGGCGCTGACGCAACATCTCAGTGCCAACACTTTGCAGACTGTACTTAAAAGACACGCCCTCCTCACTGGACAGTTAAAAACACCAATCAAACTAACGATGACATCAAGTATTACCCAATCAAAACTAGGAAAGGAGGCATCTTCATAAAATGCGTGTGGGATGATTTGCATGAGACGCTGCTTTAAAAAAAAAATGATAAAAAAAATACGGGATAAATCCCGTCCAGTATTGATTCAAAACGGGACGCGCAATTTCATTCTCAAACGCGGCACGATTCCGTATTTTAAAGGACGGGTGGCAACCCTACAGTGCCAGGTAACCACCCATACAATCAGATTGTGATTCAGACTAGGAATGCAATGAATGTAATTACCCCGATCTACATACAAGGCGAAAGTCTTGCAACATTCAAAGATGATGGTTTGGGATAATTAGTACTTATTAAGTACAACATTGAACATAAAAGAGCTTATGAAGCCTTGAACCGAAAAAAGCAAGATCTCAGAGATCGTAAAAAAAAAAAAGGAGGTAATGTCGTTTTACTCGCTGTAGATTTTAGTCAAACATTACCAGTTATTCCACGAGGGAGACCAGCAGATGAACTCAACGCGTGTTTAAAATCCATGCTTCTCCCACGGTCGGTTATATGTCGCGTGTTCTCGGGTAGGTACACCAAAAAATGTATACATTTAAGCATGTAATGGGCAAAGAAAAAATGAGGTATGCCCAAAGGCACTGCAGTAGTACTCAATGTAACTTTACTTCTTAAATGTTAATGCTTTACTGTTTAATAATTTATACGCTTCTTATATATTGTTCAAATTCTTTTATCAAAATACCAGTGACAGCGCAATGCACGATAACATGGAGTGAATACACCATACGCATCTGCCCACGGCCGCCCTGGTGTGCGCAGATAGGAGTTGATTCTAAAATAAAATAAACATAAAAAGAGTAATACATTCATCACCCATAAAGCGGATAGCAGACGTGACGTATTATATGTGTACCACATTTCAAGTCAATACGTTAAACGGTTTGCAAGCTACATGTGATTTAAAATCCTGGACAGACCAACGAAAAGCCACGGTAGCAAATTATAGAAGAAGATTTTACTGTTTAATAATTTATATTTATATGAAATGTGCTTCTTATATATTACTTCATATTCTCATATGATAATGATGTTAATGTTGTTTATATTGATTTCTATGTTATTGTAAGTGCATGTATGTGTGTATATGTATGTATGTATGTGTATATATATATATATATATATATATATATATATATATATATATATAAAAAATATATATATAAAAAATATATGTGTATATGTATATATAATATATCTGTATATGTGTGTATATGTGTGTGTATATATGTATATATATATATATATGACAGCAACACTCATAACAATGACAACACAATTACATTGACAATCATGTTACGTTATTTTTAAAATGTTTCCTTTACTTTTTCATAACCTCTTTAACACACTACTTCTCCGCTGCGAAGCGCGGGTATTTTGCTAGTATTCTATAAAGCAGGCAGCATGGGTTTATGAGAGTAAGGTCCTGCCAAATTTTTTTGAAGAAGCAACCGGAATAGTTGAGAAAAACAATGCATATATTATAATTTACCTTGACTTTCAAAAGGAGTATTGTGTGCAGTTCTGGTCACCACACTGCAAGAAAGATAGCAATACTTGAAGCCATGCAGAGGAGGGCAATCAATGCATCCCAGGATTTAAGGACATGTCCTACTTTGACAGACTCAGAGAATTAAACATGTTTAGTCTTGAGAAGAGGAGACTGTGGAGACCTAATCCAAGTATTTAAAATCGTCAAAGGCATTAATAAGGTCCAGCAACATTCTTTTGGCCTAAGGGTGAATCACATACTCAAGGACCAGTGGAATTAAAGAGGAAGTGCATTTAAAACTGAAGCCAGGAAGTACTTCTTTACATAATGAGTTGTGGGACTCTGGAACAAATTACCAAGACATGTAGTTGAAGTAGAAGCCTTGACAACCCTCAAGAAAAATCTAGATTAGATATTAGGACAGCTTAGTTATTATCTAAACAAATGGGCTTGATGAACTGAATGTTCTATTCACTTGTTTGTCAAATTTCTTATGTTCTTATGTTGCATCATAGAACAGTAACTCTACATACAGCAATGTGCTAAAATTTAGTGTAAAAAATTGTTAAAAGGTACATTTATGATACTGCAACAAATATTGGATATCACTTTCTCAGTCACTTTATTTGGTAATGTTATAGTATTATGGTCTGATGATTGTTTTTCATTTTCTTCAACTAATTCTTGGTGTCACAAAATAGTTATAAATAAAATCACATTCTCTGATAATGCCATTCTTTTTCTTATGGTCACTGCCATTATGAGATACTTCTTTTTCCAGTTGTTAGGCAGAACAGCAGGGGAGAGTGTGAACGATGATGTGATTACAACAATGGATTA